>NC_066583.1:419298459-419613302 GCF_024323335.1 Lathyrus oleraceus
AATGGTTATCGGATGTTTGTTTTAGTTCTTGTATTAACAGATGAATAAAGAATGAAAGAATAAACATTATACAATTCATGGGAGAGGGGTACACTTGTTATGAATGGGGGTTGTTCATGGCAATCAGACAATAATAATCTATGCCTCATACAACATACAAGTAGGCCACAATTATTCAAACAATAAGATATATAAACAAGTATATGATCAAATCAAATAATCAAAGAATGAAATGAATGAGCATTAGACAATGTATGAGAAGTATAGACATGTTAAGCAAACAAACAAATGAAGCATGGATGAAAGAAACAAGTATAAACAATATCAGATGAATCAGACAAGTGAAACTATGCACACAAAGAATCAATGAATAATTTAATCGGGAAATGATGCAAGGAACAAATAAAATCAAGATGAAAAGCCTCTAATATGTGGCATATGAGATGAACAAGGGAGGATCAAAAGATCTCTTCAATTTCCCTAAGTAATCCCTAAGTCAAACATCAATCATGGAAAAGTCAACCGAAAAGTCAAGTCAACTTGAAAATTATCAAATAAATAGTAAATTAGTCAAATAAATTATGAAAAATTAAATTAAATGAGGCGGGGTCAGGACATCATCATCCCCCAAAAAGATTTTAAAAATAATGAAAATTAGTATATAAATTAATTGAAATAAAACAAAAGTCAAATGAAAAGTCAACCAAGCAAACTAGGTCAAAAATAAATCCAAAATAAAATGAAAATGGGGAATAAAATTCCAATAAAAGGTCAAGTTGACCATAAGACATTTGTTAACCCTCATCCCAAAAATAAAAAATTAAAAATAATTCTAAGTCATGAAAATAAAATAAATGAAAAAATGTGTATTAAAATGAACTATTTGAAAAAAATAATTCAAATAAAATATTAACATTACATAAATATGAAAATAAAAATTAAAATAAATAAAATAAAATATTAAAGAATATAAAAAATATTTTTTGGTATTTTTATGAATAAATAAAATATTTTTTATTAATTAAAACAAAACAAGAAATAAAAATGAGAATTAAAGAAAGAAAATAAAATGAAGTGAAATAATGGAAATGGGCCAAGCTGGGATGTCTAAACAGCATCAGGGCGCGCTAGGCCCATAGTCCAGCAAGATTAATTACCATGTGACAGCAGAAAAAAATAATGTTCATTTTTAAAACACATGTGAACCTGCGCTCAATTGGACGGTTAGGATCATTAGCTGGACGCACGATCTAATGGACATTACGCGGACACGTGTCCGCTCTGCATGAAATAAAAAAGAAAGAACAAAAGTCATGCATAGCACACGAAACGCAACCCATTTCTTCCCATCTTTCAACCAACCTGTCTCACTCTATGGGGCTCCAAATGAGATGATGTAAAAAGCAAAGTTTAAGTTTAGAACATGTAGAACACAATGGTACTTTGTTTCACTAAAAATAATGGCCCTAACATGTAAAAAAGTGAACAACAAGGGGGCTTCATGCATCCAAACTCAACAAAAAATAAAAGTTACAAAATCCAACTTAAAAGCAATGCCTAATGGTGAGGGCTCCATAAGCAAACATGGTATATTGTTAACATGGAAAATAAGCATGGCATGGCATGGTATAAATGAAAAAATAACATGGAGTATGGATGGTAAGCATGGAAAAAAACAAGTGGTGAACAAGTATGATATGATGAATAAGCATGCCAAGCATAGTAAAGCAATAATGAACAAATCATAGGATGCTTACCTACTGGAAAACAGTCCACTGCTTCTTGGTGTGGAGGAGATGGAAAGGGAAAAATGATACTTTGAGTGCTTGCGCAATGGAAATGGGATGACACTTGATCTTTCTCTCTTGCCTTGCCTTGAAAATACAGCAGCCACCCTCTTCAGATTAGGGTTAATGATGTTTAAATATGTAGGCTCAAGGTGTTCTTAATGGGCTTAAGTGTATGGTTTTGGTTTATGAGCAACATGTGCCAAAAGTGAGGTGTATTAGAAGATCTAATTGTGGCTAAACTTAAGTGAGTGAACCAAAACTAAATGGCCAAATGAGGTAAAAAGTGTGTTGGTTGGTTTGTGCAACATGGCATGGTTTTTGGAAATAAGTTCAAGAGGGTGACTTTATGACCTTGTAACTTGATGAGAATATGTCCAAATGGCAAGGCAATGCAAACAGTAGAAAGAGGGAATGAAGCTTAACATCTTTCATGTTGAACACAAATTGAAATGATGAGTGGAAAGATGTGAAAATGGCCATAAAGTTCAGGTTCCATAGCTGCAAAATGGTTGGGCCAATTTGGCCTAAATGCTGTCAAAATATTCAGCCTATGATACCAACTTTAGATGAGTGTATCTTCCAAACCAATGATCCAAATGGGGTGGTTCCAAAAAGGTGTGAAAGAGGACATATCAAGGTACAACTGTCATAAAGAAAGTGTTTTCAAAAGATACCTTAAAGTGCAAGAAATCTGGCCCATAAGTCTTGACAAATCTTGCAGATTTTGGACTTAGAAAAATTTCTAAGTGTTCTAAAATAATGTCTCACTTTGACCAAGCATAAATTTCTCAATTTTAATCCCAATGAAACAAACTTTATATCTCTAGAAAGCTTGGAACAAGAGGAATAACTTTCATGTTGGAGAAATTTTCAAATGGAGCTTTCATCTTGATGGAAAATGGGCTTAAAGTGGGTGCAAAAACCTTGAAAACTTGCCTTAAATGGAAAGTCAACTATTTCCAAATTTAGTAACTTTTCCAACTCCTGATTAAATGATGAATCTATGATCTAACCTTGATCAAATTTCCCATGTAGGCTCCCTTAGGCATGAATTTTGAGATTTCACTTTCAAAATGTCAGGAGTTGACTTTTCTGGCCCCACAGTTGACTTTTCGCAAACCGTCTGATTTCTGAATCCATTGATCAATTGAAGCGCCTCCGACTCAAATGAAGAGCAGATTTTTTGTATGTAGACCCTTGTGGACATATGGAGGGCCATGGAAAAGAGTTTCACCCAAGGAATCAAAAATAGACTGATTTTATACCAAACCCTGGTTTAGGGCAAAGAACACTAGGAACTGATTGCATTGATTGCCAATGGATCTTTGTGAGATGATTATGAACATTCTTAGGCCAAGATGCCTCTCTAATCATGACATGAATGAGCCCCTCTTTCTTCCCACCAAACATTTCCTGTTGCAGATAGCCATGAAACCCTGATTTCTAATTAAATGCAGATGCACACTCTGAGAGCTTTGAATCTTCCACTGATGGACTGTAGACCACCATAAGATACTTGGACCTCCTTGAGACCCCTGATACTGGTATATTTGGAGAATTAAGTTCATTTCTCAGTCTTGCTTTGTGTGTAGCTTTGTTTCTTTTGTATGTGGTGCGTGTATCCACCTGTGTCTCATCAAGTTCACTATTAGGGTTTGAGACCCACAATACAAGAGATCAAACAAGAAATGGTCCACACTGGTTCTAAAAATCATATATGGATCCCTATGTTCTTCATTTGTCAATTTGATCAAGAATTCATCAAGAGATTGAAGCTTGTTTGCCTTGGAAGCCTTAATTCATCTGGGTATCTTATGTGACTTCCTCAACAAGTTTCCTCATCAATTGATCAAATATTTCAAAGGATACTTCATTATACATCATATAAATCATATATGATCCTCCATGAGCCCTAAAGATCAAAGGAACTTCAAGTTTTTAAGTTGGTTCAAGGAGGTTGACCATAGAAAGTCAACTAATCAAAACTAGGGTTCCCTAGACCCTATCTCCTATATTTTTTGTCATATGAAAATGATTCCAAGATAAACGTTACTCTTTATGACATCAAAAACAACTTTCATGTTGGCATCAAGAGCTAGTTTTGCTTGGAAAGTCATTTTTTATGGTGAACGATTATAGGTCATTCTGTTTGTGCCTTAGTTAGGAGGTTAACTTCTAAGGACCATAACATTCTCAATATTTATGATATGAATTCCATTCAATTTTCACTATCAATTTCAATATGTATTATCCAAATTTTATTCTTTGATAAATGTCAAATTCTACTTGCAAGGGCATATGCCAAGAGGAAACATTATACGTCATTTTGGGCCATTACCATTGAACAAGCAATTTTCCTCAACTTCTAAACTCCATAACTCCCTCATGCCAAATCCAAATTATGTCAAATTTGTGACCAAATTGAATAGGAATGGAAGAGATACAACATTGGTGAAGAAACTATTCTCATTTTAAGCTCATAGAAAAAGGTATTCAAGGAGGAAGAAGTGGTCATTTGACTTTGTACTTAGCAAATTTTCAACCATGTTTGATTTCTCCAACTTCCACCTCAAAATTCATCATGATCCAAGCTTCAAATGGAAACGTGTTCAACATTAAAGTTGTTACCCTTGATGTCACCTTTCCAAAGCATTTCAGATCACTTAATTTGGAAAAGAATTGAAGGACTTGCCCATGGCTCCTTTGTTTGGTTTGTTTGGACAAATTTTGCACTCAAATGATTAATTCCTTTTGCATGCTTCCATATAATGACTTCATAATCAATTCCACATGAATCAGAAGTGGATTGCATCATTGGTTGAACCTAGTTCTATTCCCATGCACTCATGCATAACATTGTTATTTTTGACTCAATTTTTAAATGGTGCAAAACTGAATTCAATAGCCTATAAATACAAGTGCATTGCTTCAGTAATGATACACACACCTTGCCCAAGCTTTGCCAAGCAAACTCAAAACCCTACTCTATATAATTCCTTGAAGATTTCATTAAAATCGAGTTATTCATTCAACTTCTGTTTGTGAACAGGAACTCCAAGGATTCATACCTATTTCCATCTCAATTGATCACTACAAGCTAGAGGAGGAAGAACTAAGTGAAATTGCATCAAGATCAAGCCAAATAACTGCAATCGAAGGTGATTTTTCCAGATTTTCAACGCTTTCATTCTATCTCAATTCTCCACTATTCTACTTGTTTATTGGATGTCTGAGGTCCTACTAATGTAGGCAACAAGATTGAGTTGCTTTGAGGTTAAATCGAAGCAACTCAGATCGTTTACCTCAAAATTCAATTCCTTGTATCTTTCAATATCCTTGGAATTAGGAGAAATTGAGGCCATATTCGAGCTCCTGAGCATTTCCTCTTTAAAATAGTGTATGCACTTTTTATTTTGGTGAACTTTGGCTGTGGACCAGTCTGGTGAGGTCCACGAGAGAAGACGATCAGACCTAGGGCCTCGGCGATGTGTTGACGTGCCTCCTGACCATTTGATCATGTTGAATTGTTTAAATCTTAGTCATTCCTTTTAATTTCCAAGTATGTGACACGTTGACTCGAGCCCACAATCGAACTTGTGCACCTGGCCTTCAGATCTGCCACCTCAATTAATGAGGGAGATGTGATGACCCTTGTTTTTTCTATTTTCTTTTTAATATCTGATTTTTCATTTAATCCATTTAATTTTATTTAATTCATATTAATTCCATTTTAATCCAAAAAATATGGGACTTTCACCAAAAATCTTTAAATATTTTTCTCTTCCATATTTTGAATTAAAATCATTTTTTGGATTAATTTTGATATTTTTCAAGAATTACATGATTTTTAAATTGTTTAAAATATTTTTAAAATACTTCCAACTTTCTAAAAATTGTGAAATTTTTTGTCTAAGGTCTTTTGCCTTGTTTGACCTAGGATAAATCCCTTGGACATTTATTTGGTTTTTTGAAGGGATTTGAGGTTTTGTCCATTTTAAAATGCATTTTAATTCATTTTTAATTTGATTTTTAATTGAATAATTGTTTATAAATTTTGTTGAGCCATTTAATTGGTCTTGTGATGTTTAACTTTCTGTTGGGCCTTGATCATGGTTGATTTGACTTTTATTTGACCAATACTATTGGATTTAGGGGAATGATGAAATGTACATTTCATCTCCCAAAATGAATGGATACTATTGATCAAATGAATTTCCTCCAATGATCAATTTGGGTTTCTATTTCCCCTTTCCTCTTCATCTTCACCCCTATTCTTCCCCAATCCATCATTGACCAATGATTTCTCTAATGTCTAAAGGCTAGTTGATTCATCAATGACCTTGTGTCAGATGAATCAACACGGGTCTGACCGAGATAGGTCCTTCCCTTTTTTTAGTGTGTGGTATGTTTTAGGAGTTTGGTTCTTTGTACAAAATCTCTAACATGCATTAACACCAATATTTTTATTGCCCGACCTCAGATGGTTGTGACTTTACATAGAGCTAAATTTTTCCCGCAAGGCATATCATTCTAGTAAGTGAGATTGTATGTCTCCCATTCTTCATGGCATTGTGTGAAAACTTGACCTTTTTCCATTCATGAGAGCTAGTGGCATATTTGTTGATTTATCCAAGTTGGACCCCTTCTCATGGATGATGTCTTGGTTCATGGATTCATACTTGTGAATGAATGGTCGAGTGTTCTCCATAGAATAACTTAAATAATTAAAACTCTTCACTAACATTTGACTAACCATTGAATAACTTTTATTAATTATGCTTTATCTTCAAGTCATTTACTTAATGCAATTTAAATTTCAGTATCTTTATCATTCATTGCCATTTACATTTCATGCAAGTTGTTTATGTTTTAAGCCCTTTTCGCTTTGCTCACTTGAGCCATATCTTGTGATTGTATATATTCTTTGTTTGTCTTTTTTTGTTTATGGTCTTAGGATCTTAAAATACTTAATAACTCCAAAAACTCTAAAAAATATCTTGGTGGACTATTGGACTTGATCTGAACTTTTGGACTTAGAAGAAGGTAACATTCCTTATGCTAAAGGACTTGGCCAATGCCACTATTTGAGACTGAGCTATCTTTGACAATGCCTTTAATCTGATGCAAGTCTGAAGTGCCACTCTGTTCATCTGTCACTTTATCTTTGTGCTTAATTATTATACTATTATTATTGTTGATGTCTGATGATTGCTTAGGAGTTGATCAAGGAATATTTTCATCTGATCCATTAGAAGAAATTGAAGGTTGCTAGCTATTGGAGTGCTTGCTTGGATTTCATGGCTATCTTTATTTGATGCCTTGGTCTTCATATAATTTTTTGGATACTACTTATACTTGTTGCTTGCTAAAGTTTAAAGGAAAATGTGTTTCTATATGACATTCTTATCTGTTGGATTGCATCCCATTGGCCAAATCATTTCAACCCTTAACTTTTAATTTTTGTCTAGGATAGTCCCTTCATCTCCTCCCACTTCTTAAATTTCAAAATCTCTCCCAATTTTCAAAAACTTTCTTTGTTTGTGTTTTTCAACTTAGACATGTTTTAATGATTAGAAACTTTGGCCTTATGCCAATGAACTTTCAAGCTTTTTCTTAAATCAAACTTGTAAATAAATTTAATCATATTGACTTTAATTTCAAAAAGACAAAAAGAACTAACAACCACGTTCAAGTCTTTGGCCTTCTGGTGCCTTTTTTCCTGTTAAAATTTTGAGTAACACCAATTCACAACCTCTTTGAAATTTTTACTACAAACTACGTCGTTTTGATCCCTCATTTTTATGGTGGTACATAGGCAAAATACCGAAGGTCTCGTCAAATACAAAAATATAATTAATGAATTCTTTCTCACCCCCCACTCTATATTTTATCAAACATCATTTATAGCAAAAACAAATACACACAAAAAAGGGCTCCCTAGGAGTACCTAGGACACTTTGGGTACTAACACCTTCCCTCTATGTAACCAACCCCCTTACCTGTAATCTCTGACATTTTATTAGTTTTGCTTTAAAAACTTCTTATCTTTGGGTTTTGTTCGTATTTTTGCTTTTTCCTTTGGAAATAATAAAAGCACGGTGGTGACTCTGGTTTTATTGACGTTAAGCTTATCCATAGCTTTATGGTCATGAATTTACCACTACACATGCCTAGGGCCCCACACTGGTTGGTTCATACCATCTTTACTCTTGGGTTCATATTTCACCCCTTGTTGGAGTTCAAAAAACACAATCCTTTGGTTTAGACCATACTTTGATCACACTTCTTTTCATCTCCCACCACTAGTTCTTTAAACTACGGAGCTCTGAATTCCTCATTGCATTATGAGGATACGTAGGCATGAGGGCCATAATCCTTATCGAGCACTTTATCTATTTTCTTTCCTTTATCCTCATTCTTTCGCGAGTAATCTCTAGATATAACACCCATTCGAGCAAGAACAATTAAAACGGTTCCCATGGAGTACCATGGATGTTAGGGGTGTTAATACCTTCCCCTTGCATAACCGACTTCCTTACCCAACATATCTCTTTCCCCCGGGTTTTATCGATGTTTTCCCTTTCCTTCGGGAATGAATAATGTTCGACGGAGACATTGTTGTATGTTTGAGTGTGCGATACGTTCGGGTATATTTTCGCTAGCTTCAATGGCCTTCAGCCATAATTTTTGCTTGAGAGCTTCTTCCATAATGACATGTTCATAGTCTACTAACATGGAACACTAAATAACTTCCCCTACAGAATCTAATTTAGTATCTTGCAGCATGTCAAACTCTACAACCTTCTCATAATGTTTATGATTCTTTATGGCCTCTAAACTTGTTCAGAACCTCCTGGTTTTGAAAAAATATCAGATGCTAGAATTCCAGAACTACCAACTTCAGAAGCATTACCAACTTCAGAAGTACCAACTTCAGAAGCATTACCACCAGAATCTGAATCACCATCAGAATCTAGATCAAAATCAGATTCTTCCTTAGAATCAATCTCGCCTTCTGATTCTGATTCACTCTCAGAATCATTTTCAAGCTCTAACTCATCTTCAGAATCATAATCAATATCTTCAGAAGTTAACTTTGTACAGAAGTTGGATTGAGACTTGCTTACATCACCTTGCTTCTATCATCCAGCTTCTTTCTTGTAGCATCTGGAACATGTTTATGACAGACAAAACCAAATACTTTGAAATGACTCACACTTTTCTCGTCTCCAGTCCACCTCTAAAAAAGAACAATTTTCTCCAGCTTCTTGTTGGACATTTTTTGAGCACATATGTCGAAATGGAAATAGCTTCTCCCTACAAACTGTTAGGAAGCTTCTTCTTCTTCAGGATGCTCCTTGTCATATCAAGCAAAGTTCGGTTTCTCCTTTTAGCAAGACCATTATGTTAAGAAGTATATGAAGCAGTCACTTCATGCTCAATTCTATTCTCCTCACAGAACTTCTTGAACTCTATAGAGGTATACTCACCTCTACCATCAGTTATGAGAACCTTCAGAGTCTGATCACTTTGTTTCTTAACCTTAATTCTGAATTTCTTAAATTCAGCAAACACCTCGTGTTTGAACTTTATATGGGATACCCATGTCATCATTGTGAATTCATCCACATATGACACAAAGTATTTATTCCCTCCTAGTGAAGGTTTTGGAAATGGTCCATACACAACAGAATGCACTCCTCCTAAAGCATGCTTTCCTCTTAGAGCTACTTCTGATGCAAATGGCAGTCTTGGTTGCTTCCCTTTCATGCACACATTGCATGACTTTTCTGGTTTCTTAATTGTAGGAATTCCACATACCGGTTTCTTTGAATTCAGATGCCCTAAGCTTTTGAAGTTCAAATGAACAAATCTTTTGTGCCATAGCTCACTTTCATTCACAACATTGTTGCGCTAAGACATTCAGAGTTTGCATTTTTAACTTCACCTTAAATTTTCAATTCCTTTCGTGTTCTGACTCCATAATCAGCTTATGATTACATTCATACAACTTCAAAAGATTGTCCTTCATGGTAACTGAGAATCCCTTCTCAATTAATTGACCTACACTCATCAAATTTCTCTTCATGCTAGGAACATATTAGATGTTTTGATTTAACACAGATTTTCTGTTATTTAGAATCACTCTAACATTCCCTATTCCTTCATCATTCAGATACTTATCATCAGCACATCTGATCTTGGTCCTCTTCCCAAAGTCAAAATCAACCAGCCATTTCTTATTTCCGATAAGATGGTTTGAACAACCAGTTTCCATATACCACCAGTTTTCTAGAGACACACTATTAGAATCAGAAGCCATTAATAGCACCTGTTCATCATCAAAACTTCTGGCTATATTCGCTTCTTTTGATTTCCTCTCCTTGTTTGACCAACAATCTGCCGCGAAGTGGCAAAACTTCTTACAACAGTAACATTGAACTTTTCTCTTGTCATACTTCTCATTTCTCTTCTGACTTCCAGTAGTTGAGGTTTCTGACTTCTGAGACCTACCATGTCTTTTCTTGACTTCTGACCAAGGCTGCTTCTGATTTTTATTGACAAAAGAAGCTTTCAGAGCCTACTTTATCTCTCTCTTAGAGGTTCTTTCATTCAGACGCAACTCTTATGCTTCTAGACTACTTTGCAACTCTACTATTCTCATGGTGCTCAAATCCTTAGAATATTCAATTTCTACAACAATGTAACCAAATTGAGGAGTAAGAGATCTAAGTACCTTCTCAATGATACTTTCCTCGGAAAGAGTTTCTCCACACGACTTCATCTCATCTGTGATCAGAATTAATCTAGAGATGTATTCAGGTACCTTCTCATTGTTCTTCATGCTAAGATTCTTACACTTCTTACATAGTGACTGAAGCTTCACCTTCTTCATTGATGCTTCACCTTCTTTGTAACACCCTTCTAAAATACCCCAATAAATAATTAAAACAACCAAACATAAATCAGAGTAAATATGCAATTAAGGGTGTCACACTTGACACTTCACACCATTTTCCAAATAACTGGTCATACTCATTTGTTTATCAAAATAAAACATTGCACAATACGCAGCGGATATGCAAACCATGTAATCACTTTACATGTAAAACTGTTCAACAACCACAATTGAAAACAAGTAAAACATCCCGTCCCGATGTTACATCTACCAGAGCATGACCCACTAAGGAACTACACTAGACTCCAAGCACTAGCTTCTACTCAATCACTGCTCGTTACCTGAAACATAGTTGTAAGGGTGAGTTCCTCAATCGATATAATAAGCATTATAAAATATCATGTAATGCTAAGTAAATGAACACATCTCATCACCCTAATCATATCACACATTCAGTAACGGCAACATCAACTCATACTCATAATCATGCTCAACGTAAACATCAAAACACACGTATAATATAGGAACACATCCATTCATATTATACACAATACATACATTATGCAATGAGACTCCATGCATGCGGTACCGACTATTCGTGAACATATAGTTCAACCTCACCGATCAAATCCAGATACGGCTACCAAGCTCACTAGTCCCACTCATTTGAGACCTAGTGACTCACTCACTAATTCCTCACCATGGGAATTAGCTACCACCCCAAGGGCTATGCTATGCACGCTAATCACCTAGCATGCAAACATCAACAACAATCCACAATAACTCACTCACTAATTCCACACCATGGGAATTAGCTACCACCATAAAGGCCACAATATGCAAGCTAAATCACTTAGTCATGCAACATCAACAATCATCCACAATGGACATATGCTCACACTCTAAGCCATAAACAGTCCATTCACAATTGCATACATAATAGATACATCCACAGCATTATGCATACAATCATACATCATCCACATATTTATCACATAATCATATCATGCCACATAATCAATCACAGTATTAGCACGCTCTACTAATACCCCTACCGCTCAAAACAACGGGAAATGATCCCTATTATATCATACGCCAATATAGGCCAAACATCAAACATGTACACCATATTTAAATATAAATTTTTCACTTTTCACACAGTGTTAACCGGTTAACGCCCTGGGTTAACCGGTTAACGCAACACAGAACACGCTTCCTGGCAATTCACAACAGTGTTAACTGGTTAACACCCTGGGTTAACCGGTTAACGCAAGACAGACAGCAATATTTCACAATTCATAACAGTGTTAACCGGTTAACACCCTGGGTTAACCGGTTAACGCAAGACAGAAAGCTGTTCCTGCGCTAACACGAAGCAGAATGCAGAATTCTCCGCATTCTCCACCGTTGGAGGACTTCCGGACCTCCGATTCCAATTCCATAAAAAGCTACACTTTCGGAAAATCAAGACTCATCCAATTACAGATTCAATTACAACTTTAACATAACTTATTCATCTCAATTCTTCAGCATTCAACATCCCAATTAGGGTCAAATCAATGGCTTATCACTACCCATTACATGTTAACCCATAATACCCATTAAACAACGATAAACCCCCTTTACCTGAGTAAATCCGGCAATCCTTTTAGCTTCAAGCTTTTCCTTTCTTCAACCCTTGCTCTCTTGCTCTTCCTCTTTGCCCTTTTCTCACTTTTTCTGCCGCTTTCCCTTTTCACGTGAAAAAAAACCTTTCTTTACCAAATGGAACTCTTATATATATTCCAACTTTATATTCCAATAATAATAATTCCAATAATATTCCAATTATTTAATTAAATTAATAAATATTCTATTAACTTAAATTAAATAATTATCATATTTTTATCGGGGTGTTACAACTCTCCCCCACTAAAAGAGTTTTCGTCCTCGAAAACATACCTCAAGCGAATAACTCAGGATAAGACTCCTTCATCTGACTCTCAAGTTCCCAAGTCACATTGCCACCTGCTGGTCCTCCCCAAGCTACCTTTACCCAAGAAATCTCTTTACCCCGCAACTGCTTCAACCCTCGATCCTCAATCCTCATAAGTGATGTTTCAACAGTCAGATTATCTCTCACCTGTACATCATCTACTTGGACCACATGCGACGGATCAGGAATGTACCTCCTCAACTGAGACACATGAAAAACCTCATGCAAATTCGCAAGTGACGGCGGTAAAGCGACACGATAGGCTACCTCCCCTATCCTCTCCAAAATCTGATAAGGACCAATAAATCGAGGTGTCAACTTCTTCGACTTCAAAGCTCGACCAACCCCAGTTATCGGAGTAACTCGAAGAAACACATGATCTCCCTCTTGAAACTCAAGTGACTTCCTCCTCTTGTCGTGATAACACTTCTGACGACTCTGAGCAATCCTCATCTTCTCCTGAATCATTTTAATCTTTTCCGTAGTTTGTTGAACAATCTTCGGTCCAACCACAGCACCCTCACCGGACTCATACCAACATAAAGGTGTCCGACATCTCCTACCATACAAAGCTTCAAACGGTGCCATACCAATGGTCGAATGAAAACTATTGTTGTAGGTAAACTCAATCAAAGGTAAATAACAATCCCAAACACCTCCCTTTTCCAAAACACAAGCCCTCAAAAGATCCTCCAGTGACTGAATCGTCCTCTCAGTCTGACCATCAGTCTGCGGATGATATGCAGAACTCAATCTCAGCTTAGTTCCCAAAGCCCTCTGCAAACCTTCCAAGAACTTCGATGTAAATCTAGGATCTCTGTCCGAAACAATACTCGACGGAATACCATGCAAACTTACAATTTTCTCAATATACAACTCGGCTAATCTCTCTAACGGATAATCCATTCTGATCGGAATGAAATGAGCCGATTTTGTCAATCTGTCAACAATCACCCAAATAGCTTCAAAATTCTTAATTATCCTCGGTAAACCAGAAACAAAATCCATACTGATACTATCCCACTTCCACTCTGGAATAGCCAATGGTTGCATTAGCCAGACGGCTTCTGATGCTCAATCTTCGACTTCTGACAAGTCAAACAGGAATAAACAAAACTCGCAATTTCTCTTTTCATTCCCGGCCACCAAAATAACTTTTTCAAATCATGATACATCTTCGTAGCCCCAGGATGAATACTCAGGCCACTACGATGTCCTTCCTCAAGAATACTCTTCTTAAGTTCGGTAACATCCGGAATACACACCCGACTACCAAATTTCAAAACACCATTCTCATCAACTCTGAATTCACCACCTTGACCTTGATTCACTAGAGTCAACTTATCAACCAAAAGCACATCGGATTTCTGACTCTCTCTAATCTCATCCAGAATACCACTCGTTAACTTCAACATTCCCAATTTAACACTATTGTGAGTACCCTCACACACCAAACTCAAGTCTCTAAACTGCTCAATTAAATCCAATTCCTTAACCATTAACATAGACATATGCAATGATTTCCGACTCAATGCATCAGCCACTACGTTTGCTTTACCCGGATGGTAATTCAAACCAAAGTCATAATCCTTCAGAAACTCTAACCATCTCCTCTGTCTCATATTCAGCTCTTTCTGATCAAACAAATACTTTAAACTTTTATGGTCACTGAAAACCTCAAATCTTGACCCGTACAAGTAATGCCTCCATAACTTCAGAACAAATACCACAGCTGCCAACTCTAAATCGTGTGTCGGATAGTTCCTCTCATGAACCTTCAGTTGTCTCGAAGCATAAGCTACAACCTGCTTATTCTGCATCAAAACACCACCCAAACCCAACAACGAAGCATCACAGTAAACCTCAAATGGTTCCGATGGACTTGGTAATATCAGAATAGGAGCAGTAGTTAACCTTCTCTTTAACTCTTGGAAACCTTCTTCACACTTTGAGTCCCAAACAAACGCTTGCCCCTTTCTAGTCAACATCGTCAGCGGTAATGCCAACTTAGAAAATCCCTCAATGAATTTCCTATAATAACCTGCAAGTCCAAGAAAACTCCTTATCTCAAAAACTGACTTCGGAGCTTCCCACTTAGATACCGCTTCTATCTTAGAAGGATCAACAGCAATACCACCTCTGGAAATCACATGACCAAGAAAACTAACCTCTTCTAACCAAAATTCACACTTAGATAGTTTAGCAAATAACTTCTTTTCTCGTAGAACTCCTAAAACCACTTTCAAATGTTCAACATGCTCCTCTTCAGATTTCGAATACACCAAAATATCGTCCATGAACACCACAACAAACTTGTCTAGGTACGGATGGAAAATCCTATTCATATACTCCATAAATACCCCAGGCGTATTAGTCACACCAAAAGGCATTACAGAATACTCATAATGTCCATACCTTATTCTGAAAGCAGTCTTCTGAATATCCTCAGTTTTCACACGTATCTGATGATACCCCGATCTCAAATCTATTTTGCTGAACACACTCGCACCAACCAACTGGTCCATCAAATCATCAATCCTCGGCAAAGGATACCGATTCTTGATCGTCACTTTATTCAGTTGCCTGTAGTCGACACACAACCTCATAGTACCTTCTTTCTTCTTAACCAATAACACTGGTGCACCCCACGGTGACACACTCGGACGAATAAATTTCTTATCCAACAGATCTTCCAACTGACTCTTCAATTCAGTTAACTCAACAGCAGACATACGGTACGGCGCCATCGATATCGGCCTAGTACCAGGTACCAAATCAATCGAGAACTCAACTTCACGCTCTGGTGGTAATTCATTCACTTCTTCAGGAAACACATCAGGAAAATCACACACCACGGCTAGATCGCAAATCACCAGTTTATCTTTAGCCTCCAAAGTCGCTAACAGCATAAACAACTCTGCCCCATCTGCTACTGCCTCATTCACTTGCCTTGCTGATAGAAACAAACTCTTTCCTTCCTCAATCTCAGGAAAGATCACAGTCTTATCAAAACAGTTAATATAAACTCGGTTAAACACCAACCAGTTCATACCAAAGATAACATCAATCTGCACTAGTGGAAGACACACGAGGTCCATCCCAAAGTCTCTACCAAAAATACTCAAAGGACAATTTAAACAAATTGAAGTAGTAGTCACTGAACCCTTCGCAGGAGTATCAATCACCATACCCCCATGCATCTCAGATATCTCTAATTTAAGTTTCACAGCACAATCCAAAGATATAAAGGAATGAGTCGCACCTGTGTCAATAATAGCTACAAGAGGAAAGCCATTAATATAACACGTACCTCGGATCAAACGATCATCTGCAGAAGTCTCAGAACTCGATAAAGCAAAGACCTTGCCTCCCGACTGGTTCTCCTTCTTCGGCTTAGGACACTGTGGGCTAATATGACCCACTTCTCAACAGTTGAAACAAGTCACAGTCTTCAACCGACACTCTGCAGCCAAGTGACCACCTTTTCCACACTTGAAACACTTCTTCTCAGTACTGGTACACTCATGGATACGATGTCCAGCCTGACCACGTCTATAACACTTAGCAGGGGCACTGGAGTCTCCCCCACTAGGTCTCTTCATCCCACTCTGTCTCTGGAAACCTTTGCCAGCTGCATACGGTTTCCCACGATCATTCTGATTCTTGCCTTTCCTATCAACCCTCTGCTGATAGCTCTCCGCTCTGGCCTTGGTATCCTGTTCAAAGATCCTGCAACAGTCAACCAGGTCAGAAAACACTCTGATCCGCTGATACCCAATAGCCTGCTTGATCTCGGGACGTAACCCGTTCTCAAACTTCACACATTTTGAAAATTCCCCAGTAGCCTCATCATAGGGAGTGTAATACTTCGACAGCTCTGTGAACTTAGCAGCATACTCAGTAACAGACCGATTGCCCTGCTTCAATTCTAAGAACTCTATCTCTTTCTTTCCTCTGACATCCTCTGGAAAGTACTTCCTCAGGAATCTCTCTCTGAACACCGCCCAAGTGATCTCTGCACTCCCAGCAGCTTCCAACTCAGTGCGGGCAGCAACCCACCAATCATCTACTTCCTCTGACAGCATATGCGTACCGAACCTGACCTTCTGGTTATCGGCACACTCAGTCACTCGGAAGATCCTCTCGATCTCCTTCAACCACTTCTGAGCACCATCTGGATCGTATGCTCCCTTGAACATTGGAGGATTGTTCTTTTGGAACTCACTCAGTTGACGAGCAGCTCCCAGTCCCACAACATTCGGATTTCCTCCAAGTACTCCAGCTAGCATACCCAGAGCCTCAGCAATCGCAGCATCGTCTCTACCTCTTCCAGCCATCTCTATTCTGAAAACCCAACAAGCTAAAACAATAAGTACTGATAGGGTTACACAACACCTATCACGTACAGGGAAACAGAATAATTACGACTCGACTCGACCGACTATGCTCTGATACCACTAATGTAACACCCTTCTAAAATACCCCAATAAATAATTAAAACAACCAAACATAAATCAGAGTAAATATGCAATTAAGGGTGTCACACTTGACACTTTACACCATTTTCCAAATAACTGGTCATACTCATTTGTTTATCAAAATAAAACATTGCACAATACGCAGCGGATATGCAAACCATGTAATCACTTTACATGTAAAACTGTTCAACAACCACAATTGAAAACATGTAAAACATCCCGTCCCGATGTTACATCTACCAGAGCATGACCCACTAAGGAACTACACTAGACTCCAAGCACTAGCTTCTACTCAATCACTGCTCGTTACCTGAAACATAGTTGTAAGGGTGAGTTCCTCAATCGATATAATAAGCATTATAAAATATCATGTAATGCTAAGTAAATGAACACATCTCATCACCCTAATCATATCACACATTCAGTAACGGCAACATCAACTCATACTCATAATCATGCTCAACGTAAACATCAAAACACACGTATAATATTGGAACACATCCATTCATATTATACACAATACATACATTATGCAATGAGACTCCATGCATGCGGTACCGACTATTCGTGAACATATAGTTCAACCTCACCGATCAAATCCAGATACGGCTACCAAGCTCACTAGTCCCACTCATTTGAGACCTAGTGACTCACTCACTAATTCCTCACCATGGGAATTAGCTACCACCCCAAGGGCTATGCTATGCACGTTAATCACCTAGCATGCAAACATCAACAACAATCCACAATAACTCACTCACTAATTCCTCACCATGGGAATTAGCTACCACCATAAAGGCCACAATATGCAAGCTAAATCACTTAGTCATGCAACATCAACAATCATCCACAATGGACATATGCTCACACTCTAAGCCATAAACAGTCCATTCACAATTGCATACATAATAGATACATCCACAGCATTATGCATACAATCATACATCATCCACATATTTATCACATAATCATATCATGCCACATAATCAATCACAGTATTAGCACGCTCTACTAATACCCCTACCGCTCAAAACAACGGGAAATGATCCCTATTATATCATACGCCAATATAGGCCAAACATCAAACATGTACACCACATTTAAATATAAATTTTTCACTTTTCACACAGTGTTAACCGGTTAACGCCCTGGGTTAACCGGTTAACGCAACACAGAACACGCTTCCTGGCAATTCACAACAGTGTTAACCGGTTAACACCCTGGGTTAACCAGTTAACGCAAGACAGACAGCAATATTTCACAATTCATAACAGTGATAATCGGTTAACACCCTGGGTTAACCGGTTAACGCAAGACAGAAAGTTGTTCCTGCGCTAACACGAAGCAGAATGCAGAATTCTCCGCATTCTCCACCGTTGGAGGACTTCCGGACCTCCGATTCCAATTCCGTAAAAAGCTACACTTTCGGAAAATCAAGACTCATCCAATTACAGATTCAATTACAACTTTAACATAACTTATTCATCTCAATTCTTCAGCATTCAACATCCCAACTAGGGTCAAATCAATGGCTTATCACTACCCATTACATGTTAACCCATAATACCCATTAAACGACGATAAACCCCCTTTACCTGAGTAAATCCGGCTATCCTTTTAGCTTCAAGCTTTTCCTTTCTTCAACCCTTGCTCTCTTGCTCTTCCTCTTTGCCCTTTTCTCACTTTTTCTGTCGCTTTCCCTTTTCACGTGAAAAAAAACCTTTCTTTACCAAATGGAACTCTTATATATATTCCAACTTTATATTCCAATAATAATAATTCCAATAATATTCCAATTATTTAATTAAATTAATAAATATTCTATTAACTTAAATTAAATAATTATCATATTTTTATCGGGGTGTTACATTCTTCACCTTCGAATCAACGATTTTCTCAAACACGTTCACATCCACGCACTGATGGATGTAGAACAACGCCTTCTTATCCTTCTTCCTCAGATTGCGTTGAGAATTTTTCTATGCATCTATTGTATTTTATGGTAGTACAACATGAACGTAACCTCCATTGATGAGATCAAGAACATCTTGAGCTCCAAACAACACACGCATCTGAATTATCCAACGGTTCCAATTCTTGCCATCGAAAAATGGAAGCTTGGTACTCAGATTACCGTTTCTGTTCATTTTAAACCTTGTGCAATACACTCAGGTGTCACGTAAACATAGTGTTTCCCAATCCCGCTGAATCAAGATATGCGATTCTGTTACTATTCTAAACAAAAAATCAACATGAATTCTCTGAATATCAATCAATCATACAACGCCTCGCCGTTTCACTCGTGTTTCCCATAATGTTTCCCTGTGGATCTGAACCAGAGCTCTAGATACTAATTTTTTATGCACAAGGTGATAAGGATGAATAATGAACAAGAGAGAGAAGAGAGAATAATAACAAACTTCCACTACTCTTGAAATGGTTACAAAATGGTTGCATACAAAATTGCACACACACACTGCAAAAGGAATAAAGATACAATTTATTCACACTACTCACTTGCTTAAATACAAGTGGGACTTTAGCGAAATACTAAAATACCCTATAACAAAGTTTGTGTTTACAAGTTTCTCAAAATATGAATTAATTCTAACAAAATTGTCGTTATGCAAGTTTAAGTTATTGCTGCTATTTCTCATCAATATGAAACATTTTTAGATGGAATATTAAGTGAAAAGGAATTCGGGAGAAACATAGTTGTATAGTTGTTGATGTAGTTGTTGTTGTTTGGTTGAACCTTCATCAAACATCATGATACCCCAAATTGGCTGGATCCTTTTATGTCGTTAATGTAAATAGGGAAGACAAAATAGCTCAAGGATATGTGTAATATTTTCTATCCTTTTTCATTTTTTATACTTTTAGAACTCAAGGATATGTATAATATTTTCTATCCTCAAGCCACCATTGATTTCATGTCTAATCCAATTAAATAAAATATCATCTTGGAAGAATAGTAGGTTCAAGAAGTCAATAGATTTCCAAAAGCGAGTAGTAAATTCTCGGTCTCTCAAGTAGAGTAGAGTTGTCTCAGCATCCTTATTCATACAGGATAGAGATTTGTCTAAAGCTTGCCACGATGACACAACATTGATCTCGTAGGAAAGGATTTATCTAAAGTTTTCCAAAGGAAAAATTTAACGTTCCTAGGAGCAGGAATATGCCACACCCATTTTCAAGAGTTATTGGCTATTGTATTCTGAAAAAATTCAAGTATGTTGAGCCTATTATAACCATCCTGAGCAGTATAGATAACGTCTCAATTTCCTTTTCATGTTAAACGATCATAAACTAGGGAATTCAACCAAATGGGAAGCACTTTCAAACATTCATAAACAATTGGAGGAATATTAGTATATAATGAATTGAAGTTCCAATTTTCATTCAACTAAACATCATTCACTCGCATTCCAAGATCGTGGGCATCTATATAGAGAACCTACTCCGTAAAGTATCTTACCCTATGGAAAACCAGAAAAAGGAGTTCTCCCCCCCCCCCCCTCCAATCTAAATTCAAATCAATCTTTAAGAGTTGAAAGAGCTTTCAAAATTGCATTTCATGTAATTGATCCCAGTTTCTTCTTCATATTAAGGAATGTTTCCTGACTAATGTACATATGCTTCAAAACATGGACCCATATGGAATCACAATCTCGGTGAAGATTCCAAACCAGCTTATCCAACATAGAGGTATTGGCCTCTCTTATTGTCTGGATCCCAAGATCACCCAACTTTTTGTGCTTAATGATTTTATTTCAACCAACTAGATGCACACCAGAGTTTGAATCACCTTTCCATAAAAAATCACAAGTTGGCTGAGGTAGCCAAGCCCGTTGCATATAATAATTAGGGATGGAGTTTAGGACAGACGTAACATGTGTTAAATTGTTGTACCCCAAAATTTTCCTTCCGCTTTTCATCTTTTCACTCAACCTGTGACTTGAGTTTCATCTGCACACATTCATATGCATCATGCATTTATATTAACACATTCTCTTAAATATTATAGATTCAAAGCTTGTGAATAAGAAAAACTTGGCTTTACATGAGGTTTGGGACACTTTCTCATTATTGGGGTACAACCCTAATTCCTTTATCCTTGATCTTTGGGTCATAAGAAGACATCTTGACATAACATAACATCAAAACCCTAAATCTTGGTGCTTGAGACCTTGGAGATTGCATCATGGTATTCACCTATGCACAAATCCCTAGTTCTTGACCTTGGGTGCCTATGGATCATGTGGATTGCATGAGGGTATTGGAGACCCTAACTTATTTCTTCATGTCATTGGTGGCCATTTGGTTTGGAAGATTTACTTATTGGTTTAAGGTTCTTTATTGTATAATTTACATCTTGATGTTGGCCTAACTTTGGAACCCTAGTTCATGGTGTAACAATAAATTCATGATCATCAAGATATGGATAAGAAAGACATTAAATAACAAGAGTCGCCACCATGCTTTTATTGTTTCTAATGGAAAAGGGAAAAGTAAGAACAGAATCCAAAAATAAGATGTTTTCAAATCAAAACTAATAAAATGCCAGAGATTACAGGTAAGGAGGTTGGTTACACAGAGGGAAGGTGTTAGCACCCAAAGTGTCCTAGGTACTCCTAGGGAGCCCTTTTTTGTGTGCATATGTGTTTTTGTACAAATAATGTTTGCAATAAAATAGAGTTGAGGGATGAGAAAAGAATTCATTAATTATATTTTTGTGTTTGACAAGACCTTCGGACTTGTGCCTACGTACCAACATAAAAAATGAGGGATCAAAACCTCGTAGTTCGTGGTATCAATTTCAAAGTGGATGCATTATTTTCAACAAAAATTCAAGTTTGAAAGGCACAAAGGCCTAAAAATGGTTTGAATGAGTTAATTCTTTTTGGATTTTGAAATTTTAAGTCAAGTATAGTTAAGTTTATTTACAAGTTTGATTAAGAAAATGAGTTTGAAAATGAAATGGCATAAGACCAAAGTTTCTAATTTGCAAAAGAGGTCAAAAGTTAAAAAAAAACACAAGCAAAGAAGATTTTTGAAAGGAGGGAGATATTTTGAAATTAAAGAAGTGGGGGGGAGATGAAGAGACTAATCCTAAGCATAAATTTAAAAGTTAAGAGTTGAAAAGATCTGACCAATGGGCTGCAATCCAATAGACAAGAATGTCATATAGAAACCTAAATTCCCTTGGACTTTTAGAATCAAGCAACAAACAATGCACAAAATATCAAATTGAAGAGCAAGGCATCAAATAAAGATAGCCATATCCAAGCTTAGCAACTCCATGAACTTCTTCAAAATTTCCCATGTAGCAGATGAATTCTATAATGCACTAAGTTACAGGTTCAAATAACAGCTTCATAATGATCATGTTGCATATGAACTCAAATGGATCTTCAATGATGTATCAAATGAAGCTTCAAATTTCAAGCACTTGGTTACATGAAAGTTGGCATTGGCCAACTCCTTTGCAAAGGGAATGTTGCCTAAATTCTAAGTCCAATTGTCTCAGATCAAAACAACAGTCCACACAAGATATTTTTTAGGGTTTTTCTTCTTATTATGTACATTAATGGTCAAAGACCACACAAACAAACACAATATACACAAAAAAAAAATATCACAAAATATGGTCCAAGTGTACAAAGTGAAAATAGCATTAACATAAACAATTAGAATGGTATGAATAATGGCAAATGAATAATTCTTAAAATTTAAATTGCGTTGAAAGTAAAGGACTTGAAATTAAATGTTAGTTGTTAATGAGTTAGAAGTTAGTATTGCTTTTGCTTAAGTCATTCTTTGGAAAACACTCAACCCACGTATCACAAGCATGGATCCTTGAACCAAGACATCTTCCAAAGGAAGGAAAAAAGGCCAAGTTTCCACACAATACTATAAAAGAGGGGAGACTTACAATCTCACTAACTAGAATGCTATGCCTTTTGGGTCAAAATTTAGCGCTATGTTAAGCAATCGTAATTGGACTTATGTAGAAGTCACAACTATTTGAGGTCGGGCAATAGTATTTTGGTGTTAATGCATGTTAGAGACATAGTATGATGAACTATGCTCATGAAACACAAAAAGAATATGCAAAGTGGGGGACCTAATCTCATTCATACTTATGTTGATTTTGCAATCAACTAGCCTTAGGATATTGAGATATCATAGGTCCATGACATGAATGCATAAAGAAGGGGAATGAGATGAAGAGGGAGGGGAAATAGATCAAACTCAAATTGGACAAAGTAGGACTTTTACCAAGTTAAGATCATTCATTCATTTTTGGAGATGGAATGTACATTCCATCAATCCCCTGAATCCAATGATCTTAACGTAACAAGGTCAAATCAACCTTGACCAAGGCCCAACAACACAAGTTAAACTCACAAAGTCAATTAAAATGACTCTACACAATTAATTTGGCATTTAAACAAGTAAAAATATTTAAAATAAAACATTAAATTAAATATGGTTGGTAAATTTCCTAAAACTTCATCAAAACACCCAAGAAATGGCCATGAGATTTATCATAGGTCAAACAAGGTCAAAGGACCTTGGAGAAAATTTTTCAGAATTTTTGGAGACTTAAAAGTATTTTAAAACAAATAAAAATATTCAAAAAATCAAATAAATCATGAAAAATATTAATAATGATCCAAAAAATAATTTTAATTCAGAAAATTAAAGAGGATTTTATTTATAAATTTTTGGTGAAACTCTCATATTTTTTAGATCAATGTTAAAATTAATATGAATTAATGAAAATTAAAGGAATAAAAAATAAAATGAGATAATCAAAAAAACGTGAACCACTTGATCTGCCTCATTAATTGAGGTGGTAGATCAAGTGGTGGAGCACGCACATTCCATCATGCCTTTGAGTCAAACATCCACATGCCCGGTAATCACAATGTACGCTCCTGATTAAAACATTTCAAACTCATCTAATGGCTCTGAATGTTTCCAACGCATCGCCGGTGCCAAAGGTCGGTCATCTTCTCCGATGACCCTGACCGGACTGGTTCAGTCATCACCACATCATAAATGAAAAAAGAGGACATGATCTTAAAGATAAAATGGCATAGATCATAAATATCACCTCAATTTTAACTAACTCCAAATATATAGAGAGATACGTATAGTTGAATTTTGAGGTGTGTCAATTGAGTTGCTTAGATTTGACCTCAAAGCAACTCAATCTTCTTGCCTACATTGGTAGGACTTCAGACAACCAAGGATCCAAGATAATTAGTGAGAATTGAGAGATAATCGAAGAGAAGAAAAATCTGGAAAAATACCTTCAATGTTGTGTAGAACTGGATCTCTCTTGCTTCACTTCGTACTTGATCTTGCTTATGGAGCTTGTGGAAGTAGCTTAAGAGTAATGCAAAGCTTTAGATCCTAGAGTTTTTGAATCTCCAAACAGTGGGATTCAAACTCAAATTTCAAATGAAATTTCTCAGGTTTTCCTTTGAATTGAGAGGGTTTGGAAGATTGGGGGCAAAGCTGGCGCACAAGGTTCCTTTGAATTGATGTTGGGGGCCTCAATTTAGAGCCATGAGAAGTGTTATTTGCACACTTGAAAAATTCTCCAAATTTGGTAATGTAATGCACATGCTCGCATGGGCATGTGCAGGCCCATGAAGCAATCCCTTTAGGTCCATAATCAACTGAAATGAGGTACGCATGAAGCATGAATGGCAAGGCAAAGTTGTTTGAACACTTGAAGCTTTTATTTTGCCAACTGATACAGGTCTGTTTACACCATGCACAAACCTATCAAACTTTGTCCAAAATGAATGAATTAGGACTCTTTGGAAAGCTTAGGTCAAGAGGAATACTCTTATGTTTAACACTTTTCCTTTTTGAACTTGTATCATGATGCATTTTGAGGTGGATGTTTGGAAATTTCAACATGTTAACATATTTTTTAAGTGTCAAGTCACATATTCAATTATTCCACCTTGCTTAACTTTTTATGTGAGCTCCAAATGAGAAAAGTGTCATCAAAGTTGTATCTCTTTCAAAGACCTTAACTATGGTCACAAATTTGACATCATTTGGATTTAGAATGAGTGAATTATGCATTTTTGAAGTTGAGGAAAATTACTTGTTCAATGGTATTGGTCCAAAATGACCTATAATGTATCCTCATATCACATGCTCATAAAAGTTGATTTAGCTCTTACTCCAAACATAAACGTTTATGTAGACATCTTGAATTTGATTGTGAAACTTGTAAATCTTTAATATCATAAAAATTGAGCAAGTTATGTCCTTGGGAAGTTGACTTTCAAATTGGGGTTTAGACAAAATGACCTATAATGATTCAACTTGGAAAATGACTTTCCAATCAAATTTAGCTCTAGACCTCAACATGAAAGTTGTTTGGAATGTAATTTAGAGTAACATTTCTCTTGTAATCAGTTGAATATGATGAAAATTGTAGGAGATAGGGTCTACGGAGACCCAGTTTTGATCAGATGAATTCGTTTGGTCAACCACCATCAACAAACTTTCTAACTTGAAATTCTCTTGACTTTTTAGGCTCATGGTAGATCATATATGCATAATATGATGAAATTTGAAGTGTACCTTGATAAATTTGATCAATTAATGAGGAAGCTTGTTGAAGAAGTTACACAAGATACCCAGATGAACTAGGGTTTCCAAGGCAAACCAACTCCAAACTCTTGAAAAATGCGTGATAAAAATAACATGTAGAGATAATTGGGATTCATATATGATGCTTAGAGCTCTTGTGGATCATTCCTTGGTTGTTCTCTTAGAAATGAGGGTCTTAAACCCTAGATGTGAACTTGATAGATCAAGGTGATCATGCCTTTCCTATAAAGGATTTAGGCAAATGCAAAGACATATTTTTGGTATTTTGGTTTGTAAATGATAAAATATTAAGTATGATATAATCACATGGTGCTTGGTGATCTCTCCCAAAACAAACCCAATGAAAGATGGGTAAGGGTAATGCCAAGGTATGATCCCAATGCTAATGCATATGATGAGATTGCATGAGGGATCTTAGGGTCAAAGTTGGGGTCTTACAGCTGCCTATATTTAAGAATGTTCTAGCTGAGAAGGTGAAGGTTAAAATCTTTGCTTCAACTCAGTAGAAGGGGCTTAAATAACAACATATAGAAACAAATTTTGGTCCCTAAGAAACCCCATGATGCTTGCGATATGAATGTAAAAACAAATTCTATGTGGGGAAATGTTGCCACAAAGGAAAACAAATTAGAGAGACTGAGTACTTGGGTTGTTAGTCATACCTAGCTTGGGGACCCGACACTTGAATTCCTCCTTAAAACATCTAATGATAAAATAGGTTCAATCTAGGTGTTATGAGGGATAAAAAGGATTGTTAAGATACCATTTTCCTCTCGACTTTTGATTATTCTGATTGTTGGTCATACTTAGTCAAAGGTCAGATACTTGTCTCCCTCTAAGTACCAATGATTAGACCTACCAAACTCTTTCACAATTCAAATCTCTTTTCGATGAAAAAGAGTGGTTAGGATAACATTTTCCTTTCAACTCACAAGTATTCGAATTGTTGACTGTACCTAGCCAAGGGTCTGATATTTGTCTTCCTACCAAAATCAACCAAACTGATCAAAAAAAAATTTCATCCTTAGGGGATCTTTCAATCATTTTCATAAAGGGCGTGTTACTTCCGTTCTACCGTGAACGACACTTAATCCTCCATGCGTGAGCAAGTAATGTTTAACTGATAGAGTATGATCCAAGCACATCCATTCTATCGCAAACAAACAAACACTTAACGCTCCCATGCTCGAGCATACAAGCGAGTAAATAGTAGAACACGAACATCAACATTGTTCATAAAAGCAACCAAACAAATACTTCGTTTGTGAGCGGAACTACGAAGCTTTGACTTCCTTATTACATTAATGAGGATACGTAGGCACAAGACTTTGAAACCTTGGCGATCACACTATTTTAAAACTTATTTTATTCCCCCATCTTATTCTTATCTCATCTCATTTCACCATAGCAAGCAACTTTCAGATAAATAACTTCCATATGCATTGATACAAGTTAGTGATTCCCATCGAGTACGATGGATGTGAGGGGTGCTACACCTTCCCCTTGCATAAACAACTTTTGAATCCTCTCTTGGTTGCGAAACTATTATCTTTGAGGTTTTATGCTTTTTTTCCCTTTCCTTTGGGAATAAATAAAACTCGGTGGCTACTCTGTATTTTTCGTGGTGCAACAAAAGTCATAGGAGCGGTTTGAGTACTCATCCTGAACTACTAAAATATACCAAGACCTCAAGAAAATATTTTGGCGGCCATAAATGAAAAATGATGTTGCTCAATTTGTTTATTCGTGTCTGACTTGTCAAAAGTCAAAGATTAAGCACTAGAAATTGCCTGGATTGATGCATGCATTAGTTATTCTCAAATGGATGTGGGATAATATATTGACGGATTTTGTGACTATTGTTGGGGGGATTTGAAGTCTAAGAAGCTTACACTTCATTTTATTGTTCCCTATTATATTTCCCAGAGGATTGAAGTTGTTGCCTACAGGGTGGCCTTGCCACCGTCTCTTTTGAACCTTCATGATGTTTTCCGTGTATCTTAGCTTTGGAAGGACATTCACGATTTGTCACATATAATCCAGATGGACGATTTGCAAGAGAGATAGAATTTGAATGTTGAAGCAGTGCCTATAAGGATTAAGGATTGAGAGGTGAAATAGCTCAGAGTAAAGGAAATCACTTTAGTGAAGGTGGTATAGGGATGACCTAATGGAAAAAGTCGGATGAGGGGGTCATATCCAGATTTGTTCTCGTCATGTAGTTTTTGTTGGTGTAAGCCCTAGAGGCCAATACTTTTGGTACTTGTATCAAATTATTAATTAATAATAAAAGGCTTTTTCTTTATTATGTTGGTTTAATAAAGTCCCTAGAATAGCTAGTCCGTTTAATGTATCAAGTATGACTTAATCATGAGATCACATTACACATAAGGACACTATTCTTAAAGTATCCGTAGTCAAGCTTTATTATGAAGTGGGATAACAGTAAAGCATGAAGACTATTATGTTTATAGACTGATGATCACATCTCATGGATCATGGATAAGGAGTTATCAAGTCTCAAACATAGGTATGAATATTAAGAGTAATATTTATACTGGATTTACCCGCTATGAGAATACTATATAAAATGTTATGCAAAGTGTCATAAGTTATTCTCATGGTGATAATGGTGTATACCACCCTTCGACCTGAAACCACTATGGACCCTAGATGTAGAGTCGAGTGCCTTATTGCTGATCAAACGTTGTCCGTAACTGGATGACCATAATGACAGTTGATGGGTACTCCAGGAAGCATGCTAAGGGACATGAGTGACCTAGATGGAATTTGCCCATCCTGCGTAACATGATAAATGTCTATGGGCCCAATATTGAAATGGACAAGGATGACACGGTTTATGCCTTATGTTCAATATAGACATAAGGGCAAAAGGGTATTTATACACATAATTATTATCACAAAAGGATTTGTCAGATCACATGACATTTTCGTGTCTTGGGTAGCAGTGATGTGTTGCTAGATACCGCTCACTGTTTATTATGTTAAATACGTGATTTAATATAATTGCCAATGTCGCGAAAACCTATAGGGTCACACACAAAGGACGGATTGATGAGAGATAGAGTAATTAAGGAATACTGTAATGTACGGTGCCCTTAAGTGAATTATAGAACATTGTAAGGTACGGTGTACTTAAGTAGAATACGAAATATGGTAAGGTACCATGCGCTTAAGTGATTTTGGCATATTATAAGATATGGGCCATATACACTTGAGTGGGCTTTTTAGCTTGCAGCCCACACAAGTGGTTCTATAAATAGAACCCTTGTGTAAAAGCATTGTTACACTTGCAATTTTGTTTTCTCTCTCTCTCTCTCTCTCACTCAAAGTCTTCATTCATAGCAGCTAGCACTGAGATTGAAGGAATCCATTTGTGTGGACTGAGTAGAGGCGTTGTCATCGTTCAACGTTCGTGATCGTCACAAGAGGTAATGATTCTATCACTGATCATGCCCATTCGTAGGGATAATTAAAGGAGAAATTTTAAATTCCGCTGTGTTTTGGATCGCCCTTCTCTTCCAGTTTTTGAGGGCAAAAATCTTTTTAATTGGAGGAGAGTTGTAACACCCAAAGTTTTAGATTATTATTTGAATGTTTGTGTGTGTTAATTATGTTATTTTGGTGTTTTGGGAGTGTAGCGGTGTATTGGTTACCATTGGAGATATTGACTAAATCCAAGGTAAATCATACAAAGTCGAACAAAAACCTAAACGTTTTACAAACAAAACTAGTAAAAGAAACAGAGGTCTGGGTAAGGGGGTTGGTTATGTAATGGGAAGGTGTTAGGCACCCAAAACATCCTAGGTACTCCTAGGGAGCCCTTTTCACACTTGTTGCAAAGGTTATTGTTTGTGAAAATTTTTATTTGTGCAAACATGATTGAAGAGATGAGAAAAGAATATACAAGTTTATTTACATTTTGTGTTTGGATGGATGAACCCATTGCCTACGTACCCTCTTATGAAAAGATTAGGATCAAAACCTCGTAGTTCGGGTAACAAATTTCAAAACAAATGAGTGGATTGATTGGTCCAAAAGCCTTAAGGTCTTTTGTTATCAAAGGGAGAAAACTCAACTTGAAAAACCACAAGTCCACCATGTGAGGATAGCTTCAACATGCTAGTGAGGGGTTAACCCTATAATAAGCATGGAAGACTTATTGTCCAATCACTAAGGACATAGGTGAGTATTACATCTACCACAAACCTAATAGCTAAAGGTTATGAAATATTTGATTAAGAAAGTGGACATGGAACCACACAAAAAATTTGAATGGGTTATATTTACCAATTAGAAGTATATACAAAATGGTCAAAGCTGACTTAAAGATTCAATTCAAAATGAGTGTTATGAAAAGAAAGTTTGAAAATCAAAAGCATAAGGCTTAGGTTTCTAATATTGAAAACAAAGTCAAATGTTTGCACAAAAGGTTTTTGCTTGGGTTAGGGTGGAAAGATGAAGAAGAAAGGGTGATGGTTAAGAAATGAAACCATAATAGGAGTTCCTCTCTTGAGATCATATAGATGATCCAAGTGGATCCCATCCTTTGGAATAAGCAAGCACAAAGCAAAAGCAATCACACAAGTCTCAAAAGAGATCCTAAATAAAAGGAAACAGAATGCCAATACATGGACTTACACCCGACTCCTAACAACAAAATGGAAACAGAATGCCAATACATGGACTTATATCCGACTCCCAACCACAAAAAGGAAATAGAATGCCAATACATGGACTTATATCTGACTCCCAACCATAACAAACAAACATCAAAAGCAAACACATCAAAAGAAAACATTACAATCTATATACATACAAGAGGCTCAAACAATGGGTGGGATTTAGTCAAGAGGGGTCATGTCAACCTCGACAAACAAGCCAAACTGTACAAGGGTAATCTGTAGCTCTTAACCACTAACATTGAGAGTTAGGGTGAAGCTGATCAAGATGGTAATGAAGATGAGACCTCATGCTCTTAACCCTGTCCGGGGTGAGCTCATGACAAAGAAAGCGTGGGGATCCAGAAAGTGAGATCCTATTCCACTTGACAGACACTGGACAAAGATCTTGGGTACATGTTCAAAAGCATCAGCACGTAGTGCGAGCATAATGAACGACTCACTGAATAACGGGGGATTGGATACTAATCCCTTTTATCCGTCAATTGCCTCAACTCTTGGAGGTCTTATCATGTAACACATGCCTCAACTTGGAGGTCTTTGGCATAATTGTAAACAAACACAAACATAGCCTCTGAAGGAGGACTTGCCAGCAAAATGCCTGCCAAAAAGGTGACAGGACTTCCAGACTACATGAAGTAAGAAGATAACTACCTAAGTGGTGTGTCAACCACAATCCAAAGCTCAAGCAAGAGCTAAAAGCAAGCAACTAAGGTACCTCTACAAAGACTAAACAATTAATATTTCAGTCAGAAAACCAACAGACAAACAGTGAAACCATTCACAGTTGCACAACTCAATGAACAATGCTCAAGCACTCAAATGAACTCATGAGCTCAAGCACATCAATTAGAACCTACAAAACAAACAAAAGTTAGAACTCAAATCATTTGCATCTCACAAAGTGAGAACAAATCAACCATCAATGCTAAATGTCCAAACATGAAACACAAAGCACAGTTAGTTTATGCACAAAACACTAGTACAAACACTAAGTTCAAAACCAAACCAAATGATCAAAACAGAACCCAATCTTCCACATAATGCACATTCAAACATTCCACAAAATGTCCTCAAAAGGACCAGCATCAATTCAATAAGAAAATATCTCAAATGGCTCATGCTATGCAATGATCACAAAATGTACACAAAGTGAACTTCCAATTTAGAAAATTCAAATCAAAACAGAAATGCATGCAATGACTTTGATCATTTTTATGCAAGCTCCTTATGTCATGAACAATCATTATGCAAAAGATCCAATCCAGAAAAGTTCAAATGCTATGTGATCAAAAATGCACAAATGCAATGTCAAAAATGTGACACAAATTGTCACATCTTTCTCCATGTGTCAAAAACAATGATAGCCTATGAGAAAAAATCAAAACCATTGATCAAAACTTCACATCATGTATGAATATCAAGCACATAAAAAAATCAGATCAATTGGCTCAAAGATAAGGATTTCACAATGCATTGAACACAACATATCAATTTAGCACAACATGGATTCAAAAATTCACAAATCACAAACCAAACATCAACAATTCATGAAATTAACATCAAATAATAATAGATATTCATACAAAACCAGGAAAAATATTGGAGTTAATTTGGATCATTTTTCTATTTTTTCTGAATTTTTCAAAGTGACTAAAATAAATGGAAATACATGGAAATAAGGAGGGAAATACATTAATTCAAATTAAATCAGAAAAAACAAGAGCCACACGATGAAGCGCGCTAATCACACCCACGACTCACATTCAAACATCAAAAGCACAGTTTCATTTATCTAGTCAGCGTGCACACTCAACGGTCAAACGCATGCATGGCACAGTCAAAACATGCTACACCAATCAAACAAACATGCAAGCGCTCGCATGGAAAACACATGGCAAAAACCCTAAGACAACTCAGACGCCGGAGCTGTAGCTCCGGTCGTCTTCCCCGGCCACATTCTGACGAGATCAACAGAATTTTTTTCTAGAATTTCACAAATTTTATACAGTTCGAACCCCCATGCAACACACATTCCAAATATCATATTAATTCATATTAATTCAACATGTATTTTCCAAATTGAACGAAAACATTTCCTAGATCTAAATTGAAAGTTCATCATACATGCTCAATACTTGACCAAATCAAAGTCTAAACACATATCCATGATCTACTAAGCATGATCTACACATTTATGATCAGAAAACATCAAAAGGAGATGATGAAATTTGCATCACCTGAAACTGGAGGTTACTGAAATCATGCTCTCACAGGCTGTGAAGCTCCAGATCCAATCCTATCCTCTTGCCTTGAAGCTTTGTGCACAAAGAAACAATTGAAACCACCTGGATCTAGTTCAATTTCCAACTTCCATTGCTATGAGTTTGCACTTGAACTGTTCGAATCATGACTGAATTGCTCAAACCAATGGTTGATTCTTGCTCAATGAAGCATGATAAACAAGAATATGCAAGAATTTTTGGTGTTTGTGTCGAGAAAATCAAAATTCGAAGTGAGAGAAAATGGAGAGAATTCTTGAATTTTTGATCTGAAATTTTCTGTTATGGTCGTTATGGTTAGGGTTTGGCTTTTATATCCCATGGTAATCACAATGATAATCACATTAGCCTTTGTTTAATCAAGATTAGTGAGATGTAAGGAAAATTGCAAAAAATGCACATGAAGCTCATGAAGCCATATTACGCGTGTACAGTCCCATGCAAGGCTTGGAATCCACTTAAAATCAACCAAGGATCATCATGGAATTGTTGTTTTGCTTGTATCATAAGCCAGATTTGAATTGTGGAAATTACCTCCAAAATGATCACAGGAGAAATGATGAGCATACACACTTTTCCCATGCATGGCAAAGGCTATTTTGAGATGTCTTGATCAAGAGAAACATTTTTCAAAAAGAATGGACCAATTTGGAGCTTTGTATAAAAAGTTAGGCCATTTTAAATTTCCATGCACACCTTGTGATAAAATGACCATAGCTTCTCAACCATTCATCATATGTACATGAATTAAGACTTTTTGGAAAGGGGAGACAAAGATATACAACATTCATGTTCACCAAAAATCCATTTGAAACTTCTTTGACATTGACAAGTCAAGTTGAATGTGAACAAAAAACTTGCCAAATTTGGAAACTTTGAATTACAGGTCATTTTCCATTTTTATTAACTTTTGCCATGAACTTTGAATCTTCAAGATGGAAGTTTAGAATGACAAGTAGACCTCCTTTGAACATGATTGAGGTGTCTCAACTCATTTCCCCCACCTCATAGCCCTCAGTTGACTGCACAGTTGACTTTTTGGTCCTCAGATGACCTTGAAATGCCTTGATGAACTTGAGCCTTTACCACTTGATGAAATGGCTTCAAAATGAAACCCTAGCTCATGTAAGCTCCTTATAATAATCATGTGGTCCTCATCTCAAGAAAAATTCCTCATCTCTTACACAAAGGATATTCTTGAAGCTCTTGACCTGGTGATTGCTTGAGCTACAAACAAAAATGTTAATGACATATTTTTGTGCTTTTGGTTAGTGAATAAAACAAGAAAAGCAATGATATACAATTCAAGCATGCCTGGTGATCTCAAACCACTCGCAAGAGATCCCTACCCAAAAGGAAAGGGAGCCAAGATGCTCAATGATCCTTGAGGCTATGCAATGCAATGCTATGATGCCATGAGGGATCTTAGGGACAAAATTGGGGTCTTATAGATGCCCCTATTTAAGGTCATTCTAGCCGGATAAGTGAAGGTTAAAATCTTCGTCTCGACGAGGTAGAATGGGCTTAAATAATATCAAAGAGACAAATTTTGGTCCCTAAGAGACCTCATGATGCAAATGTATGTATGCAAAACAAACAAACTCTGTGGGGATATCTGTCCACAAAGAAGAAAAGACATCGGGAGAAATTGACAACCCATAGGAGTAATACACTCACTAGGGATATAGACTCTACCGGGGACTCTCATGGGGATAGAAAAGAAGTGCGTGAGCAGGGCACGACTCAAAACTTGGGGAGTAAAGGACTGAAACCGCGTGAGCAAGTCACGACTTGACACTGGGGAAAAGAGTTTCCAAAGGGAATAAATCCCTTGGAAAGACACAAGCTGACTCAAAGATGCATGTGTTGGGGAATATGCCAACACAACAAAACTATCCGCAATGGATACCTCAAATAAAAATTCGGACTCAGGCTGGGGAAAGATTTGAACAAAATATCCCTGGCGGGGAAAATGCATGTATTGGGGAATATGCCAACACAGCAAAACTATCTGCAATGGATACTCCGGATAAAAAATCCGGACAAAAACAATCCACTAAGGGACTTCGCTGGGGATGTCTTAAAAAAGACTCTCCTGGAGAAGCAGCGGGATGAGGTGTTACCGGTTACTGGGTAACAAGCTCAATGAGACATGTGATCTGATCACCGGTATAAGGGTGAAAGAACAACAAGCTCGGGAAGAATGAATATCTAAGGCCGGTATAAGGGTGAGAGATATCAAAACTTCAAAACATCTGAGGAAGACCTAAAAAGGTATATTTCAACTCAGGAAAATCTAACTCCACAGGGTACCAAGGTCATAATAGGGAGCAGAAGGAAGGAACACCAGGGATACCGGTTACTGGGCATATAATAGGTGACCAACCAAAGCGTGAATTGGGGAATATTCCCAAAACACTCATCATCCAAAAGAGGGCTAAAAGCAAACTCGATTACAGGATGGACATTCGATTCCGTAAAGGGAATACGAATCTTACTCGAATGGGGAAGGACAGAAGGCTTCGACCAAAGAGTGCATGAGATATATTATCTATTACCGTCAGAACGTAGATAATAAATCGCATGGAAGATTATCCACAACCGGTTACTGGGTTAATAAAGGATAAATCAACCGAAAAAGAAAGGCATCGGGATACCAAAACTAGGTATATAATGATGTCCAATTCAGGAGAGAAACAATCATTATCAACAAAGGATAAATGAGAGCTGACTCACTGGGGATACATTGACAAAGGCAACGATCCAGGAGACATATCACCGGTTACTGGGAGATATGCTCAAAAAAAAGGGAGTAACAAACATCACCGGCAAACGGTAAATGAAAGAGGACCCGCTGGGGATAAAATTGCTTAATCAGAGCAATTATTCAAAAAAAGGAGGGAATATCAATACCGAATATTGGATAATGATAACCGTCAAAGAGGGGATTACATCTACCGGATACTGGGTAGAAAACCACGGAAGAGTAACCGTCATCAACTAGGATGAACAACAAAGGTTAACTCTGCAAAGGGGGAATGAATCTTACTCAACTGGGGAAGAACAAAAGCTTCAACTAGAGAGTGCATGAGATATACTATCTATTGCCGTCAAAACATAGATAGTAAACTCGCATGGAAGATTATCCATAACCGGTTACTGGGTTAATAAAGGATAAATCGACCGAAAAGAAAGGCATCGGGATACCAAAACTAGGTATATAATGATGACCAATCAAGGGAGAAACAATCGTTACCAACAACAACAGGGTAGACGAAAGATGACTCGTTGGGGATAAGTTGCGAGCGCAAGGAAATTACCCAGGAAAAAGAGGGAATATCAACATCGAATACTGGATGAAGATAACCATCAAGGAGAGGATTATATCTACCGGATACTGGGTAGAAAACCACAAAAGAGTAACCGTCATCAACTAGGATGAACAACAATGGTTAACTCTGCGAGGGGAGGAACATAGGGTTTACAACTACTGGTATAAGGGTAGAAAACCAGAAACTCCGCTAGGGGAAGAAAGTAGGATTTACAACTACCGGTATACAGGTAGAAAACCACAAACTTCACTGAGGATAAGGTGAATAATTATTGGTTACTGAACCATTATTCATTTACCACAAAAAAAAAAAAGTCACAAGAGCCAATTTAGGATCGAACCAAAAAGGCAAATTGAATCAAGACTCATCCTAATGAGGATATAACTCAATAGGGGGACCCATCCCAATATATGTGTTGGGAGGAAGCAAAAACAACCGTCGTCCACGAGGATATAACTCAGTGGGGAATGCGGAAGGAAAGATAAACACTTTCTGCTTTTGGGGCCGACTCTATATGGAGAGATCAGACACCGACATCTGCTTGGGGAAATAAATATCACCAAATAGCAGGAGACAACAAACAACGATATATGGAAAAGAATGCAACATGAATATTTGAATGTTATAATTATGCATGTATATGCGTGATTTATGTATGATGAATGCTGACAAACAGACATATCTAACACAAACAGGTCCAGGACTCAACCACCCGGTACTACATCTCAAGAGAGAAAGCCAGGATCACCGGAGAATATCCAATCTGCCGGGGATCAGAGATATCAATCTCTGCAGGGATGAATCATCAGTCTCAGCTGGGAAAAAGTCCATTGTACGGGCAGAAACTGCCACAAAAGCAACTCTACTGGGAAATCCATCTGAGGGAGACAAGGGGAATCTGGTGATCTAACACCAAGTACCAAACTAACCAAGGAAATCACACCTGCTGAGGAGAACAAATCGCTCTTCCCTTGAAGGAGAGAGTGGTGAACATCTCAACAAGCATACCACTCGGGGATAGACCATCACAGATAAAATCCATCACACCAACAACTCCACTAGGGATCAGAGATACCAGGAAACAACAATATCTCTGCAGGGGATAACATCATCATAGATAAGATCCAACACACCAACAACTCCGCTGGGGATCTATCTGAGGAAATGAAGGAATTCTGGGGATCAACCACCAAATGCCGAACCTTCCAAAGAGGACACTTCTGCTGAGGAGGGAAGACCATTGCTCTGCTGAAGGGAGGGGAGATGAATAACCTCAACAAATAATCTGCTCGGGAGAGTAACCCACAACAATATTCTGGGAGAAGAGGATACAGTCATGCCAGGGATATGAACAAATGTCTTACCCTGTTGGAAATCATGCCACCCTTGGGAGAGCACTGAGAATCCCTTAAGTATCCTTTTGTCATTGTGAATGTTCACTTTGTTTAAAAACAATTTGTGAAAAAATTTGTTTGTTTATGACAATGATATTTTCTCCATTAAAACATGCAAAACATTTGTTGAATAGAAACAAATAAGAGTGCAAATAATTGGATAAAGGCTCAAATTCATTTGATGGAATGGTAGTCTGCAAATGGCAAGACTCCATAGATCTTTACAAGTTTGAAATTGGTGATATATATTGGAAAAGGGCTATATTGAACATAATGACCATTTCTCCACCAATTCCGAGTTTGATGTATTCGAAGCTTCGGTTGATGACGAATGAACAAGAATCTCTGATGGATGACAGTTGTAGAACACAATCTTGTCAGGATGCAGTTACTTGCCAAATCCCTAATTTTTGCCTAGATTTCCCCAAGATGAGGTACTCAATCTAGCAGGATGCATATATTCATTTTTTATGTCTCTAACTTTTGCCTGGATCGCCCTTTCGGGTTTTCAATCCACCGAGACGCTCATTTTTGCCTAAGCCGCCCTTTCGGGTTTTCAACTTAGCGAGCTATTCTGTTTTTATTTTTAGGCGAAGTATTTCTTGACTGTATCTGAATTCACAGGACGAGTGAAATCCTCCCCATCCATAGTTGTAAGTACCAAAGCATCGCCTGAAAAGGCTCTCTTAACAACATATGAACCCTGAAAGCTTGGAGTCCACTTGCCCCTGGAATCGGGCGCGAAAGATAAAACTTTTTTGAGCACAAGGTCACCTTCTCGGAACACACGAGGCTTGACCTTCTTATCAAAAGCTTTCTTCATTCTCTGCTGATATAACTAACCATGGCACATGGCAGTCAATCTCTTCTCTTCTATCAAATTCAGCTGGTCGTAATGACTCTGAACCCATTCAGCATCAGTCAACTTGGCCTCCATCAAGACTCTCATTGATTGGATCTCCACCTCTACTGGGAGTATGACCTCCATGCTATAAACAAGAGAGAAAGGGGTTGCCCCTGTTGAAGTACGGACAGATGTACGATATCCATGCAAAGCAAATGGCAGCATCTCATGCCAATCTTTGTACGTAACAACCATCTTCTGGATAATCTTCTTGATATTCTTATTAGCAGCTTCAACAACCCCATTCATCTTGGGTCTGTAAGGAGAAGAATTATGGTGTGCTATCTTGAACTCGCTACACAACTCTTTCATCATCTTGTTATTCAGATTAGATCCATTATCAGTAATGATCTTATCTGGTACACCACAACGGCATATGAGTTGATTCTTGATAAACTTCACAACCACCTGCCTGGTCACCTTTTCATATGATGCAGCTTCAAACCACTTAGTGAAGTAATCAATCGCTACGAGAATAAACCTGTGTCCATTGGACGCTTTCTCTTCAATCATACCAATCATGTCAATTCCCCACATGGAGAAAGGCCATGGTGATGAAATCACATTCAAATGTGTCGGAGGAATATGAATCTTATCCGCATAAATTTGACACTTATGGCATTTCTTCACATATTTGCAGCAGTCATACTCCATTGTCAACCAATAGTAGCCTGCTCTCAACATCTTTCTAGCCATGGCATGTCCATTGGAATGATGACCAAATGAACCCTCATGGACCTCAGTCATCAACAGGTCTGCTTCGTGTCTATCCACGCATCTGAGCAGAACCATGTCAAAATTTCTTTTGTAAAGCACTTCGCCATTGAGGTAGAAATTGCCTAACAATCTCCTCAAAGTTTTCCTATCTTTAACAGATGCCCCAGGCGGATAAACCTGGTTTTGGAGGAAACACTTGATGTCATAATACCATGGCTTATCATCTTTCGCTTCTTCAACTGCAAATACATGAGCTGGTCTATCCAAGTGCGTCACGGTGATATTGGGAACTTCATTCCAATATTTAACCACAATCATCGAAGCAAGCGTAACAAGAGCGTCTGCCATCCGATTATCATCTCGAGGAATATGATGGAAGTCAACCTCAGTAAAGAACGTTGAAATCCTCCTCACATAATCTCTATATGGAATAAGACCAGGCTGATTCGTTTCCCATTCACCCTTGATCTGATTGACAACGAGGGCCGAATCACCATAAACATCAAGATGCTTGACCCTTAGATCAATGCATTCTTCCAATCCCATAATACAGGCCTCGTACTCAGCCATATTATTCGTGCATTTGAAAGTTAGCCTTGCTGTAAAAGGAATATGTGTGCCCTGAGGAGTAATGATTACTTCCCCAATACCATTTCCATACTGATTTACAGCGCCATCAAATACCATACTCCATCTGGAACCAGGATCTGGCCCTTCATCGAGTGTAGGCTCATCACAATCTTTCATTTTCAAATACAGAATCTCCTCATCTGGGAAGTCGTACTGAACTGACTGATAATCCTCAATCGGCTAATGTTCCAAATGGTCAGCCAAGATACTACCTTTAATAGCCTTCTGAGCTCGATACTCAATATCATACTCAATAACAACATCTGCGAACGGGCAATCCTCCCAGTTAAAGCAGGCTTCTCAAATATATACTTGATTGGATCCATTCTGGATATCAACCAAGTTGTATGATTTATCATATACTGGCGTAAGCGCTTAGCAGCCCAAGCCAAAGCACAGCATGTCTTCTCAAGCATTGAGTATCGAGACTCACAATCAGTGAAATTCTTAATCAAATAGTAAATGGCATATTCTTTCTTTCCTGATTCGTCTTGCTGACCAAGGATACAACCCATCGAGTCTTCAAGAACTGTCAGATACATGATCAAAGGTCTTCCTTCTACAGGCGGAGACAGGATCGGAGGTTCAGACAGATACTCTATGATACTATCAAAAGCTTTCTGGCAATCCTCAGTCCAATCATGAGACTGATCTTTCCGGAGGAGCTTGAATATCGGCGCACATGTGGCAGTCATGTGGGATATGAATCTGGAAATATAATTCAAGCGGCCAAGAAAACCTCGGACTTGCTTCTCAGTTTTGGGCGTGGGCATCTCTTGTATTGCTTTGACCTTTGCAGGATCAAGCTCAATACCTCTTTCGCTGACAATAAAGCCCAATAACTTGCCAGAACGGACTCCAAATGTACACTTGTTGGGATTCAGACGAAGCTTGTACTTCATCAAACGCTGAAAAAGCTTCACCAGGTGCTCTACATGTTCAACTTCCGTTCTTGACTTATCAATCATATCATCAACATATACCTCAATCTCCTTGTGCATCATATCATGGAACGAGGTGGTCATAGCTCGTTGATACGTGGCTCCGGCGTTCTTCAAACCGAAGGGCATCACTCGATAACAGAATGTTCCCCAAGGTGTGATGAATGTTGTCTTCTCCATATCCTCGGGTGCCATCTTAATCTGATTATATCCGGAAAATCCGTCCATAAATGAGAAGATATTAAATTTAGCTGTATTGTCTACCAACATATCAATGTGTGGTAGAGGGAAATCATCTTTCGGACTAGCTTTATTCAAATCTCTATAGTCCACACACATCCGGACTTTTCCGTCTTTCTTAGGCACGGACACAATATTGGCCACCCATTGAGGATATGTAGAAGTCACCAAAAACCCCGCATCAATTTGCTTCTGAACTTCCTCTTTGATCTTTACTGCCATATCAGGATGAGTTCTTCTGAGCTTCTGCTTCACAGGCACGCACTCAGGCTTCAAGGGTAGGAAATGTTACACAATATTTGTATCTAGACCCATCATGTCTTCATACGACCAGGCAAAGATATCGACATATTCTCGTAGCAATTCGATTAACCCCTTCTTAACAGATTCTTCCAGGAGTGCCCCAATCTCCACTTCTCGCATACAATCCTCAGACCCCAAGTTGACTATTTCCAGATTCTTAAGATACGGCTGAATGATCTTATTTTCAAGCTCAAGTAGACGGGAAATCTCATCAGGAATCTCGTCAACATCATCTTCCTCTACCTCAAATACAGGGAACTCAAAATTGGGAGATGGTGTCGGATCATTATGTTCAATGGGTTTAGAAATCAACCTGCATAATGATTTTGGATATGAAAAGATTTTTAGAAATCAAGCAAGGCAAATCATTGTGCAGATGAAAAGATTGATTATATTCTTTTTTAGGGTTTTATGTGATCACCAATTTCATGCAAAAAGCAAAAAGGGAAAATAATTGGAAAAACAAATATTTAACATGAATTTATTGAGTTAAAATATCATTGTATTTATATGTTGGCAGAAATGTCATCACTTCTCCTTTTGGCATGGGAGAAGGGTTTTCAAACAAAGTGATCATTACACTGACTTGTGAACAACTGTAGGAACATCCACAGCGACCCAATTGTTGTAGACCCCACCAGGGATGACAAAATTGTCAGAATCCTCTGCATCCTCTTCCAAGACAGCAGCAACTTCTTCCTCTTGACCAGTGTGGATAAAACCTCCACTCTTGAATAATCGTTTCTCATTGAAAACCCCAGAAGAAAAGCCAATGCCAGCCCGAGACTTATTGTCTTCCAGCTCAATCATTTTTCCTATACCAGCAATTGCACCACACTCAATGGCCAATTTCGCATCTCTATAGGAAGCAAATGAAGGAGTCCTCTTCTCAACAGGCTCAGCTATAGATAATGCTTGAAAAGGAGTTCCAATTTCATCCTCATCATCTATGTATGAGAAGGAAGACAAGTGGCTAACCAGGAGAGCCTTTTCTCCCCCTACCACTACCAGTTTCTTATTCTTCACAAATTTCAGCTTCTGGTGTAGGGTGGATGTCACGGCACCAGCCTCGTGAATCCATGGTCTGCCTAGGAGACAGCTATACGATGGGTGAATGTCCATAACCTGGAAGGTAATTTGGAAATCACTTGGTCCAATCTTGATAGGGAGATCAACTTCCCCAATCACAGTCTTTCAAGACCCATCGAAAGCTTTCACAACAACTCCACTCTGCCTCATGGGAGGCCCTTGATATGACAATTTGGAAAGAGTGGACTTTGGCAATACACTCAGGGATGACCCAGTGTCCACCAGTACATTGGAAATGGCATCGTCTTTACAATTCATGGATATGTGTAAAGCCAAGTTGTGGTCTCTTCCTCTTCTCAGGGAGATCAGAGTCACAGAAGCACCAGTCTTGCAGAGTTAGCTCTAGTGTAGTACCGGTGAGTCAGCTTGTCTTCAAATTAAATGAAGAGCACAGAGTTAGACCACAAGACCAGAAGCCGGGAACAAAACCTACTTATGCATATGATGCATGCAATGCTTGTGCATATGATTTGTTTTTATTTCAAAGGAACTTTGGGGTTCTATTTGCAAATTTTGGAAATATTAAGCATTTTATCACATATGGAAATATCTCATAAAATAATTCTTTGTCTTTCCATGTCTGAATTTTTTTGCAAATAAACCCCTTAAGTTCCTTGAAAATTTCCTTTATTATTGATGATACGGATGCAGATGAGTGCATGAATGCATGAATGTAACAATCACACTCAAGGATCAAGCAAAGCACACCAAACAAAGGTCATGGGATGGATCATATTATCCTTAATATCAATCATCCATTTTGGTGGATTATGGTTTACACCTTATCAACACCCAAGTTCCATTGATATTAAGGATGTATGAACGGATCAACCATGAATCAAGGGTTTGTTGCGGGTCACGAGGATGGAGTCTCGGTTAAGAACCACCCAAAGGGAGTGTACTAGGGTTTAAACCTGTCAAACATGTTCTACAAGAGGTTCCCATAGTCATCATCCCATCTTTCGGATATTATCGAAGAAACGACTACTCGTATTCCAAAAATATCCTCAAGAGAGACTCTTATGAGTGTAGTATCGCATAACAATCGTATCAAATCTTACATTTGAACGACCTCCGCACTACATCCTAAAAATAGGCCAAGATGGGTTTGGTAAACTAAGGTCCTTGGCTTCTAAGGTCTATATTGGAAAGAGTAATGTCTAACCACAACTTACTTGTGTGACATTATTGATCCCAACATGACCTCCACCAAGTGAATGGACTCGCAAGTCAACTTGCTAAGGAATAACTCCACACAAGTCGACGAGACTATGCCATTCTCCTATCCTAAGTGCACTCGAGTTCAGGTATAGAACTCATCTCACAAAGATCACCAAGCACACAAGCAATTGATATATCAAGCAATTCATTCATTACAAACAATACAGTAATCCCAAATTGCACAAAAATATGTCACAAACAATATAATACAACAAGTGTGAAAAGTTGGAAAAACCCCCTAGGGAAGACCTTGTCCCCAGCAGAGTCGCTACTTTTCTGTAGCGGTGTATTCATTACCATTCGAGATATTGACTAAATCCAAGGTAAATCATACAAAGTCGAGTCTCCACCGCACTTCTATTTATCCAAAGGAATGGTTAGAAAGCGAACAAAAACCTAAAAGTTTTACAAACAAAACTAGTAAAAGAAACAGAGATCTGGGTAAGGGGGTTGGTTATGTAATGGGAAGGTGTTAGGCACCCCAAACATCCTAGGTACTCCTAGGGAGCCCTTTTCACACTTTTTGCAAAGGTTATTGTTTGTGAAAAATTTTATTTGGGCAAACATGATTGAAGAGATGAGAAAAGAATATACAAGTTTATTTACATTTTGTGTTTGGATGGATGAACCCATTGCCTACGTACCCTCTTATGAAAAGATTAGGATCAAAACCTCATAGTTCGGGTAAAAAATTTCAAAACAAATGAGTGGATTGATTGGTCCAAAAACCTTAAGGTCTTTTGTTATCAAAGGGAGAAAACTCAACCTGAAAATCCACAAGTCCACCATGTGAGGATAGCTTCAACATGCTAGTGAGGGGTTAACCCTATAATAAGCATGGAAGACTTATTGTCCAATCACTAAGGACATAGGTGAGTATTACATCTACCACAAAGATAACTCAAACCTAATAGCTAAAGGTTATGAAAAATTTGATTAAGAAAGTGGACATGGAACCACAAAAAAAATTTGAATGGGTTATATTTACCAATTAGAAGTATATACAAAATGGTCAAAGTTGACTTAAAGATTCAATTCAAAATGAGTGTTATGAAAAGAAAGTTTGAAAATCAAAAGCATCAGGCTTAGGTTTCTAATATTGAAAACAAAGTCAAATGTTTGCACAAAAGGTTTTTGCTTGGGTTAGGGTGGAGAGATGAAGAAAAAAGGGTGATGGTTATAAAATGAAACCACAATAGGAGTTCCTCTCTTGAGATCATATAGATGATCCAAGTGGAACCCATCCTTTGGAATAAGCAAGCACAAAGCAAAAGCAATCACACAAGTCTCAAAAGAGATCCTCAATAAAAGGAAACAGAATGCCAATACATGGACTTACACCCGACTCCTAACAACAAAACGGAAACAGAATGCCAATACATGGACTTATATCCGACTCCCAACCACAAAAAGGAAACAGAATGCCAATACATGGACTTATATCCGACTCCCGACCATAACAAACAAACATCAAAAGCAAACACATCAAAATCAAACATTACAATCTATATACATACAAGAGGCTCAAACAATGGGTGGGCTTTAGTCAAGAGGGGTCATGTCAACCTCGACAAACAAGCCAAACTGTACAAGGGTAATCTGTAGCTCTTAACCACTAACATTGAGAGTTAGGGTGAAGCTGATCAAGATGGTAATGAGGATGAGACTTCATGCTCTTAACCCTGGCCGGGGTGAGCCCATGACAAAGAAAGTGTGGGGATCCAGAAAGTGAGATCCTATTCACTTGACAGACACTGGACAAAGATCTTGGGTACATGTTCAAAAGCATCAGCACGTAGTGCGAGCATAATGAACGACTCACTAAATAACGGGGGATTGGCTACTAATCGCTTTTATCCGTCAATTGCCTTAACTCTTGGAGCTCTTATCAAGTAACACATGCCTCAACTTGGAGGTCTTTGGCACAATTGTAAACAAACACAGACATAGCCTCTGAAGGAGGACTTCCCAGCAAAATGCCTGCCAAAAAGGTGACAGGACTTCCAGACTACATGAAGTAAGAAGATAACTACCTAAGTGGTGTGTCAACCACAATCCAAAGCTTAAGCAAGAGCTAAAAGCAAGCAACTAAGGTACCTCTACAAAGACTAAACAATTAATATTTCAGTCAGAAAACCAACAGACAAACAGTGAAACCATTCACAGTTGCACAACTCAATGAACAATGCTCAAGCACTCAAATGAACTCATGAACTAAAGCACATCAATTAGAACCTACAAAACAAACAAAAGTTAGAACTCAAATCATTTGCATCTCACAAAGTGAGAACAAATCAACCATCAATGCTAAATGTCCAAACTTGAAACACAAAGCACAGTTAGTTTATGCACAAAACACTAGTACAAACACTAAGTTCAAAACCAAACCAAATGATCAAAATAGAACCCAATCTTCCACATAATGCACATTCAAACATTCCACAAAATGTCCTCAAAAGGACCAGCATCAATTCAATAAGAAAATATATCAAATGGCTCATGCTATGCAATGATCACAAAATGTACACAAAGTGAACTTCCAATTTAGAAAATTCAAATCAAAACAGAAATGCATGCAATGACTTTGAAATTTTTTATGCAAGCTCCTTATGTCATGAACAATCATTATCCAAAAGATCCAATCCAGAAAAGTTCAAATGCTATGTGATCAAAAATGCACAAATGCAATGTCAAAAATGTGACACAAATTGTCACATCTTTCTCCATGTGTCAAAAACAATGATAGCCTATGATAAAAAATCAAAACCAGTGATCAAAAATTCACATCATGTATGAATATCAAGCACACAAAAAAATCAGATCAATTGGCTCAAAGATAAGGATTTCACAATGCTTTGAACACAACATATCAATTTAGCACAACATGGATTCAAAAGTTCACAAATCACAAACCAGACATCAACAATTCATGAAATTAACATCAAATAATAATAGACATTCATACGAAACTAGGAAAAAAAATTGGAGTTAATTTGGATCATTTTTCTATTTTTTCTAAATTTTTCAAAGTGACTAAAATAAATGGAAATACATGGAACTAAGAAGGGAAATACATTAATTCAAATTAAATCAGAAAAAACAAGAGCCACACGATGAAGCGTGCTAATCACATCCACGGCTCACATTCAAACATCAAAACGCATAGCTTCATTTATCCAGTCAGCGTGCACACTCAACGGTCAAACGCGCGCATGGCACAGTCAAAACATCCTACACCAATCAAACAAACATGCAAGCTCTCGCATGGCAAACACATGGCAAAAACCCTAAGACAACTCAGACGCCGGAGCTGTAGCTCCGGTCGTCTTCCCCGGCCACATTCCGGCGAGATCAACAAATTTTTTTTCCAGAATTTCACAAATTTTATACAGTTCGAACCGCCATGCAACACACATTCCAAATATCATATTAATTCATTCTAATTCAACATGTATTTTCCAGATCGAACGAAAACATTTCCTAGATCTAAACTGAAAGTTCATCATACATGCTCAATACTTGACCAAATCAAAGTCTAAACACATATCCATGATCTACTAAGCATGATCTACACATTTATGATCAGAAAACATCAAAAGGAGATAATGAAATTTGCATCAACTGAAACTGGAGGTTGCTGAAATCGTGCTCTCACAGGCTGTGAAGCTCCAGATCCAATCCTATGCTCCTGCCTTGAAGCTTTGTGCACAAAGAAACAATTGAAACCACCTGGATCTAGCTCAATTTCCAACTTCCATTGCTATGAGTTTGCACTTGAACTATTCGAATCTTGACTGAATTGCTGAAACCAATGGTTGATTCTTGCTCAATGAAGCATGAACAAGAATATGCCAGAACTTTTGGTGTTTGTGTGGAGAAAATCAAGATTCGAAGTGAGTGAAAATGGAGAGAATTCTTGAATTTTTGATCTGAAATTTTTTGTTATGGTCGTTATGGTTAGGGTTTGGCTTTTATATCCCATTCTAATCACAATGATAATCACATTAGCCTTTGTTTAATCAAGATTAGTGAGATGTAAGGCAAATTGCAAAAAATTCACATGAAGCTCATGAAGCCATATTACACGTGTACAGTCCCATGCAAGGCTTGGAATCCACTTAAAATCAACCAAGGATCATCATGGAATTGTTGTTTTGCTTCTATCATAAGCCAAATTTGAATTGTGGAAATTACCTCCAAAATGATCACATGAGAAATGATGAGAATACACACTTTTCCCATGCATGGAAAAGGCTATTTTGAGATGTCTTGATCAAGAGAAACATTTTGCAAAAAGAATGGACCAATTTTGAGCTTTGTATCAAAAGTTAGGCCATTTTGAATTTCCATGCACACCTTATGATCAAATGACCATAACTTCTCAACCATTCATCATATGGACATGAATTAGGACTTTTTGGAAAGGGGAGACAAATATCTAAAACTTTCAAGTTCTCCAAAAATCCATTTGAAAATTCTTTGACATTGACAAGTCAAGTTGAATGTGAACCAAAAACTTGCCAAATTTGGAAACTTTGAATTACAGGTCATTTTCCATTTTTAGTAACTTTTGCCATGACCTTTGAATCTTCAAGATGGAAGTTTAGAATGACAAATAGACCTCACTTGAACATGATTTAGGTGTATCAACTCATTTCCCCCACCTCATAGCCCTCAGTTGACTGCACAGTTGACCTTTTGGTCCTCAGATGACCTTGAAATGCCTTGATGAACTTGAGCCTTTACCACTTGATGAAATGGCTTCAAAATGAAACCTTGGCTCATGTAAGCTCCTTATAATAATCATGTGGTCCTCATCTCAAGAAAAATTCCTCATCTCTTGCACAAAGGATCTTCTTGAAGCTCTTGACCTAGTGATTGCTTGAGCTACAAACAAAAATGTTAATGACATATTTTTATGCTTTCGGTTAGTGAATAAAACAAGAAAAGAAATGATATACAATTCAAGCATGCTTGGTGATCTCAAACCACCCACAAGAGATCCCTACCCAAAAGGAAAGGGAGCCAAGATGCTCAATGATCCTTGAGGCTATGCAATGCAATGCTATGATGCCATGAGGGATCTTAGGGACAAAATCGGGGTCTTACAGGGAGATTTAGGGATATTTTAGTAATTTAATAATTACTGGGATTATAGAGTTTGAGATTGGAAAAATAAAATATGATTTATTTAAATTGTTAGTGATAATTAAAAAAAATTTTAGTAATGATAGAAGGAAATAGAATTATTGGAAATAATTCACATTTTGAGAATGAGATCCTTATGTTTCGGGATAGAGTTTCCGTACCTGATGTGCCAGACTTTAAGAAGACTATTTTGGAGGAGATTCACCGAAGCGGTTTGAGTACTCATCCTAGACTACTAAAATATACCAAGACCTCAAGAAAATATTTTGGTGTCCTGGAAGGAAAAAGGAGTTGCTCCGTTTGTTTATTCGTGTCTGACTTGTCAAAAGTCAAAGATTGGGCACCCGAAACATCTGGACTTATGCATTTGTTACATATTCTCAAATGGATGTGGCATAGTATATTCATGGATATTTTGACTGGTCTTGGGAGGTATTTGAAGTCTAAGAAGCTTACACCTCCTTTTATTTGTCCCTATCAGATTTCCCAAAGGATTGAAGGAGTTTCCTACAAGGTGGCCTTGTCAACGTCTCTTTTGAACCTACATGATGTTTTCCGATCTATCGCATATAATCCAGATGGACGATATGCAAGTGAGAAAGAATCTGACTATTGAAGCAATGTCTATAAGGATTGAGGATTGAGAGGTGAAGCAGCTCAGAGGGAAGGAAATCACTTTCGTGAAGGTGGTATGGGGAGGAGTTACTAGAAGGAGTTTGACTTGGGAGCTGGAGATCCGGATGAGAGGGTCCTATCTGGATTTGTTCGCGTCAGGTAATTTTCGAAGGCGAAAATATTTTTAAGTGGATGAGAATTATAACACCCCGATTTTTAGATTATTATTGCAATGTTTATGTGTATTAATTATGTTATTCTGGTGTCTTTGGAGATTTAGGAATATTTTAGTAATTTACTAGTTACTGCGATTATAGAGTTTGAGAACTGAAAAATAAAATGTGATTTATTTAAATTATTATAGATAATTAATTTTTTTATAATTTTTTAGTAATGATTGGAAGAAATAGAGTTATTGGACATAATTCACATTTTCAGTATTTCTACTAAAGAATTATTTATTTAAATTTTTTATTTAAATAAAATAAAATGTCTTTATTTGAAAAATATAGTTTTTGGAATAAAATTTGAGCGTTAGATTCTTTGGGGGTGCGAGGGTTGGGGTGTAAGCCCAATTAAGATTTGAGGCAAATTAGGTAAGTATATATTCTAAAAATAAGAGTAAGACTAGGTTAACGTGAAAAATTAGAAAAGTTGGAAGCGACAGATCGTGGAAATTGGAATTGCACAAGACTTTGGGAACTGATCGTAGAAAAAGAAGAAAACGGAAAAGCTTCAATTTTGAGGTAAGGGGAGAGAATTATCTCCTTATGGGAGATTTAGACATCCAGGATAGTGGGGGTTCCTTACCCTCCTATCAGAGCCTTGAGGTTTATATGATTTTCCCTAATTTTTCTCTTTTTCTTACAATTTGTGTAAATTGACCAAATAAGGTTTAGGCAAAACCTTATTGGTGCGATTGTTGAGAATATTTTTATATGTGATGACTCTGAGACTCTAAAAGGGGATTTTTAATAAATCCCTCAAGGTCTCTGTAAGTGTTATTGTTTGTAGGTTTATAACCTTGTAGTGGTGATTATTTGATTGTATGGACTCTTTTGCTTATCTGGTTGATTGTTGTTGTAGAGTTGGGATTTTCCCCCGGGAATTCGAACGACTCTGTTTGGGTCCTTTGGTTTCCCAATTTTGTAATGACCATAGTTTTTGGTCGATATGTGACCATAGTTAAAGGTTATCTCATACATATCATATCATGTTGGCTATAAAGTCTTTTTATAAGGCGAGAATATAAACCTGTAACATTTGAATTCCTATTATCCATAGTTAATCTTATCGGTTTTGGGGCGGTTGAGACTCAATTGACCGAATTGGTCAAGTTTTGGATCTGTTTAATAAAGTGAAAAACAAAGAAAATCGTAGGTAACTTGAGTTTTATAAGTCGGTTTGAGATGCTGTCAATTATGTTGGAAAGCTAATGTGATAATCTTCATTTTTAAGTAGAGAAATTGGGTTTATGGTCGCTATAATAATAGTAGTTTATTGGTTTTTATACCAGAGGTGTAGTCAATTTCAGCCTTGCGTTGATCATCATGTTTCATGCGTAACTTGAGTTTCGTAAGTCCATTTTGGATGCCACCAATTGTGTTAGAAATATGACTTAATGATCGTTTAGTATGGTAAGTTTCATAATTTTATCATGAGTATATAAGTTCTCATTTTATTTTGAAGTCAAACATTTTGTTTTAGAGTTCGTGCAGGAATTGTCGTGTTAGGGTTGAACTGAAATGAATAGAAATGGTGTTTCATAACTCTGCTTGAGATAAGATTTAGTGCGTTTGAAAGAGGATTTACATAAATTTCACACTGGAGAGTTTCATAATTTTATTATAAGTGTATAATATGTAGAGTTATTTTGAAGTGAGATAATTTTAGAGTTAGGTCTAGAGTTTTGAGCAATTTTGAGTGTGGTGACATTTTGTTACCTTTTTGATAAGCTTAGGGGTCATATTTTATTTGTTTAGAGTTATTGTAGAGTTGTCAGAGTTACTTTTGAGTTGTTTAGAGTTGGAGATTATAATATAGGATACACTTGAGCTGAGATTGGAACAGTGTTGACATTATAAGGTTACCTTTTGAGTGATTTTGAGGAAAACTGTCTCCTATGTCCTTAGTATAGATATCACTCGTGAATATCACCCTTAGAGTGATTTGGTACTTTAGATTAACTTTGGAGTACTTGAAGGTTATTTTGAGCATTTGATAGAGTTTTTGGAGTTCGGGAGCCCTTCAGTGGTATTGTTAGAGCATCTTGTCGCATTAGAGTCCTTTTGGTGATCTTAGGATCTTTTTTCAGTAAATTGAGGGAATTTCTTGTGATTACCCTGTAGATGGTGTGATATAATAATAATATTGAGTTTTTAAGAGTTCATGAGAAAATAATAAGTTTTTGAGAAACTATGATTCGTTGGGACTCTTTGAGTTATTTTAAGTAATTTGATGAGTTGAGGACAATTGGTAATAATATAACTTTAACTTTTAAGATAAATAATTAAATTGTTTTGAAAATATATTATTGAGTATAATAATCCAGAGGGAGATTACAGTGATGGCTTTGAATGATGTTTTGAGTTTAGTAATCGAGAAAGGGATTACAGTGATGGCCGAGTAAGACGGATTATATGTTCAAGAGTGGAACCTTTTGTGAATGATTGTGACAAGTGTTTTGTTATGATTTTGAGATGATGTTGATGATGCATGTTGTGTTGTTTTGTGATCATGCATTCATATATGTTAAAGTTAGGTGAGACTTCGGTCTATTCGGTGGCCTCAGATCCATTTGGTGGGATCGTTGGTCTAGTTGAGAGACCAGAGGCAGGTCTATAATCTATTTGGTGGGGATCGTCGTTTCAAGTGAGGGACTGGTGTTCGTGGAAGAAATAAGTAACATACCTCTGATATCCATAAAAGTTTGGTACCACATGCATTTAAGATGATGATGGTGGCATTGCATTGCACTTGCATTATGAGTTGTTTGATTGTGTTTGAGTGTCATTTAGAATACTATTATATTCGTTATTTCTATCCTGTTTTGTTGAATTTCACTATTACGATTTGTTAGATGTATTCTCACACCCTATTTATTGTTGTGGCGTATGTGTTCTTCGGTAGTATAGACAATCAGGGACTCAACATGAGTAGTTGCTTGTGAGTTGGAAGATGGCCTTGGAGGCTATCTTTATTTATTATATTTATCACTTTTTATTGGTATTTATCTGCTCTAATCTGTAACACTATGGAATTGCGCGTCATTTAGTTTGGAGTTTCCAGCTGAAATTTATTTTCTTTATTTGGTGACTTATTATATTATTGATTTTATGAGGATTATTTGTTTTCCTCTGCGAGTTTGAAACTATTTTCATGAAATAAATGATTTATGTGAAGTAACATTCCTAAACATGTACTATTTTCTCTTTTATATTAAGATCGGGGTTTAAGGTGTTGCACAAAGTATCCATACAGAACATACTAGGGTTTAACTTTTGGCACCCAAATATTCTTGGGTCTAGGTGCGTTAGTTCTTCCATAAGGCATGAGGTTACTTATTACCTTTAAACCTTTTCAACTTATCAAAGCAAAAGATCTTTATATGACCATGTTTATTGCAATGTAAGCATTTATAAATGAGTTGATTCTTTTTCTGTCTATTTAATCCTTTACTATGTGGTTTATCTGATTTACATCCTAGTCTGTTTTTATAGAAAGAAGTAATTTGACTTGATAAGATCAGATAAAGGTTTTCTTTTCCCCTTAATAAATAAGTAAAGACGACCCCTCTTTTGGGGGAATGAGGATAGATGGAAATGCGAGGAAGGTCTTTATTCGTGAAAATGCCTCCTCACATGCCCCTATGCATTCAAACTTTCCTTATTTTTTAGGGCAACGAAGAACATAAAAGCCTTGACGTGTCCACAAAAGAGGAAGCACGATAAAGTGGTGAGGCAACCCATCAGTTGCTGCAACTCTCTGATGTTGGTGGGGTTTGTCATGTAAATGACCTCCTGAAACTTATTTAGGTTAGGCTCGATGCCTATTTTAGTCAACATGAAGCCAAGGAATTTTCTTTCCTGCACTCCAAAAGAAAATTTGGCAGGGTTTAAACACAAGATGTACTTCCTGACTGATTGTGGGACATCCTCGAAGTCAGCTGCGTGACTATATCCATCAATAAAATAGACTTATATGTTCTGACATATCTAGTGGAAAAGTATGTCGTCTATGAGTCGCTGGTACATGGTGCCAATGTTCCTATAGGTCAATGGGAATGACATTATGATGGTAGTTGGCATGGTTTGACATGAACATTATCTTCGACACGTCGCGGGGATCCATATTAATTTGATTCTACCCCAAATAGGAATCCATAAAGCTCAAGGCACGGTATCCTGAAGACCCACTAATTAAGAGATTAGTGTCTATAAAGGGATAAGGATTTTTGTGATAGGTCGCATTGATGTGCCACGTGTTCCATGTTTTTTTCACTAACACTACATTGGCTAACCAAGTTGGGTATCTTTTTCTATGATGGAACCAACACTGGATAACTTGTTTACCTCCTCATGGATGATATATATCTTCTCCTCGCCAAATTTTCGCTTTCCTTATGACACTCGTGTTGTGGAGGATTTGATGGTAAGGAGATGGAATATCACTTTGGTATCTTTTCATGGCATGTAGGAGGGGGCCCGTGTGAACAAGTCTAAGTTTCTAATGAGTTAGTCGATTAATTCGCATACCTCTTCTTCAAAGAGCGGGGTGCCTATCTTTGTCACATGGTGAGCCAGATGGACTATATGAACTTCCTTAAGATCTTCTGTAGGCACGAGCCTCTCATATTCCACGCCCAATCTAGGGTCCCAACTGTTAGAACAAGATTTGGTTCTACATCTATACCTTGAGTTTTTATGATAATAATGTTGTATTTATGTAAGACCAATTTTGGTACCCTGATGATTTGTTATTGTGTAGCTTTAATAGTCAATTCTGATTCTGAGTATATGACATATAATGTCATCAGTTTCTGAACAATAAGTTCCAAATCCGCTTCAGCGCCAGTTACTAAAATTTCTGAAAGATATTAAATTTTGCTGCTACAATGATCTTTCTACTTCTGTTGATTCACTCATGTGAAGCTTTTGAGGAAACGCTATGTCGCTGCTGCAATGTTCTCTCAGTTTGTACTTCTAGACATGACTCTAACCACCAAGATTCTGAAGAATGGCAAGCTTCTGAAGTTGTGTGACATAAGTGAAGATTCTGAAGATCTCAAGCCAGATGATTAAGGTTATCAAGGTTCTGACTGTAGATTCGGAAGTATCTAAAGATTATGAAGATTGCAAGCCAAACTACTGACACAGTCAAGGTTCTGACAAAAGATTCTGAAGTTTCTGAAGCCAATGAACCTGAAGATAATATCAAACAGGAACATGATCATATAGTACATAGTACAAATCAAATATCCTTTCCACTACCTAATTTCATGAGTAAAGGATAGTACAATACATCACACATGTCACTTATTTTGCAGGGGAAGGAGAGTGCGCAATATCACTCCTTTCACCATCTAACAGTGGATAGCCGCTCTATGAGCTTTCCCCATTTTCCCCTTAAATGGTCTTTTCTTATGTTATATAAGTGAGACTTGGAGACTTGAAGAAAAGTCGCCAGTGATACAATATTTTGACAATTGTGTTTCTTTGTGAAAAACTATCATTCTTTTGCACGCAGATTTCTTTAAGCGTTTGTTAATCATTTGTGTAAAATATGCTTGTATAGAAGCAACTTTTAACACACAAAATATTATTCAAACTGCTTGTTGGATTCCTTAAGGAGGTTATCCTTGAGAAGACAAAGAAGGTTACATTTTGTGAGTCCTTAAGGAGACTAGGGTATAGTTGGATCCTTGAGAAAACAAAGAACGGTGTTCTTTGTGATTATTGTAATCTGTTGATTATAGTGGATTAAGTCCTTGTGTATAAAGAAAAATCACCTTGGCGGGTGGACTGGAGTAGCTTTGAGTTTCAAGCGAGCTAGGATACAAATACTTGTGTTTTTATCTCATTTTCATTAACTTATTAGTGGTGTTCTTGAGTTGGTAAAAAGTTTTTGTTTTTGTAAAACCCAATTCAAACCCCCCTTTTTTGGGTTTTTCACACCTTCAATTGGCATCAGAGCTCCGATTCTGATTGTGATAAAAGATTTATCAACACTTAACCGTGTTTAGTACCGATCGAGTTTGTGTGAGAAATAATGGCCGTTGCTAACGCTGCTAACATTGTTAACAAAAATGAAAAGAGATCACTAAACTGCAAAACCACCAATCTTTGATGGTGAGAAATTTTATTTTTGGAAATATAGAATAGAAAGCTTCATTCTTAGTTACGATGTTGATCTCTGGGATCTTGTAGTCGATGGCTACGTTCACCCAGTTATTGCTAAAGGAAATATTATAACAAGAAGTGTTATGGCTGATCAACAGAAGAAAAAATTCAAAAATCATCATAAGGCCAAAAGTATATTGCTAAATGCTATATCTTATACTGAGCATGAGAAGATAACAAACAAAGATTCTGTCAAATCCATTTTTGATTCTCTGAGGATGACTCGTGAGGGGAATGCTCAAGTAAAGGAGACAAAGGCCTTGGCCTTAATCCATAAGTACGAGGCATCCAAAATGGAAGATGATGAAACAGTTGAGACTATGTTCTCAAGGTTTCAGATGCTTGTTGCAAGACTGAAAGTTCAGGACAAAGGATACTCTATAACTTACCATGTCAAGAATACGATAATCGAATGGAAAAACACTCAGGAGCTTGAATATGACCTCAATTTCTCCCAATTCCAAGTATATTAAAAGATACGTGGATTTTAAATTTGAGGTACAGGACCTGAGTTGCTTCGATTTAGCCTCAAAGCAACTTAATCTTGTTGCGTTCATTGGTAGGACTTCAGCCAACCAAAAATTACTTGATATGATGGAGAATTGAGAGAGAATCGAATAGAGAAAGTTTCACAAAATTCACCTTCTATTTGCAGTGAAGAAGCTTGATCTCGATCTCAATTTCCTTGGGCTTGCTTCCACTAGCTTACAGGAGATGAAATGGATGCAAAAGGGATTTGAATTCTTGGAGTTTCAATTCCAAAACAAAATGAGAATCAAAACTCATATCAAGAGAAATCTTCAAGAAATTCTATCAATGGAGGGTAAAGGTGTTTGCAGTTCAAAGCTTGGGCCAAGTCTCCACCATTTTGAGCAGGAGGGCATGTATTTATAAGCTCTTGTATTCATTTATACACACTTCCAGTTTTGAACCAAAAATAGCAATTCAAGTTGCATGGGTGCATGGGCATGTGTGTAGGCCTAAATGATGCTTGCAATCCACCCCAATTTGTGTCCAAAGGCTAGTGAGGTCAACACATGAGGCCATGCAAAGCTGTACTATGTTTGTAGTTTGAATTTTACCAAACCAAACTACGGAAATAACTCATGCGCAAGTCCTTCACCTTTCATCCAAATGAATTGATCTTGGGCTCTTTGGAAAACTATCATAATCTGGAATAACTTTTATGTTGGTTCTAGGTGTTGGCAGCAATTTTGGTAAAACAAAGAGTGTTCACAAGATGTTGTATGTGATGTCTTAACTTAAGATATCTATGTACCTGCTGGAGTTTTAAAGAGTGTTCACAAGATGTTGGCAGCAATTTTGGTAAAACAAAGAGTGTTCACAAGATGTTGTATGTGATGTCTTAACTTAAGATATCTATGTACCTGCTGGATTGTTTCAGGATGCCATACAAAATGTCATGGCATCTGATATTATGTACCTCCTGGAAATTATAAATGGAATTATGCAGAATTGTTCCAGGATGTCAGACCCAATGTCATGACATCCTGTACACAGAACATTCAGGGTGAATGGTATGTGTTTTGTGATTGCGCATTTAATGGCAATATATGTATGCTTGAAGATCTGATATGCAGACGCATTCAATCATTAATTACAACCTAATTTACTTATTTTCCAAGGAGATCTAACCAACTGTCATGAGAAGATTTAATTGGAAAATAGTTTTAGGGTTTTCAAGATGTCCAAGCCCAGCTGAATGCTTCTATAAATAGGACATGGAAAACCTGATTTGATACACAACCAATACTGAGCGAAATATTGAGAGAATATAACGGTTTGTGTCTTGTTTATTTGTGGGACTTGTAAGCCATTCAATTCATCCATAGATGATTGAATTGGTCTGATTTATGAGTTGTAAATTGTCACTCTAAGCTTTTAAGCATGAGTGTGTGTCTACTTGATTGAAGCTGTTAAGTAAGATCAAGTGTGTGTCTACTTGGTTGAAGATCAAGTGTGTGTCTCCTTGGTTGAAGATCAAGTGTGTATCTACTTGGTTGAAGATCAAGTGTGTGTCTACTTGATTGAAGATCAAGTATGAGTAATTGAAGAGTGTCTTCTTTTCATAAGGAATTGTTGTTTAAAATCACAGGTGTGATTGAGGGGGAGTGAGTGGGTTCTCATATATAAGAGTGCTTAGGTAGTAGTCACACTGGTAGACATTAGGTGAGAAAGACTGTAACTTGTTGAAGTGTACTGAGATTCTTTGAACTGATTCTATTTAGTGGATTTCCTTCATGGCTTGGTAGCCCCCATATGTAGGTGAGTTGGACCGAACTGGGTTAACAATTGCTTGTGTCTCTTGCATTAATATTCTTTATCTTTATCCTGTTTGTTTTACTCAGATATTAGTGTCGTTACATTACCTTCGACATCTCATATCTGATACCAGAATTTCAATTGGTATAAGAGCAGGCATCATGCTCTGGTTCGGGATAAATCTAGGGACAATACTTTCTGGTACAATGGAGGGAGATGGAGGATCTGTTCACAGGCCACCAATTTTGGATGGATCTAACTATGACTATTGGAAACCTCGAATGGAAGCTTTCTTAAAATCTCTAGATAATAAGGCTTGGAAGGCTGTGTTAATAGGTTGGGTACATCCAGTAATTACTAAGGAAGGAGAAGCCACAACTGACAAGAAGCCTGAAGAACAATGGTACAAGGTTGGGACATTCTCAAAACCACTCATGAAGGCACCTTTAGAGTTAAAATGTCTAGACTACAGTTGCTCACCTCCAAGTTTGAAAATTTAATGATGCAAGAGGATGAAAATATACATGAATTTCATATGAGTATTCTTGAAATTGCTAATGCCTCAGGAGCCCTGGGAGAGAAGATGTCAGATGAAAAGCTAGTAAGGAAAATACTCAGGTCACTCCCTAAGAGATTTGCTATGAAGGTGACAACCATAGAAGAGTCTCAAGACATCTCCAACATGAGAGTTGATGAGCTAATTGGTTCCCTCCAAACATTTGAGATGGGAATGAATGATGGATCTGAAAGGAAAACCAAAAGCATAGCCTCAATATCAAACACAGAGGAGGAAAAGAGTCAGGATATTGATGAGGATCTGGCAAATGATGTAGCAATGCTGGGAAGACAGTTCAATAGACTGTTGAAAAAGATGGATGTAAGATCTAAGGCTAATGTCGAGAACATCTCATCTGACATTAGTAAATCCTACAATGTTGGAAGAAGAACAAGGTTAGATGATAAGCCCAAAGAAGGAAAAGAAGTACAGTGCTATGAATGTGATGGGTATGGACACATTAGAACTGAATGTGGAACCTACCTCAAGAAGCAGAAGATGAGTCTTGCTGCCACTTGGTCTAATGAGAGTGAAACAGAGACTCTGCAAATTTGGTGACTTCCTTGACTGGAAGATGGGGTTCTGATGAAGACTCAAGTGACGATGAAGTAACCTTTGAAGAGTTGGCCACTACCTACAGAAAGTTGTGTCACAAAAGTGCAGAGGTATGTAAACAGGTTGAAAGCCAGAAGAAGGTAATAACTCAACTTGAGAATGAGAAGGTAGAACACTTGGAAACTATCTCCAAATTAAAAAAAAAAAAAGTGGTTATGAATTCCAAGCTAGATGAAAGTCAAAGCCAGAAGAAGTGATAGTACAGCTGGAGAATGAGAAGGCAGAGCATGTGGAAACCATCTCCAAGTTAAAAACTGAAGCTATGTTCTTGAATTCTAAACTAGAAGAGATGACCAGTATGTAAGAATGTTAAATAATGGATCTGACTCCTTAGACAAGATTCTCCAAACTGGACAAATTACAGGAGACAAATCTGGCATTGGGTATAATGGATCTAAGCCTGAGTGCAGTTACACTGGTTGCAAACCTAAATCCAAACCTAAGTGCAGCCATATAAAAAGCAAACCTGAGATGTCACATCATATGTCACAACATCAGAAGGAAAGACAGCAGAAAGGGAAACATCAAAGATGGAGATGCCGTTACTGTGGAAAATTTGGCCACATGAAGCCCTTCTGCTATAAGCTGTATGGTTATCCTAGCCCTGTTCATCATCAGACTCACTATCAACCAAGACCCAAATAGCACAGGCTTATCGATAAGAAGTAATGGGTTCCTAAGACAAATGTTACAAGTCTAATAGCTCACACTCCCTTCAGAGTTTCAGCCAAAAAAGATTGGTACTTTGACATTGGATGCTCGAGACACATGACTGGAAACAAAGACCTACTAACGGGCCTTCATCCTTAAGCCATAAGCTATGTAACCTTTGGTGATGGAGCAAAGGGTGAAATCAAGGGGATAGGTAAGCTTGGTTGCCCTGGAGTTCCTGAACTTCACAAGGTCCTACTTGTTAAAGGCTTGACTGCAAATCTAATAAGCATCAGTCAACTATGTGACCAAGGTCTAAATGTTAACTTCACTAAAACTGAATGTCTGATTACCAACAAAGAAAGTGAAGTGATCATGAAAGGAGTCAGAACCAAAGACAATTGTTACATGTGGAGCTCTCAAATTGGTTAATCCATAAAATGTATGATGCGGTACTTTTCGCAAGTATACGAACGCGTCAGAGTAATATAAAAGATTGTCGAATCCACAGAGACCAAGTGTCAATCTATCGTTATCTATTGTTATGGTGTTTATCAAAGGCAATCAAAATAGGTGTTTTTTAGAGTGTGCAATGAAAAGTAAAGTATTGAAATAAATTTAATTAATAAACACAGGGTCAAATGTAATTCACATAATAAATTGATAATCCAAGTACTTGCTAATATAACTACTTATGGGCAATGTTTTCTACTTTGAAAATAACTAATTTAACGGGAACTGTCGCTTTCGCGTATTCAGAACCGAGTTGTACTGCCTAATCAAACCCTCTTATTGTCACTTATAAAAAGGCGCGCATTGCGTTAGAGTAGTAAACTTATTTTTAAGAAGTATAGTATCTTGACTAAGTTGAAAAGTATTATAACCTGGATTTCTTAACCAAAAGAGGTTCTCACAAACCAGACTCTAAACTTTTAAATGCGTCCGAAAATAGTTTTAAAATCTCTTTTCTTCTTAAGTTAAAAACTCCTAATGAACTAAACAAAGCGCTTTCGCTGTTTTTGAAATAGTTAAAAACAATTAAGATTAAATAGACGTTGGACGACTTTCGATCTTACCCAACAGAATTGAAGTACGGGAAAACTTAAGTTGAAAGTTAAAATAGCCCTTAAGTGCTTCTACGAACAATTGTACAGATTATCGGTTCAATTACGATCCTTACATTCTAACCTTATAAATTTAGTTAGACATGGTAAAGTAAAAGTGCATTAATTTAAATAAAGTAGTGCGAGTGAGAAAAATAAATAAAGTAAAGCGAGTGCGAAAGATAAATAAAGTAAAGCGAGTGCAAGAAATAAATAAAGTAAAGCGAGTGCGAGAAATAAATAAAGTAGTGCGAGTGCGAGAAATAAATAAAGTAAAGCGAGTGCGAGAAATAAATAAAGTAAAGCGAGTGCGAGAAATAAATAAAGTAAAGCGAGTGCGAGAAATAAATAAAGTAAAGCGAGTGCGGGAAATAAATAAAGTAAAGCGAGTGCGGGAAAATAAATAAGATAAAGACAAGTAATAAAAACCTGCTCCAATCGGAGGGTTGAGTAAATTGCAAAGCGGAAATGAAAATGGCGGCAGGATTAACTTCCTTCCAAAGTGCTCCAAACTCGATTACAGACTCGATCACAGACTTGATTACACAATTGTGGTAACACTCCAATCCGGAGCGATTACCACTTTAAAATACTGAATATATGCCTAAGTGAAACAAAGTTGCTCTGAGTTTGCCTCTGTTCTAAGTTTGGATGTTCCTCTGCTCTAAGTTTGGACGATTGTAAAAGTGATTTCGAGTTTCTATTTATAAGCAAGTAAAAAGATGGAAATGACAAGGATGCCCTTCAACTTGAAAATGGGAGGGAAAACGTTTCCTCTTGTGGCGCCCGCCACAAGGCTATGGCGCTCGCCACAAGGCCAATCTGAGGCGCCTTAGTGGATGTAGTGGGGAACATGGCAGTTGAGGGAAGTTGAGCTTGGACACGTCATGGGGGGTCTATGGCGCCAGCCATGGGGTAAGCCACAAGTACAAAATGCTGAATTTTAGGGTTTTTAGCTCTTTTTCACTCCTTTTCTCGATCGGGGCTCCGATTAAAGTAAAAACCTGAAAACAAAGAAAAACATAGCAATAACACAACAAAATAACAATAAACAACTAGAATGCATGTGAAATCGGAGTCGAAATTACGGTAAATTTCAGTGTTATCAATGTACCTTAGTCAAAGAGAAAGGGAGGAAGATGATTATATCTGCTAGAGAAACTCCCAAATTGAAAGTCTGTGGGAAATGTCAGACAAGGATGTCACACAAGAAACTCATACTTAACATCACTTCCAAAGGAGAAAAGCTCATGATGGCTCAAATAGATAGGAGGTTGGATCAGATGGTTGAACATGTTGTTAGTCATATACAGTCTGAAGTTGGAAAGAGCTTTGTTGGACTTAGGCTACAAGTCAAGCAGATAGAAGGGCCTATGTGTCTATCTCAAAGCAAAAGTGCCAAGAACAATGTTGAGAAGATTGGGATGGAGAGTGAAAGGACACCTGCTCTTACACATTTGAAAGATGAAAATGGTGCTTATGCTGAATATATAGCCGCTGGAAGTAGTTGTTCTCAACGGGGTTGGTTGAAACTACTGATGATTGCATACAATGTCACAAACGATGTCATGACATTGTACTATGACAACCTGAATGCTACAACTATGTCCAAAAATCCTATTCAGCACAGTTGGACCAAGCACATTAATTTCTTTCATCACTCCATTAGAAAATTTGTCGAAGACAAATTCATAGCTCTAAAGCATGAAATGCAATTAGCTGACAAATTTGCAAGGGTTTTGGCTAATAATCAGTTTGAATATTTAAGAGGGAAATTGGAGATTTGGATTATTGTGAAGTTATGGCAATTAAAGTGGAGTGGAAAAGGTAATAAAAATAGTGTCTACCCACTTAAAAGAAATAGCCACATTAATGATAAATCATTACCTAATATTGAAACTAGTATCTATGCCATTTCCACACGCTACCTCAACACTACCATTTCCATCTTCATCCAACTTCTCAGAAAAACTCTGCTAGGGCAAAGAGATTTTTCTCAAAAGTTCAACAAAATGTCTCAACATCCCTCATCCTCTGGTTCAAAACCCACTCATCATGCAAGGACTCCCTCCGTGGAGTTTCTAGATGAAGACGTGTTGGACATTACTCCTCCTTGTGTGATTCCAGGCGATACCCCTTGCCCTTCTTCCATGTCTGGAAGTAATCAGGGTTACATTCCTGATAAACCTCTTCATAAGGATGACATGCACTTTACTGATCTAACCATTAGGAACCTAGTAACTAGGATTCTAAACGAAGGGCATGCAGTCAAGGGTGTTTCTACCACTCTGTCTAGAAGGGACCCCTCACCTGAGATGGAACCCCAAGCTGAGAAAGATGATGACTCATCTAGATCAGAGAAAGAAGGGGCTGTTGAGGGATTATGCTCTCTAGGTAAAACCTTGCCTAGTAAGAAACCAACAGATGTGTCTCATGAAACTGCTGAGAATGTTATTGACCTGAAGAAAGAAAGTTCTGAGGAAGAAGATGACACCTTGGTCCTTCATGTGAAACCAAGTGTAGCAAATAAACTGAGGACTAAAAAAGGGAAGACTGTGGCTGAAATGATGACAGCAAGAAGGAAAAAGGGTGCTGGTGTAGGACCCTCCAAATCATGGAGTAAATTTGAGGTTAGGAATAGGAATGTCAGAGAGAGTTCTGACTCTGATGATGATGTCGAAGACGATGTCCTAGACCTCTCTCCTGCTAAAAGGCAGACTGTCAAAAAATCTCCAGGCAAAGTTGCAGCTATGCACTTAGACAACGTCTCTTTTCATCTAGAAGATGGTGTTGCCAAGTGGAAGTTTGTCATTCAAAGGAGGGTTGCTGTTGAAAGGGAGCTAGGAAAGGAGGCTGTAAAGGTGAAGGAAGTCATGGAATTGATTAAGGCTGTTGGATTGATGAAAATTGTTGTTGCTTTGTCCCAATGCTTTAAAGGGTTAGTAAAATAGTTTGTTGTGAATATCCCAGAGGATATTTCTGAAAAGAGAGTGCAAGGAATTCTGCAAGGAATTCTGAAAAGAGGCAGATGTGTGAGGTTCTCCCTAACCATAATCAACAAGTTCCTAGAGAGAGGAACTGAGGGAGGTGTGGATTTAGAGGCTACAGACAAGGAAGTCTGTAGGACTATTACTGCTGGCCAAGTCAAGGAATGGCCTAGTAATAAGCATCTATTAGTCGGCAAGTTATCTGTTAAATATGCCATCTTGCACAAGATTGGTTCAGCCAACTGGGTGCCAGCTAATCATATCTCTACCATCTCTAATGGTCTTGGAAGAATCATTTATGCTATTGGAACCAGGCAAAACTTTGACTTTGGAAGGTTTATGTTTGAACAGATTGTTAGACATGCCTCCACTAATGCAGTAAAGTTGCCTATTGCCTTTCCATCTATCATATGTGGAATTATCTTGAGCTAGCAACCAGGAATTCTCAACACAAGTGATATTCCCAGCAGGAGAAAGCCTCCACTATCCATTCACTACAAGTTGTTTGAAGGAAGCCATGTCAATGATGTTGTCAGGACATCTGCAAGAAAGGAGCCTGCCTCTCAAGGTAGCTTGATTGATTAATTGAAGGAAACCTGCAAGGAGCTGGATACTGGTATTAGGGTTACCAAGGCAAGAAAAAAGGCTTTGGAGGTTCTTATTAGTAGTTTAGAGAAGGAAGAGATGGAGAAGGCTCGTGAGACCAAGGATTCATATGCCAATATCTCAAGTGAGAGGTCCAATGCTCAATCTAGTGGCAGCTCTGATTCTGAAGGTCAAGATGATGCTACTTCCTCCGATTAAGTGGTAATGGTTCTCCCTGATATGAAGACTGTGTGTGCGGTGATGAAGACTGGGTTGGTTTGGTTGTTCTGTGCGCTGATATAAACACTGGTTCCCCTATTGTTATGGATGCTTGGATGTTTTATTGTTTTTTTTGGAATGTTTGTATTTTGTGGCAGTCCTTACTGATGCCTTGTTGTAATATTTGGGTTCTTAATGAGTTCCGTGGATTTCTAAATATCTCAGCTATCATAGTTGTGTATAATTATGGTTTGTATCTCCTAACATTTATGTTTTAACATTTTAAATGTTATAACATCTGCTGTGACATTGTCTTCTAACATTTATGTTATAACATTTTAAATGTTATAACATCTGCTGTAACACCTTTGGTCAATTTTGACTAAACAGGGGGAGAAGTGATTATGTGGAGCAGTTAAATTTGTGGAGTTGTATGGAGATGTATGTGCTGGTGTAGCTGAACAGATGACCAACTATTATTGAAGGAGATGTGTTTGATGTAAGACAGAATGTTGTTCTGTTTACAGATGTTGAAGGAGATGTCTATTATGGTGCACAGGTGATGTTGAAGCAGATGTCTGAGGGTGATTGTGACTGTTACAGGTGTTGTGGTTACAGGTGCTGTTATTATTAAACGCGATGTTTGTATTGAACAAACTTAGGGGGAAAAGAAGTACCCTTGTGCATTTGTGTGTTTTACTAGTTGCTATTATAACTAGTAATTCTGTTTGCTTCTGCTGCTGCTTAAATTGTTGTTTAACTGCTGATAGTTTTTCTTGTGAACAAAAAGGAAAAATATATGTTTTAGCCAAAATTTTCCAAAGGGGGAGTTTGTTGGTTCCAAGTGTTGGCAACAATTTTGGTAAAATAAAGAGCGTTCACAAGATGTTGCATCTTAACTTAAGATATCTATGTACCTGCTGGAGTTTAAAAAATATAATTATGCAGGATTGTTTCAGGATGTCATACACAATGTCATGGCATCTGATATTATGTACCTGCTGGAAATTATAAATGGAATTATGCAGGATTGTTCCATGATGTCAGACCCGATGTCATGACATCCTGTACACAGAACATTCAGGGTGAATATTATGTGTTTTGTGATTGCGCATTTAAGGGCAATCTATGTATGATTGAAGATCTGATTTGCGGGCGCATTCAATCATTAATTACAACCTGATTTACTTATTTTCCAAGGAGATCTAACCAACTGTCATGAGCAGATTTAAGTGGAAAATAGTTTTAGGGTTTGTAAGATGTCCAAGCCCAGCTGAATGCTTCTATAAATAGGACATGGAAAACCTGATTTGATACACAACCAATACTGAGCGAAATAATGAGAGAATATAAGGGTTTGTATCTTGTTTAGTCGTGAGACTTGTAAGCCATTCAATTCATCCATAGATGATTGAATTCGTCTGATTTGTGAGTTGTAAATTGTCACTCTACGCTTTTAAGCATGAGTGTGTGTCTACGTGATTGAAGCTGTTAAGTAAGATCAAGTGTGTGTCTACTTGGTTGAAGATCAAGTGTGTGTCTACTTGGTTGAAGATCAAGTGTGTGTCTACTTGGTTAAGATCAAGTGTGTGTCTACTTGATTGAAGATCAAGTGTGTGTAATTGAAGAGTGTGTTCTTTTCATAAGGAATTGTTGTTTAAAATCATAGGTGTGATTGAGGGGGAGTGAGTGGGTTCTCATATCTAAGAGTTCTTAGGTAGAAGTCGCACGGGTAGAGATTAGGTAAGAAAGACTGTAACTTGTTAAAGTGTACTGAGAGTCTTTGAACTGATTCTATTTAGTGGATTTCCTTCCTGGCTTGGTAGCCCCTGGATGTAGGTGAGTTGTACCGAACTGGGTTAACAATTGATTGTGTCTCTTGCATTACTATTCTTTATCTTTATCCTGTTTGTTTTACATAGATATTAGTGTCGTGACATTACCTTCGACATCTCATATCTGATACCAGAAATTCAATTGGTATCAGAGTAGGCATCCTGCTCTGGTTCTGGGTGAGATCTAGGGACAATACTTTCTTGTACAATGGAGAGAGATGGAGGATCGGTTCATAGGCTACCAATTTTGGATGGATCTTACTATGACTATTAGAAACCTCGAATGGCAGCTTTCTTAAAATATCTGGATAATAAGGCTTGGAAGGTTGTGTTAACAGGCTGGGTACATCCAGTAATTACTAAGGAAGGAGAAGCCACAACTGACAAGAAGCCTGAAGAACAATGGTCCAAGAAGAAGGATGATCTAGCCCTTGGAAATTCTAAAGCATTGAATGCCATATTCAATGGAGTAGACAAGAACATATTCAGGTTGGTAAACAACTGTGAGGTGGCTAAAAATGCTTGGGACATTCTCAAAACCACTCATGAAGGCACCTTTTGAGTTAAAATGTCTAGACTACAGCTGCTCACCTCCATGTTTGAAAATTTAAGGATGAAAGAAGATGAAAATATACATGAATTTCATATGAGTATTCATGAAATTGTTAATGCCTCAGGAGCCTTGGGAGAGAAGATGTCAGATGAAAAGCTAGTAAGGAAAATACTCATGTCACTCCCTAAGAGATTTGCTATGAAGGTGATAGCCATAGAAGAGTCTCAAGACATCTCCAACATGAGAGTTGATGAGCTAATTGGTTCCCTCCAAACATTTGAGATGGGATTGAATGATGGATCTGAAAGGAAAACCAAAAGCATAGCCTTCATATCAAACACAGAGGAGGAAAATAGTCAGGATGTTGATGAGGATCTGGCAAATGATGTAGTAATGCTGGGAAGACAGTTCAACAGACTGTTGAAAAAGATGGATGTAAGATCTAAGACTAATGTCAAGAACATCTCAACTGACATCAATAAATCCAACAATGCTGGAAGAAGACCAAGGCTAGATGATAAGCCCAAAGAAGGAAAAGAAGTATAATGCTATGAATATGATGGGTATGGACACATTAGAACTGGATGTGGAACCTACCTCAAGAAGCAGAAGATGAGTCTTGTTGCCACTTGGTCTAATGAGAGTGAAATAGAAGAGTCTGCAAATTTGGTGACTGCCTTGACTGGAAGATGGGGTTCTGATGAAGACTCAAGTGATGATGAAGTAACCTTTGAAGAGTTGGCCACTACCTACGAAAAGTTGTGTCACAAAAGTGCAGAGGTATGTAAATAGGTTGAAAGCTAGAAGAAGGTAATAACTCAACTTGAGAATGAGAAGGTAGAACACTTGGAAACCATCTCCGAATTAAAAAAAAAGAAGTGGTTCTGAATTCCAAGCTAGATGAAAGTCAAAGCCAGAAGAAAGTGATAGTACAGCTGGAGAATGAGAAGGCAGAGCATGTTGAAACCATCTCCAAGTTAAAAACTGAAGCTATGTTCTTGAATTCTAAACTAGAAGAGATGACCAAGTATGTAAGAATGTTAAATAATGGATCTGACTCCTTACACAAGATTCTCCAAACTGGACAAATTACAGGAGACAAATCTGGCATTGGGTATAATGGATCTAAGCCTAAGTGATGTTACACTGGTTGCAAACCTAAATCCAAACCTAAATGCAGCCATATTAAAAGAAAACCTGAGATGTCACATCATATGTCACAACATCAGAAGGAAAGACAACAGAAAGGGAAACATCAAAGATGGAGATGCCATTACTGTAGAAAATTTGGCCACATGAAGCCTTTCTGCTATAAGCTGAATGGTTATCCTAGCCCTATTCATCATCAGACTCACTATCAACCAAGACCCAAACAACACAGGCCTTTCAACAAGAAGCAATGGGTTCCTAAGAAAAATGTTACAAGTCTAATAGCTCACACTCCCTTTAGAGTTTCAGCCAAAGAAGATTGGTACTTTGACAGTGGGTGCTCTAGACACATGACTGGAAACAAAGACCTACTAAGTGGCCTTCATCCTCAAGCCATAAGCTATGTAACCTTTGGGGATGGAGCAAAGGGTGAAATCAAGGGGATAGGTAAGCTTGATTTCCCTGGAGTTTCTAAACTTGACAAGGTCCTACTTGTTAAAGGCTTGACTGCCAATCTAATAAGCATCAGTCAACTATGTGACCAAGGTCTAAATGTTAACTTCACTAAAACTGAATGTCTGATTACCAACAAAGAAAGTGAAGTGATCATGAAAGGAGTCAGAACCAAAGACAATTGTTACAGGTGGAGCTCTTAAATTAGGTACTCCTTAAAATGTACCTTAGTCAAAGAGAAAGGGATAAAGATGAATAATCTGCTAGAGGAACTCCCAAATTGAAAGTCTGTGGGAAATGTCAGACAAGGATGTCACACCAGAAACTCATACTTGACATCACTTCCAAAGGAGAAAACCTCATGATGGCTCAAATAGATAGGAGGTTGGATCAGATGGTTGAACATGTTGCGAGTCATATACAGTCTGAAGTTGGAAAGAGCTTTGTTGGACTTAGGCTACAAGTCAAGCAGATAGAAGGGCCTATGTGTCTATCTCAAAGCAAAAGTGACAAGAACAATGTTGAGAAGATTGGGATGGAGAGTGAAAGGACACCTGCTCCTACACATTTGAAAGATAAAGATCCGAAGTAACAGCAATTAGAGGAACAAGAAACCCAGAGATCTCTCAAGCTAATGCCATCAAAGAAAAGTGAGTCAGTACAGGTAATCGGAATGAACCTCCAGGGGTTATCCCACAAATAAAGTGGGAAACCACGCAAGTTATCCCTGCAAAAGTCATGTGAGCCCTCACAAAAATTCAACAAAAGGGTTAGTGAAACACCATAAGCATTTTTTTCATGATCAACAATATGGTTTCAGAAAAACTCAAACCCTGTGGCATACACTCAAAAATTAAACGGTTAAACATTCAAGGCATTGTTTATACATCCATATACATATTAAACCCGTGGGCAAAGGTAAAGGGAATAATGGCAAACCTGATTGGAGAGCTTGATTGAAATTGAGTTGCACCCGTGAGGTTTACAAAACAATCTTCAGGGTTTATGTGAGGCAGAGGTGATTCTGTGTAGTTGAGTTCCCTTCGGGGTTTGGAGGCTGCTCTGAACTCCGTTAGGTCTTCTCTCACTATCTTTTTCCTCAGGGTTTTGTTCCAAGGAAACCTCAGAGTATTTTGCTTCTCTTCCTTCTTCTCCTCTTCTGTGTGGCCTTTTGTTTCGATGAAACTCTAGTATTTATAGGCTAATATTGGTAGCTTAGTGGGCTTTTGAGAAAGGTCCAAGTCCAAAAAATTTTATTATTTTTTATTTATTTAATTATTTATTTAATTAATTAATTAATTAATTAATTAATTAATTTTTTATTTACTTTTTTTTTTTTGTAAAAAATTATTTTTATTTTTTTTCGTTTTTTTTTTTTTTTTTTTCTTTTTGTTTTTTTCGTTTTTTTTTTTTTTTGTTTTTTTTTTTTTGGATCTAATTCTGATTGACATGATGAAATGCAATATGAAATGCTAAATGAATGCATGAATGAGGAGGGCAAATTTTGGGGTGTTACAGAGTTTCTTATTAGTAGTTTAGAGAAGGAAGAGATGGAGAAGGCTGGTGAGACCAAAGATTCAGATGCCAATACCTCAAGTGAGTGGTCCAATGCTCAATCTAGTGGCAGCTCTGATTCTGAAGGTCAAAATGATGCTACTTCCTCAGATTAAGTGGTAATGGTTCCCCCTGATATGAAGATTGTGTATGCTATGATGAAGACTAGGTTGGTTGGGCTGTTCTGTGTGCTGATATGAAGACTGGTTCCCCTGCTGTTATGGAAGCTTGGATGTTTTATTGTTTTTTTTTGGAATGTTTGTATTTTGTGACAGTCCTTACTAATGCCTTGTTGTAATATTTGGGCTCTTAATGAGTTCCATGGATTTCTAATTATCTCAGCTATCATAGTTGTGTATAATTATGGTTTGCATCTCCTAACATTTATGTTATAACATCTGATGTGACATTGTCTGCTAGGCTAATTGACATTTATTTTGTCTAATTGGTCACCTTTGGTTAATTTTGACTAAACAGGGGGAGAAGTGATTATGTGGAGCAGTTAAATTTGTGGAGCTGTGAGGAGATGTATGCGCTGATGTAGCTGAACAGATGAACAAATATTATTGAAGGAGATGTGTTTGATGTAAGACAAAATGCTGTTCTGATTATAGATGTTGCAGGAGATGTCTGATCTGGTGCACAGGTGATGTTGAAGCAGATGTCAGAGGGTGATTCTGACTGTTACGGGTGCTGTTATTATTAAAAGAGATGTCTGTATTGAACAGACTTAGGGGGAGAAGAAGTATCCTTGTGCATTTGTGTGTTTTACTAGTTGCTATTATAACTAGTAATTCTGTTTGCTACTGCTGCTGCTTAAACTATTGTTTAACTGCTGATAGTTTTTCTTGTGAATAAAAAGGACAGATATATGTTTTAGCAAAAATTTGCCAAAGGGGGAGTTTGTTGGTTCTAAGTGTTGGCAACAATTTTGGTAACACAAAGAGTGTTCACAAGATGTTGCATGTGATGTCTTAACTTAAGATATCTATGTACCTGCTGAAGTTTAAAACAATATAATTATGCAGGATTATTTCAGGATGTCATGCACAATGTCATTGCATATGATATTATGTACCTGCTGGAAATTATAAATGGAATTATGTAAGATTGTTCGATGATGTCAGACCCGATGTCATGACATCCTGTACGCAGAACATTCAGGGTGAATGTTATGTGTTTTGTGATTGCGCATTTAATGGCAATCTATGTATGATTAAAGATCTGATTTGCAGGCGCATTCAATCATTAATTACAACCTGATTTACTTTCTTTCCAAGGAGATCTAACCAAGTTTCATGAGAAGATATAATTCGAAAATAGTTTTAGGGTTTTCAAGATGTCCAAGCCCAACTGAATGCTTCTATAAATAGGACATGGAAAACCTGATTTGATACACAACCAATACTGAGCGAAATATTGAGAGAATATAAGGGTTTGTGTCTTGTTTAGTCGTGGGACTTTTAAGCCATTAAATTCATCCATAGATGATTGAATTGGTCTGATTTGTGAGTTGTAAATTGTCACTCTAAGCTTTTAAGCATGAGTGTGTGTCTACTTGATTGAAGCTGTTAAGTAAGATCTAGTGTGTGTCTACTTGGTTGAAGATCAAGTGTGTGTCTCCTTGGTTGAAGATCAAGTGTGTTTCTACTTGGTTGAAGATCAAGTGTGTTTCTACTTGGTTGAAGATCAAGTGTGTTTCTACTTGGTTGAAGATCAAGTGTGTGTCTACTTGATTGAAGATCAAGTGTGTGTAATTGAAGAGTGTCTTCTTTTCATAAGGAATTGTTGTTTAAAATCACAGGTGTGATTGAGGGGGAGTGAATGGGTTCTCATATCTAAGAGTGCTTAGGTAGAAGTCGCATGGGTAGAGATTAGGTGAGAAAGAATGTAACTTGTTGAAGTGTACTGAGAGTCTTTGAACTGATTCTATTTAGTGGATTTTCTTCCAAGCTTGGTAGCCCCCAGATGTAGGTGAGTTGGACCGAACTGGGTTAACAATTGCTTGTGTCTCTTTCATTACTATTCTTTATCTTTATCCTGTTTGTTTTACTCATATATTAGTGTCGTGACATTACCTTCAACATCTCATATCTGATACCAGAATTTCATTTTATGTTTGTACTTTTTCCATTTGAGGCTTGGAACATGGAGAATTTCGAGGTGAAAGTTGGATAAATCAAACATAGTTGAAAATTTTCTATGTATAAAGTCAAATGACCACTTCTTCAACCTTGAATAACTTTTTCTATGAGCTTTAAATGTAAATTGTCCCTTATTTAAAGTTGTATCTCTTTCATTACTATTTAATTTGGTCACAAATTTGACACCATTTGGATCTTGCATGAGGGAGTTATGGATTTTAGAAGTTGAGGAAAAATGCTTGTTCAATGATGATGGCCCACATGACCTTGCAAGTTGAATTTAATCTTTATCAAAGAAGAAAAGTTGGATAATAAATATTGAATTTGATCATGAAACTTATATGGTATTCATATCATAAACATTGAGCATGTTATGGTTCTTGGAAGTTGAACTTCCATCTAGGGCACAAACAAAAGGACCTATAATCTTTTACCATGAAAAATGACTTTAAAAGAAAAATTAGATCTTGATGTCAACATGAAAGTTGTTTAGAATGTGATAAAGAGTAACTTTTATCTTGGAATCATTTTTATATTACAAAATGTAAAGGAGATAGGGTCTAGGGAACCCCAGTTTTGACCGTTTGACTTTCTCTGGTCAACCTCTTTGAACAACTTGCAAACTTAAAGTTCTCATGCTATTTGGGGATCATGGAGGATCATATATGATTTAGATGACGTATAATGAAGTATCCCTTTAAATATTTGACCAATTGTCGAAGAAACATGTTGAGGAAGTCACACAAAATACCCAGATGAATTAGGGCTTCCAAGGCAAACAAGCTTCTAACTCTTGATGAATTCTTGACCAAAATAATAAATAAATAATATGGGATCCATATATAATTCTTATAAATATTTTGAACCTTTCCTTGATTGATCTCTTTGCATTGAGGGTCTCAAACCCTAGATATGAGCTTGATGAGGCACATGTGTACGCACATACTACCTACAAAAGAAACAACACTATACTAGACATATTTTTGGTATTTTGGTTAGTAAACAAAAGAAAATAAGGTATGATACTATCAAATATGCTTGGTGATTTCTCCCAATGCAAACCCAATGAATAAGGGGTGAGGAGGATACCAATGTGTGATCCCAAGGCCAATGCAATTTATGAGATAACATGAGGGATCTTAGGGTCAAAATTGGGGTCTAACACATGCCACTGCAGGAAAGAAACAATAACATCCTATGTTATGAACATGAAGATTGTCATTACTGAGAAATCCATTACTGACTTAATCTCTCAAAATGGAAAATGTAAAAGGATTCATAGTGCCAAGATCAATGCTAAGAGAGAAGCAGCTATCACTTATGTCATCTTCAAAGCTGAAACAAATCTTGAGGATAATAAAGTTCCAAGTGCTAAGGATTTTACAAACAACCTATTAGTATGGTTTAAGACCATTATGGGTTGCATTCACCATAAACCTAACACCAACAGTTCTGACTATGTCAACACACGTCACAAGTTCATGATGTTCTTTCTGAACAAGGGTCTAAAGCTAGGACTTCCTTCTATCTTATTGAAGTTCATAATAGATTCTATCAGAGAATCCATAACTGGTGGATCTTTTAAGAAGAACAAAAGTAAGTTCATTCCCAATGGAAGGCTTATTTCTGACATTCTTGTTGAGAATGATCTGGTGGATGACCTTCTGGTCAGTGGCTTAACTGATGAACTTGTGAAGGACGCTGGAAATATATTATGGGGAAAGAATCTCAAGAGCATGGGTCTCATTTATAAGGTTATAAGGCCAAAGTTCATTCCCTCTAAGGATAATATCTGTGGAACAAGGACTCTAGTAGACAACTTCCCAATCTTCACTAAGATTAATCCTCCAGAATTTCTTATGGCCCATCTGAAAATTTGTCATAAGGATGGAATTGATCCAATGGTTTATCCTTTCAATCTACCAAAAACATACCCAGATGTTCATGGGAAAATGAAGAAGGAATCTAGAGGATAAGGATCTTCAAGGCCTAAGAATAATAAGAAGAAATCTACCATCCTTTTGGATGAAGATGATGTACCTCTCAGTGAGTGCCAGAAAGTTATGCTTATGAAGGATACTTCTGGAGTTGACCAATAATCTTCAATAGCTTTTGACACTACTTTTGGTAAGCTTCCTGAAGCTAGCACTCCTTTTATTTTTGATTCTGTTGTTTTCGAAAGGATCTTACCAATCCAGCCTCTTGCCACTTCTCAACCCATTTCTCTATTTTCCAAATAAATATCTGAACCAATTTTACTTCCACCTCCTCCAAAAAGACCTATTAAATAACCTTTTATAGAAACTCTTCCAGTTTCTGAAACTTTGTCACAACAATAACATCAACATATACCACCAACACCATATCCTTCACATTTACAAACTTCACCCACTCCACCACCACTGTTTATGCTCCCCACATATAAAATCCAAGTAGAACAACCCCTAAAACATCTCCTTCAAGAGATTCAGGAGACCGTATGTCTGAGGGTACTCCCGAGGGCATGCTCAACTTTGAACCTGAACCAGTAATATCTTATCTAGAAACACCTCAAATCACTTTACCCTCACTTCCGACACTCTTTGGTCCTGATCTTGATGAAAGAAAAATAGACCTTACTATTAGTTACCCTAAACCACCCAAACCTTCTCCCAACATTTGTAATATTCTGAGTATGTTTGGATCAGAATCAAGGAGTCGTCTCCATGAAGCAATGATAATCAATTATTCTTCAGCAAATCCGGCTGAGAGTGATTCTGCCTGGGAAGCCTACAGAAGGTGGATTAACTCCAAGATCTCTAAGATGAAGAAATTCAGGTATAAAGTATTTGAAAGAAACTTTCGTTCTGGGTTTGTTCCCTTAATGGAAATCTGGAAGCTACAAAACTATCAATTGTATCTTCCTGCTCCAGAGGTTAAGGAATAAATCTAGAAGTGAATAAGGAAATTATTCAGGATGCTGAGGCTGATTCTGGACATCAGGACTGTGTCATGGAAGAAGTTGTTGCTCAGATAGTTATCTCTAAGACTCAAAAAGTTGAAGCTTCTATTTCTCAACATTCTACTAGAACTTAGTCTAGAGATATTCCTGATGTTCTTCGAAAGACCATTGAGGAAATCAAAGTTGATAATGCGTTAGTCAAAGAGCATCTGGAAAAACAGTATATGATGTTTCAATTGATACTATCCAGACTTCCTCCTCATCCTCCTTTGAACCCTTAACACCTTATTTTTCTTAAACTTTTTTGTTTGTTTTGTTTTTAATGCTTCAATTTGTATCTTTTCTTCCTTTTGGCATTATTCAATGAAAAGTGTGTCTGTTTCTCTTTATTTATTTTATTATCTTTATTTGTCTATGTATTTTTTATTGATGAAAAAGGGGGAGTAACATATCTAAGGGTAAGATGCATAATTATTTTTGATGTACATAAACTCCTAACTAAAGACCCAAACATTGTCTAATGTTTTTTGCTAACAACTACTTTGAAGAATAGTTTGTTAACTGTTTTGCAGGGTTAAGTTCTTAAGCCAGAATGGTTAAGCATCATAAGCTTTCATGAAGTTTCAAATATCAGAATACAAGTTACCAATTTCTGACGAAATGGTCTTCTATCTGAGTCCGTAAAACCTTCATGCTAATGAGTAAGTAATAACCATGTTCTGAACTTAGAGCATTGGGTACTTGGCATCAAGTTCTGAAGAATTATACGAATTTGGATTTGGTATCTAACTATGAGGAAGAGTTTCCTCCATAGTAATTAGACTTGTAAATCAAGTTTCTTTAAGAAGAATTCTCAACTAAGTTCTGAAAGTTCTTTTCAAAGAGCTCTTCAAACGCAATCCAGCTCTGAAAGAGAATTTCAAAGAGAACCAAAATTTAAGTTCTGACTGAAGACAACCATCTCTAAAGCGTCTTCAAAAGAACTCAACAAAGCTTATGAAGTGAAGTTCGTCATAATGTTAATGTTAACAAACCAGTGCTCTGGACAACATCAAGCAACTTCTGAAGATAAACCAGATTCTGATTGAAAATCGCTCTGGTACTTCAAAATGTTAATCAAGAAAGTTTTCTTTCAATATTATTTTATCTTTTTAAGGATTATACAGCTCAGGGGGAGCTTTGTGTTTCTGTAAGATGTATTTTTCATCAAAATACATGTTTTGTCATCATCAAAAAGGGGGAGATTGTTAGAACAGGATTTGGTTCTGCATATATACCTTAAGTTTTGATGACAACAATGTTGTATTTGTGTGAGAACAATTTTGGTACCCTAATGGCTTGTTATTGTGTAGCTTTAATAGCCAGTTCTAATTCTGAGTATATGACGTGCAATGTCATCAGTTTATGAACAATAAGTTCCAAATCCGCTTCTGCGCCAGTTAGTAGAAGTTCTGAATGATATTCAATGTTATTGTTGCAATAATTTTTCTGCTTTGATGCTGATTTACTCCTGAGAAGCTTTTAAGGAAACGTTATGTTGTTGTTGCAATGTTCTCTCAGTTCATGCTTCTGAACGTAACTCTGATCAACAAGCTTCTGAAGTTGTGTTACGGGGTTGAAGATTCTGAAGATCTCAAGCTAGACAATTGAGGTTATCAAGGTTGTGACTGTAGATTCTGAAGACTCTGAATATTCTGGAGATAGTGAAGATCTAAAGCCAAACTACTGACGCTGTCAAGATTTTGACAAAATATTATGAAGTTTTTGAATCCAATTCAATGAGAGTCTTGATGGAAGCCAAGTTGACTGAGACTGAATGGGTTCAGAGTCGTTTTGACCAACTGAATTTGATTGAAGAGAAGAGATTAACTGCCATGTGTCATGGTCAATTATATCAGCAAAGGATGAAGAAAGCCTTTGATAAGAAGGTCAAGCCTCGTGTGTTTCGAGAAGGTGACCTCATGCTCAAGAAAGCCTTGTCTTTCGCGCCGGATTCCAGGGGCAAGTGGACTCCAAACTATGAAGGTCCATATTTTGTTAAGAGAGCCTTTTCAGGCGGTGCTTTGTTGCTTACAACTATGGATGGGGAGGATTTCACTCGTCTTTTGAATTCAGATGCAGTCAAGAAATACTTCGCCTAAAAATAAAAATAGAATAGCTCGCTAAGTTAAAAACCCGAAAGGGCAGCTTAGGCAAAAATGAGCGTCTCGGTGGATTGAAAAACCGAAAGGGCGATCCAGGAAAAAGTTAGAGACATGAAAAAAATGAATATATATATATATATATATATATATATATATATATATATATATATATATATATATATATATATATATATATATATATATCCCTCTAGATTGAGTACCTCACCCTGGGGCAATCTAGGCAAAAATTAGGAATTTGGCAAGTAACTGCATCCTGACAAGACTTTGCTCTACGGCAGTCATCTTTCAAAGATTCTCTTTCAGTCATCATCAACTGAAGCTTCAAATACAATGGATTCAGAGTTGGTGGAGAAACGGTCATTATGTTCAATTTCAAATTTGTAAAGATCCATGGAGTCTCGCCATTTGCGGACTGCCATTCTATTAAATAAACTTGAGCCTTTATCCAATTCTTGGCACTCTTATTTGTTTCTGTTTAACAAATGTTTGCATATTTTAATTGATCAATATCATTGTTTTAAACAAATAAAGTTTTATAAACTGTTTTTAAGCAAAATGAACATTCACAATGACTGAAAGGATAGTCGAAACGTCTTTAGTGCTCTCCCAAGGGATAGTACGATTTCCAAAAAAGGTAAGACATTTGTTCATATTCTGGCATGTTTAAGTCCTCTTCATCAGCTTTCAGGTTGTCTCCTCAACAGGAAGTGGTTTAGAGCAGTTGGTGGAAGGTTTGTTTCTCTTTTATCCCCAGCATGTTTCCTTCGGGAGTACTAACAATTTATCCCCAGTAGGGTTGCCTACAGTTCATCCCCGGCGGGATTGACTGACGCAAGTTTGATAATTTGGATTCCCTCCATGGTTGAAGATTTCTTCAAGTTGAGAGATGTTGAGAGAGATGTGTTGCTTCCTTCCCCAGCGAAGCAAATTGTTCTTTCTCCCCTTTGTAGAGTTGTCTCTCCAAGCAGTTAGGTAGGAGTGTTTTGATTGATGAGTATTCTATTTGGGCATTTGTTCCCCACAGAATTTCATATTTTGCCTTGATAAGTTCCCCAATAGAGTTTCTTCTACGGCGGATCTTATCAATCTTCGGCCACTTGTTCCCAAGAATGGACGAGAAGTCCTTGGCAGTTGGAATTTCTGATTATACCTATCCCCAACGGTAATTGGTGTCTTCCAGTATTTGGTGTATTCTCACCAGAGCTGAATACTCTAGTAGGCTTTGCCCTCCGGTTTGAGATGTTGTGTCAGATGTTCGTCCATTGATTCTCGGACCTGTTTGTGTTATATATGTCTGTCTATCAGCATTAATCATACACAAAGCATGCATATACATGCATAATTATAGCATTTAGATATTCATGTTGCATTATTTGCCATATATCTTTGCTTGTTATCTCCTGCTATTGGTGAAATGTTCTTCCCCAACCAGATGTCCATGTCTGGTTTCCCCATATAGAGTCAGCTCCATAGGCAAAAAGTGTCTATCTTTCCTTCTGTATTCCCCACTGAGTTATGCCCTCGTGGATGATTATTGTTTCAATTTCCTTCCTAGTTGTGTATCGGGATGGAATTGCTCCCCTAAGTTATATCCTCATTGGGGTTGAGTCTTGTTTAATTGTGTCTTTCTAGTTTGTTCCTAGATTGACTCCTTTCTTGTTATCCCTTGCAGTTCCTTGTGGTTCAGTTGTTCAAATTGCTCAATAACCAGTAATTGTTCAACCATTTCTCCAGCGGACTCTGTGGCCTTCTACCCAGTAACCGGGAGTTGTAAGTCCTATTTCTGTGGTTTTCTACCCAGTAACCGGTAGATGTAATCCCCTCTTTGTTGGTTATCTTTACCCAGTAACCGGTATTGATATTTCCTCCGTTTTGAGTATACCACCCAGTAGTTAGTGATATATCTCTTGGATAATTGCTTTAGTCAAGCAATTCATCCCCGCCGAGTCATCTTTCATTTACCCTTGTTCAGTAATGATTGTTTCTCTTTCTGATTGGTCATCATTTTATACCCAGTAACCGGTATCCCGATGTCCTTTGTTTTCAGTTGATTTATCCTTTATTAACCCAGTAACCGGTTGTGGATAATCTTTCATGCGAGTATACTATCTATGTTATGACAGTAATAAATAATATATCTCATGTGCTCTTCAAACGAAATCTTTTTTCTTCCCCAGCTGAGTAAGATTCGTATTTCCTTGTGGATTCGAATGTCCATCCTGTAAGTCGAGTTTTCTTTTTCAGCCCTCTTTTCAGATGATGAGTATCTTGGATATGTTCCCAATTCACGTCTGGTTGGTCACCTACTATATGCCTAGTAACCGGTATCCTTGGTGTTCCTTCCTTCTGCTCCCTATTGACTTTTGTCCTCTGTGGAGTCAGATTTTCCTGAGTTGAGATGTGCCTTTTGGGTCCTCCTCAGATGTTTTAGATGATTGATATCTCTCACCCTTATACCTGTCTTAGATATTCTCTCTCCCTAGGCATTATTCTTTCACCCAGTAGTCGGTGTTTCTATGACATGTATCTCTTTGAGTTTATTACCTAGTAGCCGGTAATATCTCGTTGGTTCTTCCTCGGCTGAGTCCTTTGTGGACATCCCCGTCTGAGTCCGGATTTTTATCCGAAGTATCCTTTGTTGATAGTTTTGTTGTATTGGCATATTCTCCAATACATGCATCTTTGCGTCAGCTCGAGTCTTTCCATCGATGTATTTTCGTGGAATCCCTTCGTGTCTCTCCGCAAGTTTTCGAGTCGTGACCTCCTCACGCATTTTTACTTTTATTTCCCCTAGAGTCTCTGTCTCCCTAGTGAGTATGTGACTCCTATGGATTCCTCGGTATCTTCTGATTTCTTTTCCTTTGTGGCAATTATTCCCCACGAAGATTTTATTTTGCATGCATACATTTACATCATGAGGTCTCTTAGGGACCAAAATTCGTCTCTTTGTTATTATTTAAGCCCATTCTACCTCGTCGAGACGAAGCTTTTAACCTTCTTATCTTCGGCTAGAATAACCTTAAATAGGGTCATCTGCAAGACCCTAATTTTGACCTTAAGATCCCTCATGGCATCATATCATTAATCATTGCATTGCCTCAAGGATCATAGCATGTGTGGCTCCTTGACCCTAGGGGTGGGACTTGTGTGAGTGTTTTGAGACCACCAAGCATGCTTGTATTGTATATTATTGCTTTTCTTGTTTTGATTACTAACCAAAAGGACAAAAATATGTCACTAACTCTTTTGTTTTGAAGCTCAAGTGATCATGTGCTCCCATGCTCCTAGGAGGCTCTTAAGCTCAATGAAGTGGCTAGATGAAGAGGAAAGCAAGCATGACAATGGTCCACAAAGTTCCTAATCATCATATATGTCTCCCAAGTATCTCAAGTTTCCAATTTGATCAAGATAACCTAAAGGGCTTGAGGATTGTTTCCCAAGGAAACCCTAATTCAACTGTGCTTTGACTGTGCCTTGCTCATGAAGCAACCTCAACCTATGATCAAATTTAATCGAGGGAAGTTCTTTAATTCATTATTTTATACATATATGAGCCTATTTTAGGATCCTAAATCATTCATTCATCAAGATTTGAAGTTTGGCCTTGAGAAGTTGACTAGTCAAGTCATCTGACTAAACTAAGGATCACTGAGATACAACTTTAGATGTGTTTGTCAAATGAATATGACCCCAAGATAGAAAATGTTATTAAGAACCATATTAACAACTTTCATGTTCATAAAAAATCCATTTGAAACTTGGAAGGTAATCATTCATTTCAAAACATTATAGGTCATTTTGATTGAAACCCTAATTTTGGGTCAACTTCCCAAGGACCTAACTTCCTTAATCTTTATGATTTTGAGGTGAGACAAATTGCATTGGAAAGATTAAGATGTATAATTAAAATTTTATGTTGGACAATATTTCATAATCCTAAAATAAATACATGTGATAATACAAAACATTATAGGTCACTTTGGACCAAAGTCATTGAATTTGAAAAATGCCCAACTTCAAGTGCCCATAACTTTCTCATGAAAAATCAAAATGATGCAAAATTTAAGTCTAAATTGATCATCTTGAAAAGTTATACAACGTTTATGTTTGAGGTTTTTCCATTTGAGGCTTGCATAATTGAAACATAAGGCTTTGAAGATGCTTACTTTTGGTAAAAAAAATTCAAAGGTGACTTAAATATGTTTTGTACCCAAACTTTCACAGCCAGTTTTCATTGAGTTCCAAACTCCAAATGAATTTTTGTCCAACATGACTTTTGTTCCTTATTTCAAGGGCTTTCCAACCATTACTCACATTGATTTTTTGGACTTTCCATGAGTGAGTTTCGAAGAGCTTTATTTTATGTTCATTTTTGCATTTCACTTTGTAACTTCATGTGCAAGCTTGTGCAACCCCTTGTACACATCCAACTCACTTCCATTTGATCTCAACATGGATTTTAATTCATTCTTGGGCCTCACATGCTCCTGTACAGGCTGATGCAAGGAGGATTCAAACTTCATGTACACGAGGGAATCATTGCCTTGCATCATATTTCAGCTATAAATAAGAGTGCATTCTCATTCAAATGGTAACCAAGTGGAGATCTGAAGTGCTGCTGAATTGAAAACCAAACCCTCACTAAAGGAATTTCCAGTTCTTCTCTTTCATTTTCAAGCTTGAATTTCAACATCATTAGTTAATCTTCAAAGCTCAATTCCTTAACCTTGCATCACCATCACACTTCCAGATCAAAAGTAGATCAAGAGCTTGGATAATTTATGATTTTTGAAGCTCTATTTCATAGGTAGAATCTCAATTTTCTTTAATTCAGATCTTGCAATATAATTTGAATTGCTTTGGTTTGTACTATTTTCTGAAGTCCTCATTGTAGCGGGGTATTCGTTACCATTAGAGATATTTACTAAATCCAAGGTAAATCGTACAAGTCGAGTCGCCACCGCACTTCTATTTATCCAAAGGAATGGTTAGAAAGAGAACAAAAACCTAAAAGTTTTAACAAAAACTAGTAAAAGAAACAAAGATATGGGTAAGGGGATTAGTTATGCAATGGGAATGTGTTAGGCACCCAAAACATCCTAGGTACTCCTAGGGAGCCCTTTACATTTTATGTTTGGATGGATGAACCCATTGCCTACGTACCATCTTATAAAAAGATTAGGATCAAAACCTCGAAGTTCGGGGTAAAAATCTCAAAACAAGTTGGTGAATTGATTGGTCCAAAAGCCTTAAGGTCTTTTGTTATCAAAGGGAGAAAACTCAACCAAACCACAAATCCACCATGTGAGAATAGCTTCAACATGCTAGTGAGGGGTTAACCCTGTAATAAGCATGGAAGACTCATTGTCCATCACTAAGGATATAGGTGAGTATTACATCTACCACAAGGATAACTCAAACCTAATAGCTAAAGGTTATGAAAAATTTTGATTAAGGAAGTGGCCATTGGAACCACAAAAAAGAATTTGAATGGGTTATATTTATCAATTAGAAGTATGTACAAAATGGTCAAAGTTGACTTAAAGATTCAATTCAAAATAAGTGTTATGAAAAGAAAGTTTGAAAATCAAAAGCATAAGGCTTAGGTTTCTAATGTTGGAAAACAATAATTAAGTGTTTGCACAAAAAGTTTTGGCTTGGGTTAGAGTGGGGAGAAGAAGAAGAATGGCTAAGTCCTAAGGAAAATAAAAGGGAAAGGGAAAGAAATGAAACCAAACTAGGAGTCCCTCTCTTGAGATCATATTGATGATCCAAGTAACTCCCATCCTTTGGAATAAGCAACCACAAAGTATAAGCAATCAGACAAGTCTCAAAAGAGATCCTCAATGCATCTTGTTTCTTCCACTTAGATGAACATGGCAATGGTCCTCCAATTAAGCTCAAATGGAAACTCCTAGCACAAAAGCACACACATCAAAAGTTCCATGAAGTAAAACAAGAATGGACAAGAGAGAGTTTAGAGATTTGGTCCTTCTAATTCCATTTTCATCATTAAGATCCTTTCACTCCAATTTTGCATAAGGAAGGTCCTAGAAACTAAGTCTAATTCTCCATTTCTATGCATAGGGAAAGTCCTAGAAACTAAGTCCATTTCTTTGCATTTTGGTTCACCACAATCAAAACAAAACACAAGCAAAATAATATATACACAATTATGGGCTCAAGTGAGCAAAAGGCAAATGGCATTAACATAAACATGTGCACAAATGAGCAAAGGGAAAAGCAAATGAATAATATGTGCAAGAATAGTAAATTGCCTTAAAGTAAATTGCATAAAGTAAATTGCATTAAGTAAATGTTAATTGTCAATAGTTAGTGTTAGTAGTTAGTGTGCCATAAGGCAAATTTAGCGCTATGTTAAGCAATCGTAATTGGACTTATGTAGAAGTCACAACTATCTGAGGCCGGTCAATAATAATGTAGGCAACAAACACAAGTTAGGAGTCTTGATTAGTGAACCAAGTCCCAACAACTTGCCATACCAAAAGGAGAAGAGAATTGATCTTGTATTGGTTTAAGCCTTATGCATGATTTAAAAGACATCTTATCCTTAATGTAAAGCCATTCACTTGATCAATTGATGAAGATGAATTAGATTTGAATCAAGGAAGGTTAAATCCCTCTAATCAATGCTAACTTATCAACCTTCAACTCATTGATCAAAAAGAAAAAAGAAGAAGAAGAAAAAAAGAAGGAGATGGATAAGAGAAAAGGAAATGACAAAATAAAATGCATTAAATGGAATCAAATGTATCAATCCTCATATGTTGACCAATAACATTGAAAGTCAAGGTCAAACAATCAAAAACAGAAGTGAGATGAAGGTCAAACAAAGGTCAAACTTTAAAATCACTTCAAATCAACCTTGAAAGGTCCAAGTGATTTATCCCAAGTTCAATAAGGTCAAACAAAGTTTGACAAAAAATTTCAGCATTTTTAAAAGTCAAAAACTATTTTTAATCAATTAAAAATGAATAAAAATAACCTAATTGAACTAAAATCTCAAATAAATCTCAAATAAATTCAAAAACTGATGAGAATATTTTTCATAGATCCATCATCATTCAAGGATTAAAAATGAAGAAGATATTAATTTTTGGATTAAAAATGAAGAAGATATTAATTTTTGAAATAAAATGGAATTAAAGAAAATAAAAGGAAAATAAAACAGAAAATAGAAATTGGAAAAAAGCGTGACCGTCTGATCTAAGCTCATTAATTGAGCTGGCAAATCATGAGGCCAAGAAGCGCGCGCCTATGGTGATCCACGGTCAATGCGTGCACATGTGAGACAAATAAAAGTCATCACAAGCAACGCTCCTGATTCAATCTGGAAAACAGATCACACGGCCAGGATTTAAACTGGGGACGATGAAGCCACCGGAGCCACCGTCTTCTCCGGTGAGCTTCCAGATTCCGGCCAAAATGCAGAACTTCAAAACTTAACCAAATCAAGCGATCTATACATCAATAGAAAGCGGGGATGATGTACATCATCCCTGTACCATCTATTTCCATTTTAGATCTCTATGATTTGGGAAATCAGAGATGGAAAAATCTGGTGTTCATCATGAACTCAATGAATTACAAAAATTAAAAGCATAAACATGATGCCTCTATTGAGAGGACTTCAGCCAACACACAATCACAGCCAATAGGTCAAAGGATTAGGAGAATCTAAGAGAATACCAGTTGGAGTTCAAGTTTGAGTTCTGGTGATTTGAGCTTGAAACCATTCTTGCTTTATCAAAACAGAAGTTCAATGAAGTGTATAATGAAGGTCTAGAAGCATTAGATCTATGAATACAACCAGATGTAGTTGAATTCGAGATCTGAAAATTTTAAGAGAAATGAAGCTTGCTTCTTTAGTGATGGTTGGGGAATGAATTCTGCAGCATTTCAGGTTGGAATTGGGTCTCTAAATGGAGGGAATGAAGCATGTATTTATAGCTGAATTGGCAAGGAAAGGCTGAAATGATCCGTGTGCATAAACTTGGATACCACTTGCATGGGCTTGCATGATCATGCACAAGGCCCAAAAGCAAAGCCAAATGCAAGCTGAGTTCAAATGCCAAGGGTTTGGACGTGTAATTTGCTCTGAATTGGCTTGTGCAACAACGTTTCAACATGAATTCCACAATTGAACCTAATCATTCACCTCTTCGAAAATACCATTTATAAAATCCAAGCATATGCATATGGGTAATGGTTGGAAAGGTTTTTGTATGAGGAAAAAATGTTATGTTGGTCAAAAATCCATTTGGAATGTGGAAATTTATGAAATTTGAGTTTAAAGTGTGATGTGCAAAACATGCCAAGGCAAGGTTTCTAAAATTGGCCAACTTTCAAGCCCTTCTGTTTTGATGATGCAAGCTTCAAATGGAAAAATCTCCAACATCAAAGTTGTATATCGTTTCAATACAATCAACATGGACTTAAATTTCGCATCATTTGGATTTTTGATGAAGAAATTATGGGCACTTGAAGTTGGACTTTTTTGACTTTTAATGCCTTTGGCCAAAAAGGACCTATAATGTCTTGCATTATCACATGTTTTTCCTTTGAGATTTGGATATTTTGTTAAACATAACATTTGAATTAGACATCTTAAGATTTCCAATGCATTTGATCCCACCTCAAAATCATAAAAAATGAATGAGTTATGTCCTTGGGAAGTTGACCCAAAATTAGGGTTTCAGTCAAAATGACCTATAATGTATTGGAGTGGCAGATGGTCTTCCAAGCTTCAAATCAATTTTTGATGAACATGAAAGTTGTTCATATTGTCCTTAAGAACATGTTTTTTTTGGAACCATCTCCATTTGACCAACACATAAAAAGTTAGGTCTCAGTGTATTTCAAAACAGTCAGATGATTTGACTGATCAACTTTTCAAGTCCACAACTCATATCTTGATGAATTGATGATTGAGGACACTCAAATAAGTTCAAATATGCATGGAATTATGAATTAAAGAACTTACCTTAATTATATTTGACCATGGGCTGAGGTTGCTTCATGAGCAAGGCATTGTGGTGCACAGATGAATTAGGGTTTCTCTGGGGAACAAACCTTAAACCCTTTGACTTGCTTTGATCAAACATGATGAATTGGGATATTAGGGGGGCATGTTTGATGGATGAGAGCTTTGGGAACCATTACCATGCTTGCTATCATCTCCTCTTGGCCATGCATTTGTACCAATGACCTCCTTGAAGCTTTTGACCTTGTGATTGCTCAAGCTACAAATGAAAAGATGTTAGTAACATATTTTTGTGCTTTTTGTTTAGTGAATAAAAATGAGAAAAGCAATGATATACAATTCAAGCATGCTTGGTGATCACAAACCACTCACAAAGAGTCCCACCCAAAGGCAAGGGGAACCAAGATGCTCAAAGATCCTTGAGGCTATGCAAATGCAATGTTATGATGCCATGAGGGATCTTAGGGACAAAATTGGGGTCTTACAGATGCCCCTATTTAAGGTCATTCTAGCCGGAGAAGGGAAGGTTAAAATCTTCGTCTCGACGAGGTAGAATGGACTTAAATAATAACAAAGAGACGAATTTTGGTCCCTAAGAGACCTCATGATGCAAATGTATGTATGCAAAAGGGTAACACTCTGTGGGGATATGTATCCACAAAGGAGTAAAGACAAACATGAGACACCGACAATCCACATGAGCAAAATGTTCTGCGGGACCAAACATCTTGGGGACTCCTATGAGGATAAGAAAGAAATATGTGAGCAGGGCATGCCACAAGGTTTAGGGAGAAGAATTCCAGAGGGGATAAACCAATGGAAAGACTCGAGCTGACTCAAAGATCGCTGGGGATGTCTAAAACGACCCTCCTGGGGAAGCAGCGAGATGAGGTGTTACCGGTTACTGGGTAACAAGCTCAATGAGACATGTGATCTGAACACCGACATAAGGGTCAGAGATACAACATGCTCGGGAAGAAATGAATATATAAAACCGGTATAACGGTGAGAGATATCAAAACTCTGAAACATCTGAGGAAGACCTAAAAGGTATATTTCCACTCAGGGGAATCTGACTCCACAGGGGACAAAAGTCATAATAGGGAGCAGAAAGGGAGGAACACCAGGGATACCGGTTACTGGGCATATAATAGGTGACCAACCAAGGTGTGAATTGGGGAATATTCCCAAGACACCCATCATCCAACAAAGGGCTAAAAGAAAACTCGATTATAGGACGGATATTCGATTCCGCAAAGGGGATACGAATCTTACTCGACTGGGGAAGAACAAAAGGCTTCGACCGAAGAGCGCATGAGATATATTATCTATTACCGTCAGAACGTAGATAATATACTCGCATGGAAGATTATCCACAACCGGTTACTGGGTTAATAAAGGATAAATCGACCGAAAAGAAAAGGCATCGGGATACCGAAACTAGGTATATAATGATGACCAATTCAGCAGAGAAACAATCGTTACTAACAACCGGGTAGACGAGAGATAACTCGCTGGGGATAAATTGCGAAATCAGAGCAATTATCCAGGAAAATAAGGGGATATCAACACCGAATATTGAATGAAGATAACCACCAAGAAGGGGATTACACCTACCGGATATCGGATAGGAAACCACGGAAAAGTAACCGTCATCAATTATGATGAATCAAAGGTTAACTCTGCAAGGGATAGAGAATAGGGTTTACAACCACCGGTATCAGGGTAGAAGACCACGGGTTCCGCCGGGGTAATATGAATGATCACTAATCATGAGTAATTATTCATTTATACCACAGGGAAGCAAAAGGAAACAGTCATAAGATGCCAATTTGGGGTCAAACCAAAGAGGCAAACTGAATCAAGACTCGCCCTAATGAGGATATAACTCAATTGGGGAACCCATCCCAATATATGTGTTGGGAGGAAACGGAAACAATCGTCATCCACGAGGATGTATCTCAGTGGGGAATATGGAAGAAAGGGACAAGCGCTTTCTACCTATGGAGCTGACTCTATATGGAGAGATCAGACACACACATCTGCTTGGGGAAATCTATATCACCATTAGCAGGAGACAACAAACAAACGATATATGGCAAAGAAATGCAGCATGAATATCTGAATGTTATAATTATGCATGTATATGCGTGATTTATGTATGATGAATGCCGACAAACAGACATTTCTAACACAAACGGATCCAGGAAGTAAGCACACAAACATCTGGTACTACATCTCAAGAGAGAAAGCCAAAATCAATAGAGAGTGACCAATCTACCAGGGATCAGAGATACCAGAGGACAACAACATCTCTGTAGGGGATGAATCATCAGTCTCAGATGGGGAAAAGAGCTTAGGGCACATGTACAATCTGCCACATAAGCAACTTAATCGCGGAATCTATCTGAGCGATAAAGTGATTCTGGGGACTAACCACCAAGAATCGAATCTTCCGGAAAGAGCACATCTGCTCAGGAGGACAGATCACTGCTCTGCTGAAGGGAATAGAGGTAAATAACCTCAACAAGCATTCCACTTGGTGGGATACACCACAACAATATCTGGGAGGAAGAGGATACAGTCATGCCAGGAATATGAACAAATGTCTTACCCTGTTGGAGACCATACTACCCTTGGGAGAGCACTGAGGATCTCTTAAGTATCCTTTTGTCTCTTTGAATGTTCACTTTGTTTTAAAACAATTTATGAAGAAATTTGTTTGTTTAAAACAATGATATTTTCTCAACTAAAACATGCAAAACATTTGTTGAATAGAAACAAATAAGAGTGCAAATAACTAGATAAAAGGCTCAAATTTATTTGATGGAATGGTAGTCTGCAAATGGCAAGACTCCATAGATCTTTACAAGTCTGAAATTGGTGATATATATATTGGAAAAGGGCTACATTGAACATAATGACCATTTCTCCACCAATTCCGAATCCGATGTATCTGAAGCTTCAGTTGATGACGAATGAACGAGAATCTCTGACGGATGATAATGGTAGAACAAAGTCTTGTCAGGATGCAGTTACTTGCCAAATCCCTAATTTTTTCCTAGATTGCCCCAGGATGAGGTACTCATAGCGGGATATAAATATTCATCATTTTTTCGTGTCTCTAACTTTTGCCTGGACCGCCCTTTCGGGTTTTCAATCCACCGAGACGCTCATTTTTGCCTAAGCCACCCTTTCGGGTTTTCAACTTAGCGAGCTATTCTGTTTTTATTTTCTAGGCGAAGTATTTCTTGACTGCATCTGAATTCACAGGTCGAGTGAAATCCTCCTCATCCATGGTTGTAAGTAACAAAGCGCCGCCTGAAAAGGCTCTCTTAACAACATATGGACCTTCATAGTTTGGAGTCCACTTGCCCCTGGAATCGGGCGCGAAAGACAGGACTTTCTTGAGCACAAGGTCACCTTCTCGGAACACACGAGGCTTGACCTTCTTATCAAAAGCTTTCTTCATTCTCTGCTGATATAACTGACCATGGCACATGGCAGTCAATCTCTTCTCTTCTATCAAATTCAGCTGGTCATAACGACTCTGAACCCATTCAGCATCAGTCAACTTGGCCTCCATCAAGATTCTTATTGACGGGATCTCCACCTCTACTGGGAGTACGACCTCCATGCCATAAACAAGAGAGAAAGGGGTTGCCCCTGTTGAAGTGCAGACAAATGTACGATATCCATGTAAAGCAAATGGCAGCATCTCATGACAATCCTTATACGTGACAACCATCTTCTGGATAATCTTCTTGATGTTCTTATTAGCGGCTTCAACAACCCCATTCATCTTTGGTCTGTAAGGAGAAGAATTATGATGTGTTATCTTGAACTCACTACACAGCTCTTCCATCATCTTGTTATTCAAGTTAGATCCATTATCAGTAATGATCTTATCTGGCACACCATATCGGCATATGAGTTGATTCTTGATAAACTTCACGACCACCTGTCTGGTCACATTTGCATATGATGCTGCTTCAACCCACTTGGTGAAGTAATCGATTGCTACGAGAATAAATCTGTGTCCATTAGACGCTTTCGGCTCTATCATGCCAATCATGTCAATTCCCCACATGGAGAAAGGCCATGGTGATGAAATCACGTTCAGAAGTGTCGGAGGAGTATGAATCTTATCCGCGTAAATCTGACACTTATGGCATTTCTTTACGTACTTGCAGCAGTCAGACTCCATTGTCAGCCAATAGTAGCCTGCTCTCAATATCTTTCTAGCCATGGCATGTCCATTGGAATGAGTACCAAATGAACCTTCATGAACTTCAGTCATCAACAGGTCTGCTTCGTGTCTATCCACGCATCTGAGCAGAACCATGTCAAAATTCCTTTTGTATAGCACATCTCCATTGAGGTAGAAACTGCCAGATAATCTCCTCAAAGTTTTCCTATCTTTCACAGATGCCCCAGGGGGGTAAATCTGGCTCTAAAGGAAACACTTGATATCATAATACCAAGGCTTGTCATCTTTTACTTCTTCAACCGCAAACACATGAGCTAGTCTATCCAAGCGCATCATAGTGATATTGGGAACTTCATTCCAATATTTAACCACAATCATCGAGGCTAGCGTAGCAAGAGCATCTACCATCAGATTCTCATCTCGAGGAATATGATGGAAGTCAACCTTAGTAAAGAACGTTGAAATCCTCCTCGCATAATCCCTATATGGAATGAGGCCAGGCTGATTCGTTTCCCATTCACCCTTAATCTGATTAACAACAAGGGCCGAATCACCATAAACATCAAGATGCTTTATCCTGAGATCAATGCATTCCTCCAATTCCATAATGCAGGCCTCATACTCAGCCATATTATTCGTGCATTTGAAAGTTAGCCTTGCTGTAAAAGGAATATGTGTGCCCTGAGGAGTAATAATCACTGCCCCAATACCATTTCCATACTGATTTACAACGCCATCAAACACCATACTCCATCGGGAACCAGGCTCTAGCCCTTTATCGAGTGTAGGATAATCACAATATTTCATCTTCAAATACAGAATCTCCTCATCTGGGAAGTCATACTGAACTGACTGATAATCCTCGATCGGCTGATGTGCCAGGTGGTTAGCCAAGATACTACCTTTGATAGCTTTTTGAGCTCGATCCTCAATATCATACTCAGACAACAACATCTGCCAACGGGAAATCCTCCCAGTTAAAGAAGGCTTCTCAATTATGTACTTTATTGGATCCATTCTGGATATCAACCAAGTCGTATGATTTATCATATACTGGCGTAAGCGCTTAGCAGCCCAAGCCAAAGCACAACATGTTTTCTCAAGCATTGAGTATCGAGACTCACACTCAGTGAACTTCTTACTTAGGTAGTAAATAGCATATTCTTTCTTCCCTGATTCATCTTGCTGACCAAGGACACAACCCATTGAATCTTCAAGAACAGTCAGATACATAATCAATGGCCTTCCTTCCACAGGCGGGGACAGAATCGGAGGCTCAGACAGGTACTTCTAATACTGTCGAAGGCTTTCTGGAAATCCTCGGTCCATCATGAGACTGATCTTTCCGGAGGAGCTTGAATATCGGCGCACATGTGGCAGTCATGTGGGATATGAATCTGGAAATATAATTCAAGCGACCAAGAAAACCTCGGACTTGCTTCTCAGTTTTGGGCGCAGGCATCTCTTGTATTGCTTTGACCTTTGCAGGATCAACCTCAATACCTCTTTCACTGACGATAAAGCCCAATAACTTGCCAGAACGGACTCCAAATGTACACTTGTTGGGATTCAGACGAAGCTTATACTTCCTCAGACGCTGAAAAAGCTTCAACAGGTGCTCTACATGTTCAACTTCCGTTCTTGACTTAGCAATCATATCATCAACATATACCTCAATCTCCTGGTGCATCATATCATGAAACAAGGTAGTCATAGCTCGTAGATATGTGGCTCCGGTGTTCTTCAAACCGAAGGGCATCACTCGATAACAGAATGTTCCCCAAGGTGTGATGAATGTTGTCTTCTCCATATCCTCGGGTGCCATTTTAATCTGATTTTATCCAGAAAATCCATCCATAAATGAGAAGACATTGAATTTAGCTGTATTGTCTACCAACATATCAATATGTGGTAAGGGGAAATCATCTTTCGGACTAGCTTTATTCAAATCTCTATAATCCACACACATCCGAACCATTCCATCTTTCTTAGGCACGGGCACAATATTGGCCACCCATTGGGGATATGTAGAAGTCACCAGAAACCCCGAATCAATTTGCTTCTGAACTTCCTCTTTGATCTTCACTGCCATATCAGGATGAGTTCTTTTGAGTTTCTGCTTCACGGGCACGCACTCAGGCTTTAGTGGCAGGAAATGTTGCACAATATCAGTATCTAAACCAGGCATGTCTTCATAAGACCAGGCGAAGACATCGACGTATTCTCGTAGCAATCCAATCAACCCCTTCTTAACAGATTCTTCCAGGAGTGTACCAATCTTCACCTCTCGCACACAATCCTCAGACCCCAAGTTGATTGTTTCAAGATTCTCAAGTTGCGGCTGAATGATCTTCTCTTCATGCTCAAGCAGACGGGTGATCTCATCAGGAATCTCTTCATCATCATCTTCCTCTGCCTCAAATACAGGGAATTCAAAATTGGGAGATGGCGTTGGATCATTATGTTCAATGGGTCTAGAAATCAACCTACATAATGATTTTGGATATGAAAAGCTTTAGAATTCAAACAAGGCAAATCATTATGCAGATGAAAAGATTGATTTTATTCTTTTTTAGGGTTTTATGTGATCACCAATTTCTTGCAAAAAGCAAAAAGGGAAAATAATTTGGAAAAACAAACATTTAACATGAATTTATTGAATGAAAATATCATTGTATTTATGTTGCCAACAATGTCATCACTTCTCCTTTTGGCATGGGAGAAGGGTTTTTATACAAAGTGATCATTACGTTGACTTGTGGACAACTGTAGGAATATCCACAGCGACCCAATTGTTGCAGATCCCAAGACAGCAGCAACTTCCTCATCCTGACCATCGTGGATGAAACCTCCACTCTTGAATAATCCTTTCTCGTTGAAAACCCCGGAAGAAAAGCCAATGCCAGCCCGGGACTTGTTGTCTTCCAACTCAATCATTTTTCCCAAACCAGCAATTGCACCACACTCAATGGCCAACTTCGCATCTCTATTGGAAGTAAATGAAGGAGTTCTCTTCTCAGTAGGCTCAGCTATAGATAAAGCTTGGAAAGGAGTTCTAACTTCATCCTCAGCATCTATGTATGAGAAGGAAGACAAATGGCTAACCAGGAGAGCCTTTTCTCCCCCTACCACTACCAGTTTCTTGTTTTTCACAAATTTCAGCTTCTGGTGTAGGGTGGATGTCACGGCGCTACCCTCGTGAATCCATGGTCTGCCTAAGAGACAGCTGTACGATGGGTGAATGTCCATAACCTGGAAGGTAATTTGGAAATCACTTGGTCCAATCTTGATTGGGAGATCAACTTCCCCAATCACAGTCTTAAGCGACCCATCAAAAGCTTTCACAACAACTCCACTCTGCCTCATGGGAGGCCCTCGATATGACAATTTTGAAAGAGTGGACTTTGGCATTACGTTCAGGGATGACCCAGTGTCCACCAGCACATTGGACATGGCGTCGTCTTTATAGTTCATAGAAATGTGTAAAGCCAAGTTATGGTCTCTTCCCTCCTCAGGGAGATCAGAGTCACAGAAACTCAAATTGTTACAAGCAGTAATGTTTGCAACAATACTATCGAATTGCTCTATAGTGACATCATGATCTACATATGCCACATCCAAAACTTTCTGCAGAGCCTCTCTATGTGGTTCTGAATTCAGAAGTAGTGATAACACGGATATCTTGGATGGCGTTTGTAGAAGCTGGTCTACAACGTTGTACTCACTCTTCTTGATGAGCCTCAGCATCTCATCACAGTCTTCTTTCACATTGCCTCTAGGGCCAACAGAAGTAGGAGTTTTCAGTACAGAGGAGGGTTTAACAACAAGTGCCGGATTCGGAGGATTCACCACATTCCCAATCGGGCGTTCAACAAAATCAGCATTAGCTTGAGGCTTCGGTGGTGTTGAAAACACACGACCGCTACGGGTCAAACCACTTACATCAACAATATTAACAACAGAGGAGGATGGGAAACACACCTCTTTCCCATCTTCTACAGCAACAGCGTTGTAACGAAAGGGAATTGCCTTTTCAGATGAGTACGGTACTGGACCGGCAGGTTTAATGATCAAGGAAGGAGAAACCTTCTGCTTGCTACCATCGTATTTAATGGTAACAGGCTCGGGCATCCGGAACACCAGGGAGATTACATTGACCTCAGGCTCATCTTCGTCAACATTTTTGTTTTGCTGATTGGTTCATCAATAACTTTGTGTTAGATGAACCAATACAAGTATGGATGAGATTAGGTACATCCTTTGATCCTTTTCTTTTCGTGTGTGGTATGTTTTAGAAGTGTGGTTCATCATACCATATCTCTAACATGCATTAACACCAAAACTTCTATTGCTCGGCCTCAGATAGTTGTGACTTCTACATAAGTCCAAATACGATTGTTTAACATAGCGCTAAATTTTGACCCAAAAGCATTGCATTTTAGTAAGTGAGATTGTAAGTCTCCCTCCTTTGATGGTATTGTATGGAAACTTGACCTTTTTTCCTTCCTTTGGAAGATGTTCTGGTTCAAGGATCCATGCTTGTGAATAGAGGGTTGAGTGTTTTCCAAAGAATGAATTAAACAATTAAAAAGCAAAACTCCACTACCTTCTAATCAACTAACATTTGGCTAACTTTTAATTTCAAAGTCGTTTACTTTTTATGAATTTTAAATTAAAAGCATTTATCATTTGTCATTATACATATCATTTAACTTGTTTATTTTAATGCCATTTTCACTTTGCTCACTTGAGCCTTATATTGTCAATGTATATATTTGTTTGTGTACCCTGTTTTTGTTTTTGGTCTTAGGACCTTAAAAAATGTTTTTGGTCTTAGGGTCAAAAGAGACTTTCATCCTCTCAAAAGTTTGCTGATGATTGTTGTTGTTGTTATAGTTGGTTCTTTGTTACGGTTGAGGTTGATGTTGTTGTTGCTGAACTGGAACTGATTGATAGTTGGAATTGTTGGAAAAAAACTGGAATTACTGAAGAAACTTGGTGTTGATGTTGATGGGATTGGAAACTCTTCCTCACATGAGGCCTCCTCTGCCTCCCAGCTGGCACTGCATTAGATTCTCCTTCTTTCTTTTTAGAAAAACTCACACCATACTTCTTGCTAGTCGATGTTTCATCTTTGGATAGACGCCTTTCACGGACTCCTTCCTCTAGTCTCATCCCCATATTTACAATTTCAGTAAAATTATTGGGGGAACTTATAATCATACGTTCGTAATAAAATGAACTCAGCATCTTCAGGAAAATCTTAGTCATCTCCTTTTCTTCCAAAGGTGGACTAATCTGAGCAGGTAATTCCCTCCATCTTTGAGCATATTCTTTAAATGTGTCCTTATCCTTCTAGGACATTGATCTCAACTGATCTATATCTTGCACCATATCAAAGTCTTACCTATACTGCTTGACAAAGGCCTCGCCTAAGTCATTGAAAGAACAAATTCTAGCACCCTCTAGCCCCATGTACCATCTTAGGGTAGCTCCAATCAAACTGTCTTGGAAGTAGTGAATCAGCAGGTGATCATTATCAGTTTGAGTAGACATTTTCTTGGCATACATTACAAGATGGCTCAACTGACAAGTATTTGCCTTGTATTTTTCAAAGTCTGGGACCTTGAATTTCACCAGAATTTTGATGTTGGGAACCAAACAGAGTTCAACAGCACTCTTGCCAAATAACTATTTTCCCCTAACTCCTTACACAACTCAAGAAATTAATCCTTCATTTCATCCATCTTCTCATATACATCTGGACCTTCAGACGGCTCAAAGTGGTAAATAGTCTCTTCAACACGAGGTAGAGTATGAACGATAGGAGGAGGCACTGGCGTGACTAGGCTAGATACCAGAATAGAAACAAAAGTGGGCGCATACCTTTATGGCAAAAAATTAGGTGGCATTCCCCAAGGGAATCCAATTGGCATAGCAGGAATAGACTGACTGGCAGTAGTAATAGTTACAGATGGAGAAGCAATCTCGGAAATGACATTCCTCTAAGGAGGAGGCGTTGCAGGAGACGGTGACAGCTGGTTATGAGCATTAATCACAGATTTCATCAGTTTCGTAAGTCTGGAGATCTTATCCTTCAGCTCTATATTCTCTTGCTCTAGTTGCTCCATTCTTCGCAGTCGATTAGCTCGACTGTTGTAGTGGTGAGTAAGCTTAGTTGATACACAAAAGAAGAACTGATAAGACACCTGGCGGAAGAACCTTGTTATGCAAATGATGCATGAAATGCAATGTTTTTCATTTTTTTTTAATTTCAAGGAATATATGAAGTCTTATTTTCAAAATATAATAATAATCAACAATAATAATTCAATTGACGGTAACATCTCTTTTATCCATAAAATTTTGGAAGAATTACACTAAGTATAATTTCAGAAACCAAAATACAAATTCAAAAGAGAAGGAAACTATCATCCTAAGGATCCCTAGCAACTACATCAGATGATCTGCTATGGGAGCATACTTCCTTCAGATGCGTCGAATCTCGGACTCAAAGGATGTCTTCATTTGAGCCTTCTCAAGGACAAGCTGATTAACTATCTTCTTCCAAGAACGGGAAGGTGGAGGCATGCTAGAGGAAGATAAATCTTCTGGCTCTCTTTGTCTCTTTACTGCATGCTCTTCCACAATCTCAATAAGTGCATCCTTGTCTTTATACTCAAGTTGCAACCCTTCATGCTTTTGGTTCAAAGCATGGAACCGCTCTTCCAACATATCCCTCTCTTGCTTCATCTTGGCAAGTGCGTCTTCCAACTCCTCTATATCATGGTTAGGGAGAGTTTATGGCTTAGCCATAACCAAAGTCATAGGTCTTTCACAAGTGTACAACATCTTCAGCTCCAAAGCTCTCTTCTTCACCCGGATAGTGTAAGCTTGTAAAGATACACAGTTGCATGGACCAAGCTCAGATCTTCCCTTCTTATGCACATTATGCCAAACATTTACCATCCTTTTCTTCAAAATTAAGGGATCTTTACCCTCTTGATAAAGCAGACCCTCTAACTGAATGTTATTAGGTTTATCTCTTAAGAGGAACCCAAGTTGATGACGGGCCAATGCAGGGTTGGAATTGATTCCTCCTTGCATACCAATAAGAGGGACATTAGAGAACTCACCACAACTATCAATAATCTCCAAGCTACCTAGTGCAGAATCGTACCAAACAATATCATCATTAGTGAAAGACATAAGTCTCTAAGACCACCGTAGACATTGTTGGTTCTCTACAAACGCAAGTGTCTGAGGAAAGTGCGAAATAAACCACTTGTACAGGAGAGGAACACATCATAGAATAGTCCCACCACCTTTAGAATTCCTCAGATGGAAAGAGAATTAAATGTCACCTGACAGAGTAAGAACAAGATTTCCAATCAAGAAGACTCTAGTGACGTTAACATCAACAAAATCGTCAATGTTAGGGAACAAGGCTAAACCATAGATGAGCAGAACAAAAATAGCTTCAAAAGCATCCATGCTAGCGGCCTGAGCAAAAACAGTAGCTCTACCAATGAGGAACTCAGAAGTTAACCCAAGAATACCTCCTTTCTTCACCAAATGAGCATCAATCTCAGATTTCTTCAGATGAAGAGCTTTAGCTATGACATGAGATCTAGGAATCTCCTCTAATCCACTGAAAGGTACTTTGTCAGATACAGGCATACCCAAGAGATGGGCGTACTCCTCTAATGTAGGCACAAGCTAATAATCAGGAAAAGTGAAGCACCGGTATAGAGGGTCGTAGAATTGAACCAAAACACTCAGAAGTCCTTCAACCACATTAGTAGATAACACAATCAAGAGCTTCCCATGATGTTGCTTGAAGTCCAAAATATCTAATACAAAGGATGACAACTTCCTTAACTCCTTCAGATCAGGACATCTGAAATTGTACTTCTTAGTGTTCCTTCATCCATAATCCATGGTCTGAAAATATTTCCAAATAAGACCTCAGTTCCTTGAAATTTCTTTTTCTGTGATGAATGTTATGTTGCGCATGTATGCATGAATACAACAATCCCAAACAAGGGATCACACACAAGGAAAACACAAACAAAGGTCAAGGGATGGATCAAGCCATCATCAAGATCAATCATCCATTTTGGTGGATTATGGTTTTTACCTTATCAACACCCAAGTTCCATTGATATTGATGAGACTTGATCGGATCAACTAAGAATCAAAGGGTTTGTTGCGAGTCACGAGCATGGATTCAGGTTAAGAACCATCCCAAAGGAGTGTACTAAGGATAAAAACGTTTAAATCATATTCTAAAAAGTTACCAGAGTCTTGATCCCATCTATCAGATATTACAAGTTAGGATGACTGACTTATCAACCCATAATATTCTCAAGAGAAACTCGTCTAAGTGTAGTATCGTGTGTCTCGGGGTATTCGCTACCTTTAGATTTATTGACTAAATCAAAAGTAACTCATACAATTCGAGTCACCACGACACTTCTATTTATCCAAAGGAAAGGTTAGAAAGCGAACAAAAAACGAGAAGTTTTATCAAATCAAAAACTAATAAAAATGTCAGAGATCTGGGTAAGGGGTTTGGTTATGCAATGGGAAGGTTTTAAGCACCCAAAACATCCTTAGTACTCTAAGGGAGCCCTTTTTGCAAATGTTGTATGGTAGGTTGGTATTTGTGAAAATATTTGTGCAAACATGATTGGGGAGATGAGAAAAGAATATACAAATTATTTACAATTTTGTTGTTTGAATGGGTAAACCCATTGCCTACGTACCATCCCAAAGGTAGGATCAAAACCTCGTAGTTCGGGGAAAAAAACTCAAAATAAGTTGGTGAATTGATTTGACAAAAGCCTTAAGGTGTTTTGTTATCAAAGGGAGAAAACTAAACCTAAACCAACAATCCACCATGTGAGGAGAGCTTCAACATACTAGTGAGGGATCCACCCTATAATAAGTATGAAAGACTTATAGTCCAATCACTAAGGATGAGGTGAGGTTTACATCAACCACTATGATAACTCAAACCTAACAACTAATGTTTATGAAAAGCTTTGGCAAAGGTGGTCATTGGAACCCAAAACAATTTGAGTGAGTTGGGTTTACCAATTAGACATATTCACAAAATAAAGTCAAAGTTGACTTAAGATTCAATTCAAAATAATTATTAATGAAAAGAGTTTGAAAAATCAAAGGCATAATGCCTAGGTTTATAATTTTTGATAACAATGTCAATGTTTGCACAAAATGAGTTTGGCTTGGGTTAGAGTGGAGAGAAGAAGAGAAAGGCTAGTCCTAAACATGCAAAGATGAGGGAAGAGAGATAAAACCCTTGGAGCTCCTTTCTTGAGATCATAAAGATGATCCAAGAGCTCCTTTCGTTTGGACTTAGCAAGCAATAAGCAATTAACTCAAGAAATCAAGCAAATATTCAATCAAGCTCCTAGGATCTTCCAATTGGACTTGTCTCTCTCAACTTGGATGTTCATGACAATGTTCCTTCTAATTGGTTCAAGTTTAGGATCCCTATCACACAAAAACAAACAAGTCAAAAAGTTCCACAATGAAATCATAGAAATGGGCAAAGAGAGAGTTTAGATTAGAGGGTCCTTTCAAGTTAACATCAAGATTAAGCATTCTAAAGGCATGAGGCTTAGTTGCTCTTCAACAATTTTAGCATTCTAAAGGCATGAGGCCTAGTTTCTCTTGAAACGCCATTAAGCATAGGTAAGGTCCTAATTCTAAGTCTTTTCTCCTTTTGCATTGGGTTCACCCAAACAAAATAAAACAAGCACAAGGCAATAGTATATTTACACAATAATGTGCTCAAGTGAGCAAAAGGAAAATGGCATAAACATAAATATGAGCTCAAATGAGCAAAGGGAAAAGACAAGATGAATAAATGAGCAAGGAATTAAATTTCATTAAAGTAAATTCAAGAATTAAATGCTTGAATTAAAAGTTAATAATTAGTAGTTAGTGTTAGTGTGCCATAAGGCAATTTATCGCTATGATAAGCAATCGTAAGTGGACTAATGTAGTAGTCACACCTATCTGAGGCCGGTCAATAAAACTATAGGCAAATAAACACAAGTTAGAGATCATGACTAGTAAGCCAAGCTCATACAACTTGCCATGCCAAAAGAAAAGAAGAATGACCTTGTATGGATTTCAGGTTCTTTGCTTGACCAATAAGCAACCTATCTTGGACACAAAGCACTTCACTTGATCTTTGATCAAGATGAATTTGATTTGGATCAAAGAAGGTTAAGCCTCTCATATGTCAAGGCTAACCACAAATCATTAACTCATTGGTCAAAAGAAAAAGAAGAAGATGAAGATGGAAATGGAATGTACATAATGAAAGTTTAAATGACATAACTAAAACACATTGATCAAACATGAATGGAATCAATATCAATCAATGGTAAACAGAAGTGAAATGAAGATTAGAAGTCAAAGAAGGTCAAACATATTTTTGGTATTTTTTGGAATTAAAATAATGCATAAAATAAAATGGACAAATAAAGGTCAAACTTCAAATCCAATTCAAATCAACTTGAATAAGTCCAATTGGATTATCATAAGCCTAACATGGTCAAACAAGGTTTGACAAATTTTCTCAACATTTTTTGAAAACAGAAACTAACTTTAAACAATTAAAAATGAAGAAAAATAACATATTTGGACTAAAATCTCAAATAAATCTCAAATCAATTAAGAAATTGATGAGAATAGTTTTCATAGACTCATCATCATCCAAAGATGTTAGGAAAATACTTTTGGAATTTTTGAATATCAAATGGTATTTTAAATGAAGTAAAACAATCAGAAATGAAATAATTCACACAAAATATTAAATGAAATCACAAAAATAATTAAAAATCACTTTATGAAACTAGAATTTAAGAGAATTTTTTTGCAATTGGTCCCATATTTTTGTGATTCCAAATAAATGAGTTATGAATTTTTGAAAATAAATGGAATAAAAGAAAATAAAACAGAAATTAATAAAATAGAAAAAACCACAGGCGTCTGATCAGAACTCATTAATTGACGTGGCTGACCAGATAGCTCTCAAACGCACGCTCATTGTGTTCCTTGGTCAAATGTGTGGTATGCAACATTAAATGAAGTCATAACAATGCAAGGCTAGGATTAAATCTGGGAATTAACATCCAACGGCCAAGGTTTGAACGCATGGGGACGATGGTGGAAACCACTGTCTTCTCCGGTGAGAAGGGACAGTCCGGCCACCATTTGTAGGTTTTACAACCTCAACTAAAACACGCGATCTAACACCAAATGAAAGCTGAGGTGATGTACATCACCCCTGTGACCTTAGTTTTTGCTCAAGATTCTTATGGAAAAAGAAATATGAGGTTGAAAAACTAGGTGTTCAATCTGAAGTTCACCAATTCATAAAATTAAAGCCATCATTGGCTTGCCTCTCACATTAGGACTTCAAAAATGCAAACCAACACAAGCAATGCACAATAATTAATGAGATTCGAAGCAAAACAGTTAGGGTGTAAACCTTTGTAGAGAAGCTTTTATGAGCACAATTCAACCAATCCTTTGCTTGGAGCTTGATCCTGATGCTTGGTATGAGAGCTAGGCTTAGGAATTAGTGATGATAATCAACTGATGTTGTTGAAAATCACACTTGAAAATGAAAATTGAAAGCTCAAATTCCTTTGGTGAGAGGTTGGGTAATGAATTCAGCAGAGATTTAGGCGCCTTCAGGTTACCAATTGAATGAAATGGTGCTTCAATTTATAGATGAAAGTGCAAGGCAAGGGTGAGCAAACTCGTGTGCATGAACTTGGGTCCTCCATGCATGGGCCTGTACAGGCGCATGTGAGGCCCAAAATCAATTGCAAATGAATGCTGAACATCAACCAAAGTGAATTAGACGTGCAGATTGCATGGTATTGGATTTTGCATTAGGATTTAACATGAAATGCATAATTGATTATAATTGTTCTCCTCTTCGAAAATCCCTTTTGGAAAATCCAAACATAAGCATGTGGGTAATGGTTAGAAAGGTCTTGACATAAGGAACAAAATCTATGTTGAACAAAAATCCATTTGGAGTTTGGAAAATTGTGAAAACTGGCCATGAAGTTCAAGGTACAAAACATGTATTTGAAAATTTTGCCAAAAATGACCAATTTTAAGCCCTTCTGTTTTAATTATGAAAGCCTCAAATGACAAAACCTCCAACATAAAAGTTGTATATATTTTCAAGAAAATCAATTTGGACTTACATTTTGCATAATTTGGATTTTTTATGAGAAAGTTATGAGCACTTGAAGTTGGACTTTTTCAAGATTCAATGGCTTTGGTCCAAAGTGACCTATAATGTTTTGTATTATCACATGTGTTTATTTTAGGATCATGAAAATTTTTCCAACATAAAATTTTAATTAGACATCTGAAACTTTCCAATGCACTTGGTCTAACCTCAAAATCATAAAAAATGAAGGAGTTAGGTCCTTGGGAAGTTGACCCAAAATTATGGTTTCAGTCAAAATGACCTATAAGGTTTTGAAATGAATGATGACCTTCCAAGTTTCAAATGGATTTTTGATGAACATGAAAGTTGTTCATATGGTCCTTAATAATATATTTTCTATTGGGGTCATCTTCATTTGACAAATACATCAAACGTTAGGTTTAAGTGGATTTCAAAATAGTCAGATGATTTGAGTGATCAACTTCTCAAGTCCAAACTTCAAATCTTGATGAATGAATGATTGAGGATACTCACATAGGCTCATATATTCATAAAATCATGAATGAAAGAACTTCCCTTGATTGAATTTGATCATAGGTTGAGGTTGCTTCATGAGCAAGGCATATTTAATATACAGTTGAATTAGGGTTTCCTTGGGAAACAATCCTTAAGACCTTTGGTTTATCTTGATCAAATTGGAAAATTGAGATACTTGGGAGACATATATGATGATTTAGAGCTTTGGGAACCATTGTCATGCTTGCTTTCATTTTCATCTGGCCACTTCAATGGGCATAGGGGTCACCTAGGAGCCTTGGATCACATGATTGCTTAAGCTTCAAAACAAACAAAGTTAGTGACATATTTTTGTGCTTTTGGTTAGTAAACAAAATAAGAAAAGCAATAATATACAATTCAAGCATGTTTGGTGGTCTCAAACCAACTCACACAAATCCCACCCAAAGGTTAAGGAGCCAAGATGCTATGATCCTTGAGGCAATGCAATGAGCAATGATATGATGCCATGAGGGATCTTATGGTCAAAATTAGGGTCTTACATCGTGTAATAACTTTTATCAAGTCTATACTTGAATAGTCTTTGCACTACGTCCTAAATAGGGCAAGTTGGGTTAAATGTTCTATGGTCTTCAATTTCTCAGACCCCCAATCAGAGAAAGTAATGCCTATCCACAAATAACTTTTGTGACATCAATAACTCTAAAGAGGTCTCCATTGAGTATAAGGGTCTTGTAAGACCCCAATTTTGACCCTAAGATCCCTCATGCTATCTTATCATATGCATTACCATTTAGGTCACACCTTGGCATCCTCCTTTCCCCTCATTTATTGGGTTTGCATTGGGAGATATCACCAAGAACATTTGATTGTATCATACTTCATTTTTCTTTATTCACTAACCAAAATACCAAAAATATGTCAATGTATAGTTTGTTACTTTTGTAGGTAGTGTGTGTGTTCACCCATGCTCCATCAAGCTCATATATAGGGTTTAAGACCCTCAATGCAAGAAGCATAATCAAGAATTTGTTTACATTGGTTCTAAGCATCATATATGAATCCCCATGGTCTTCACATGATATATTGATCAAGAAATAATCAAGAGTTCGGAGTTTGTTTGCCTTGGAAACCCTAATTCATCTGGGTATCTTGTGTGACTTCTTCAACAAGTTTCCTCAATAGTTGATCAAGTATCTCAAGGTATACTTCACATTACATCATCTTATGCATATTTTATACTCCATGAGTCCCAAAAGTCTGGAGAATGTCAACCTAGCAAGATGGTTCATGGTGGTTGATCAGAGAAAGTCAACTTGTCAAAACTGGGGTTCCCAAGACCCTATCTCCTACAATATTTGCTTGGAAAGTCATTTTTTATGGTGGAATATTATAGGTCATTTTGTCTAAACCATACTTTGGAAGTCAACTTCCCAAGACCATAACTTTCTCAACTTTTATAAGATGAAAGCCATTCAAATTACATGATCAAATTCAAGATGTCAACTTCAACTTTTAAGTTTGGAGGAAGTTCAGATTCAACTTGAAAATGCATGTGCCAAGAGGAAACATTATAGGTCATTTTAGGCCAATACCATTGAACAAGTGATTTTCCTCAACTTCTAAAATGCATAACTCCTTCATGCTAAATTCAAATGAGGTCAAATTTATGACCAAATTGAATAGGTCTGAAAGAGCTACAACTTTGATGAGGGAACTTTTCTCATTTGAAGTCTATAGAGAAATTTATTCAAGGTGGAAGAAGTCAACATTTGACTTTGATGAGCTACAACTTTGATGAAGGAACTTTTCTCATTTGAGTAAATATTTATTCAAGGTGGAAGAAGTAAACATTCAATCTCAAAATTCATCATGATCCAAGCTTCAAATGAAAAAGTGTTCAACATGAAAGTTGTTCCCCTTGATCTCGCCTTTCCAAAAAGTCGAAGATCATCTCATTTTGCCAAAGTATGAATGAATTGCGCAAGGGTGTAAGTTGCAGGACCATTTAGATGTTTTCCACTTACACTTTTCATACACAATTACATAGCCTTCCAACATGAATTCAACATGACTCTCACTCAATTTTGGATTAGATTGCATCACTTGATGGGCCTATCACACGCCTATGCAAGCATGCAAAGGGAATTTTCAAATTTTGCAAAAATTGGAAGTGTTTGGAAATCAATCTCATGGCCTATAAATAAGACCCTCATTGCTCAGAATTAATCACCTCATGCCCAAGCTTTGAACCTGCAACCCCAAACCCTCACCGTTGAAGGATAAGCTTGAAGATTTTCTTTTAAAATCGAGTTTCAATTCTCCATCTGTTTTGAGATTGAAACTCCAAGAGTCCATACCTTTCCTTGGTCAATTTCACTTCCAACAAGCATCTGAAGCAAGGCCAAGCATAATTAAAAGCAAGATCATGCCAATTTAAAGCTCCATTGAAGGTGAATTTTCAGAATTTTCATCTCTTCGATTCTCCCTCAATTCTTCACCATTCTTGTTGATTTATGGTTGTCTGAAGTACTATCAATGTAGGCAAGAAGATTGAGTTACTTTGAGGTCAAATCGAAGCAACTCAGTTCAGGATCCTCAAAATTTAAATCCCTGTATCTTTTTATATACTTGGAATTGGAGAAAATTGAGTCCAGATTCGTACTCCTTGGCATTTTTCCTTAAAATTAGTGTATTCACTTTTCATTTTTCATTGAGTTGAGCTTGGACCAGACCGGTGATGCTCACCGGAGAAGATGACCGGAGCTAGGGCTCCAGTGGTGTGCTGGAACAATCCAGGCCATCTGATTTGGTTCTCACGTTTTAATCTCATCTATCCAATTTGATTACGACGCGTGTGGCACAGTTGACTGAGGAGTTGGTGGAATGCGTGCACTTGGCCATCAGATCTGCCACCTCAATTAACGAGGGAGATCTAGTGGGCCTTGTTTTTTTTATTTATATTTTATTGTCTGATTTTTTATTTAAATATTTTATTTTAATTAATTCATATTAATTTCATTTTTAATCCAAAAAATATGGGATTTTCACCCAAAAAAATCTAATATTTTCCTCTTTCATTTTCTGAATTTAGATTATTTCTTAAATTAAAATTTTGATATTTTTTTATGATTTAATTGTTTTTATGCACATTTTTAATTGTTTAAAAATACTTCTGAGTTTTCAAAAATTACGATTTTTTTTGTCTAAGGTCCATTTACTTTTTTTGACCTAGGATAAATCTCTTGGTCATTTATTTGGTGTTTTGAAGAGGTTTTAGGTTCTTGATCAAACCTAGTTAAATTTAAATGCTTTTTAATTTGATTTTTAATTGATTAATTGTGTTTAAATTATGTTGAGCCATTCTTATTGACTTGTGAAGTTTGACTATGTGTTTGGGCCTTGGTCAAGGTTGATTTGACTTTTTTTGGATTAAAATCATTAGATTTAGGGGATTGACAAAATGTACATTTCATCTCCCAAAATGAATAAATGATTTTAATTTGATAAAATTCCTCCCATGACCAATTTGTGTTTGTCTCATCTCCCCTTCCTCTTCATATTCAATCTCATTCTAACCCATCCCTCTCATTGACCAATGAAGTCTAAATATACTAAGGCTAATTGGTTGATCAATAACTTTAGTTTAGATGAACCAATCCAAGTATGAATGAGATTAGGTCCACCCTTTGATCAGTTTCTTTTTTAGTGTGGTATATTTTAGGAGTATGGTTCATTATACCATATCTCTAACATGCATTAACACCAAAATTTCTATTGCCCGGCCTTAGATAATTGTGACTTCTACATAAGTTCAATTACGGTTGCTTAACATAACGCTAAATTTTGACTCAAAGGCATAGCATTCTAGTAAGTGAGATTGTAAGTCTCCCCCATTTCATGGTATTGTGTGGAAACTTGGCCTTTTTTCCTTCATTTGGAAGATGTCTTGGTTCAAGGATCCATGCTTGTGAATAGAGGGTTGAGTGTTCTCCAAAGAATGACTTAATCAATTGAAAAGCAAAGACATCACTAACATCTAATCAACTAATATTTGACTAATCTCTATTATTCTTGCTTTTAATTTTAAGTCATTTACTTTATGCAATTTAAATTCAAGTCATTTACCATTTCATTTGCCATTTACATATCATTTAACTTGTTTATGTTTATGTCATTTTCACTTTGCTAACTTGAGCCATATATTGTGATTATATATATTTGTTGGTGTATCTTGTCTATGTTTGTAGTCTTAGAACCTTAAAATACTTAATAAAAAACAAAAAAATCATAAAAAAATATATTTATGTGGACTGTTGGAATTGAGCTGAGCTTTGGACTTAGAATTAGGCAACATTCTCTAAGCAACAGGACTTGGCCATGCAAACATTTCTGAGACCAAGTTATTGTGATTTGAGCTTCCATTAGATGCAAGTATTGGGATCCACATGAATTCATCTTCTACATGGCCTTGATGCAAATGTTACTTTGAACCTGGGTATAATGTCTTATTCTGAGCCAATCAATGAGCATGTCGTCTGATACATGGGAAGGTTAAGAAGAAGACTGTGAAGTCGCTTGCTTGGATGTGGCTATCTTTATTTGATGCCTTTCTCTTCATATTTCTACTTTCTTATTGATATTTCTTGATTTAAAGTCTAAAGGAAAAGTGAGTTTCTATATGACATTCTTGTCTATTGGATTGCATCCCATTGGTCAGATCATTTCAACTCTTAACTTTTAATTATATGCTTAGGATTAGTCTCTTCATCTCCTCCCACTTCTTAAATTTAAAAATATCTCCCCCTTTTCAAAATCTTCTTTGCTTGTGATTTTCGAACTTAGACTTTAATGCAAATTAGAAACTTTGGCCTTATGCCATTGCATTTTAAAACTCTTTTCCTAAATCAAACTTGTAAATGAATCTAATCATATTGACTTAAAATGTCAAAAGATAGAAAGAACTAACACTCATTCAAACTCTTTTAGGCCCCTTTGTGCCTCTCTTAAATTTAAATCTTTTGTTAAAAGCAATTAACTAACTTTAAAATTGATACCACGAACTACGAAGTTTTGATCCCTCATTTTTATGTTGGTACGTAGGCACGAGTCTGAAGGTCTTTTCAAACACAAAAATATAATTAATGAATTCTTTTCTCATCCCCACACTCTATTTATTGCAAACATCTTTTATACCAAAAACATATACACACATAAAAAAAGGGCTCCCTAGGAGTACCTAGGATACATTGGGTGCTAACACCTTCCCTCTGTGTAACCAACCCCCTTACCTGTAATCTCTGGCATTTTATTAGTTTTGATTTGAAAACATGTTATCTTAGGGTTTTGTTCGTACTTTTTCCCTTTTTCTTTGGAAACAATAAAAGCGCGGTGGCGCCGTTGCTGGGGATTGGTGTTCGATATTACAAGCATTGCAATAATTCATTGTTTTAAGTTTTGTTACTTTTATTATTATCCCTCTTGCGTTTCACTTGGTTTGTTAGTTTTGTAGATTCTAGTGCATGCGAGGAAAAGCTACCGAGGAGCATTTTCAATTCGTTCCCGAAATTGAAAGAACACTTCGGAAGCTCAATAGAAAAACACGAAGAAGAAGGAAACTTGCCGAAGAGAGGAACCGGAGAGAAGAAGCATCTACTTCCGCACTTGCTCAAATTGAAGAAGTTGTAGAGGCTTGTGACAGAAACATAGCGGATGACAATCGTACCAAAATGTCCGCTAATAGTCCAAGAAGGAATGCTCAATTTGCCCGTGGAGGAAGAAATACTGAGATGAAGACCGAAATCCTCCAACTTCTCTATGCAAATCCATTCACCGGAATAGACCATGAAGATCCGTATACCCATCTCATCAAATTCTATGAGATTGCAGATTCTACGGGAATTGATGAAACGGATGAAGAGGCATTATTCAAAAGGATGTTCCCACATTCCTTAGTGGGGAAGAAAAAGGAGTGGTACCTTGATCAAGCACCAAGAGTGATGACGGATTGGAATTTGTTAGAAGAAAAGTTCTTAGAAAGATATTTCCCTCAATCCCGATTCATGGAAGCCAAAACGGCTATTGCGGTATTCACTCAAGGAAGCAACGAGTCTTTAAATGAGGCTTGGGAAAGATTCAAGTCAATGTTGAGAAAATGCAAGGGTCATGGTTTTGATGAGCTCACTCAAATCCATATTTCTCTAAATGGGCTCCAATCAACTCACAAGACACTTTTGGATGCTACCGCGGGTGGCTCTCTTATGTCAAAGAATGTTGAAGAAGCTAGAGTCATTATTGATCGGGTGGCACTCAATGATCACCAAGGTCAACATGACCGTAGCCCTTCACAACGTAAACCGGGAGTTCTTGAGTTAAATACCAATGACGTCATTCTTGCTCAAAACAAGCTACTCTCTCAACAAGTGGAGTTGCGTACTCAACAAATGGCCAAGCTTCCACAGTAAATGAAGGAAATTCAAGGGTCTCAAGTTCGACATCAAGTAGCATGTTGCGAATTATGTCAAGGAGATCATCCTACTGGTTTTTGTCCTCCACTAGAAGAAGTGAGTTATATGAACAATCAAAATCAAGGCTATCAAAGACAACCTCCTAACAATCAAGGTTATCAACCAAGAAACAATCAAGGCTATCAACCATCAAGGTTCAACAATAAAAAAATTCAGCAACAAAGTCCCTTTCAACACCCAAACTCTCAAGGACAACAATCGCAAGGAGGAAATTCATGCAAGCTTCCATGGCAAATCAGAAGAGTAACGAAGTAGCAATTAAAAATCTGGAAAATCAAGTAGGCCAACATGCGAAGCAACTGTCGGAACAAAACGCAGGATCTTCCTTTTCCGCTAACACTCAAACCAATCCAAAGGAGCATTGTAAAGCAATTGTCACGAGGAGCGGTAAAGAGTTGACAAGTGAAAAAAGTGAGGAAATTACAGTAGAGAATGATACGGATGGGGTACTGGAAAAAGGGGACATGGTTGGTGGAAGGGAGAAAGTGGCTGGAAATCTTCAGTTCGCGCCGCGACCCCCCTTCGCGCCGCGAAAAGAGCAGGATTTGCCTACACAGAAGCAAACTGAATTGGAGGTGAAAAAGGATGTTGAACCAAGGAAGAAGAAGAAAGGAGAGATAGGTGTGAGCGTCATTCCAACCCAACATCTACCTTATCCGCATGCTCCATCGAAGAAGGACAATGCTAGGCATTATGCACGGTTCATGGACATATTCAAACAACTTTAAATCAATATTCCATTTGTCGATGCATTAGAGCAAACGCCACGGTACGCAAAGTTCATGAAGGACATTCTTACAAAGAAAAGGAGACACGTGGAAGACGAAACCGTCTTGCTTGATGCACGTTGTAGTGCCATCATTCAAAAGACTCTCCCAAGGAAGGAATCTGATCCTGGCCGAGTCGTTTTACCGGTAACCATTGGAAGCACATACATTGGTAATGGTTTGATTGACTTGGGATCTAGCATCAATCTAATCCCCCTATCCATTGTTAAAAGATTGGGAAATGTTGAGATCAAATCAACAAGGATGACTTTACAACTAGCTGACAAATCTACCACTTCACCATATGGAATTGCTCAAGACATGTTAGTGAAAATGGACAAATTCTTGTTTCCGGTAGATTTCGTGATAGTAGAGATGGATGAAGATCGTGATGTCCCTCTATTTCTTGGAAGACCATTCATGAAAACAGCCCGGATGATGATTGACATTGATGATGGACTAATGAAGGTGAGAGTGCAAGACGAAGACGTGACCTTTAATCTTTTTGAAGCCATGACGCATCCAAATGACAAGCATGATTCTTTCCGAATCGATGCAATCGAAGAGGAAGTAGTGGAAGTTGTAAATCAAGTTCATATTTCTACTCCTCTAGAAAGATCTCTTATCGGAGCCTACAATGTGTTGACCGAAAATGAAGAAAAAGATATTGAAGCAATGTTGCATGAGTTAGAGTCTTGTGGTGAGCTTACTTATCAAGAAGAAACATAGGAAGACTTGGATGCGACGAAGAAAACAGAAGAACCCAAATTAGAGCTGAAAATGCTACCTTCACACTTGAAGTATGTGTTCCTTGGTGACGAGTGTACCAAACCGGTGATTATAAGCAACACCTTGTCCACAAAAGAGGAATACAAATTAATACAAGTGCTGAAAAAGAATGAAGGTGCAATAGGGTGGGTGTTATCCGACTTGAAGGGTATTAGTCCGGCCTATTGCATGCATAAGATCATGATGGAAGAGAATTTCGAACCCGTTGCACAACCTCAAAGGCGTCTAAATCCATTAATGAAAGAGGTAGTTCGGAAAGAAGTTGTCAAACTCTTGGAAGCCGGAATGATTTATCCTATATCTGATAGTGCATGGGTGAGTCCGGTGCAAGTAGTTCCCAAGAAAGGTGGCATGACGGTTATCAAAAATGATAAAAATGAGTTGATTCCGACAAGAACGGTAACCGGGTGGAGTATGTGTATTGACTATAGAAGGTTGAACCAAGCTACAAGGAAAGATCACTTCCCACTACCTTTCATGGATCAAATGTTGGAAAGGTTAGCCGGCAAAAATTTCTACTGTTTCTTGGACGGGTATTCGGGGTACAACCAAATTTCTACTGTACTTTTGGCATATTTGCTTACCGAAGAATGCCTTTTGGGTTATGTAATGCACCGACCATATTTCAACGGTGTATGCAAGCGATATTCTCGGACTTAATAGAAGAGTGCATTGAGGTGTTCATGGATGATTTCTCCGTGTATGGATCATCTTTTGATTTGTGCTTAAAGCATCTTGATGTGGTTTTGGGAAGATGCGTGGAGACCAACTTAGTGCTCAATTGGGAAAAATGCAACTTTATGGTCACCGAAGGTGTTGTACTCGGACACAAGATATCCTCCGAAGGATTAGAGGTTGACAAAGCTAAGGTGGAATTTATTGAGAAATTCCCACCTCCAACAAATATAAAAGGAATAAGGAGCTTTCTCGGACATGTCGGTTTCTATCGGAGATTCATCAAAGATTTTTCAAAGGTAGCAAAGCCATTGAGTAACTTGCTCAACAAAGGTACGCATTTTCTTTTCGATGAGTCATGTCTCAAAGCTTTCCTTGATTTAAAAGAAAAGTTAGTCACCGCACCCATAATCGTGGCACCAAATTGGAAACTTGATTTTGAACTTATGTGTGACGCAAGCGATTATGCGGTTGGTCCAGTGTTGGGTCAAAGAAGAGATAAAGTTTTTCATGCTTTCCACTATGCTAGTAAAGTGTTAAATGAAGCACAAGTCAATTATGCAACAACTGAAAAAGAGTTACTAGCCATAGTGTACACATTGGAAAAGTATAGAGCTTACTTGATAGGGTCAAAAGTTGTAGTCTACACTGACCACTCGGCGATCAAATATTTGCTAACCAAGCCGGATTCCTAACAAAGACTAATTCGTTGGATTCTCTTACTGCAAGAGTTTGATTTGGAAATCCGGGATAAAAAAGGTTCCGAAAACTTGGTGACGGATCATTTATCTCGTTTGGTCAATGTGGACATTACAAACAAAGAAGAGGAAGTGAGAGAAGAATTTCCGGATGAAAAACTGTATGCGATTCAAGTGAGGCCTTGGTTTGTTGATTTTGCTAATTACAAAGCAACCGGTTTAACACCGAAAGACCTCACTAGTAATCAAAAACGGAAATTCTTGGCGGATGCAAAATATTATGTTTGGGATGATCCGTATCTGTTTAAAGTGGGTGTAGACAATATTTTGAGAAGGTGTGTAACAAGTGAGGAGTCAAGAGACATCCTTTGGCACTGTCACAATTCTCCGTATGGAGGTCACTATAGCGGTTTGAGAACAGCCACTAAAGTGCTCCAATCGGGCTTTTATTGGCCATCTTTATTTAAAGATGCACATGAACATACGAAGAGTTGTGATACATGCCAACGGAGTGGAGGAATAGGAAAACGAGACGAAATGCCTCTAACCAACATGCTAGAAGTGGAAGTTTTTGATTGTTGGGGTATTGATTTCGTTGGCCCATTCCCCTCTTCTTTCTCCAATGAGTACATACTAGTGGCCGTTGACTATGTCTCGAAGTGGATAAAAGCAATTGCTTCACCTAAGGCCGATGCCAAAACAGTGATTAAATTTTTAAAGAAAAACATATTTTCACATTTTGGTGTGCCTGGGGTGTTGATAAGTGACGGAGGATCACACTTTTGCAATACACCTCTAGAAAAAGTTTTGCAACATTATGGTGTAAAGCACAAGGTGACCACTCCCTACCACCCACAAGCGAATGGTCAAACTGAGGTTTCTAACCGGGAAGTCAAGCGGATCCTTGAGAAAACAGTCTCGAATTCAAGAAAAGATTGGTCTTTAAAACTGGATGAGGCTTTGTGGGCGTATCGTACCGCCTACAAAGCACCTATTGGGCTAACTCCGTTTCAAATGGTGTATGGGAAGACTTGTCATCTTCAAGTGGAAATGGAGCATAGGGCATTATGGGCTCTCAAATTCTTGAACTTCGACTCCACTTTAGTTGGAGAAAGAAGAAAAGGACAACTCCATGAATTGGAGGAATCAAGGAACAACGCTTACCATTCGAATAAACTTTACAAGGAAAAGGTAAAGGCATACCATGATGGAAAGGTCCGTCACAAGGAGTTTCATGTTGGACAAATGGTATTTCTTTTCAACTCAAGGTTGAAGTTATTCGCTGGTAAGCTTAAGTAAAAGTGGTCAGGACCGTTTGTTGTCAAAGAGGTGCGCAACTATGGGGCCATTGTGATCGAGGATCCAAAGTCACAAGAGAGTTGGACTGTAAATGGCCAAAGACTCAAAGTCTACCATAGTGGCGACGTAAATCGGGATGTGTGTGTCATTTCTCTATCCGGACCGGGCTAATCATTGGACCGTCAAGCTCTAAACGACGTTAAACAAAGCGCTTGTTGGGAGGCAACCCAACGTTGTAACTCTGCATTTTAAATTTTCTCAATTTTGCTGTGTTGATTTTTTGCTGTGTTAAATTCTGTGAAATTGGGTTCTGTCCACTGCAGTTCGCCCCGCGACCATCGTTCGCCCAGCGAACTGAATGCAAAGCTTCATCTCGCCCCGCGAACAAGGTTCGCCCCGCGAACAAGGTTCGCCCCGCGAACAAGGTTCGCCCCGCGAACGGTGCGTGGCAGAACCACTTAAGTTCTGTTTAGGTTATTTTTCCTGTTCATTCTTTTTCATTTTCAAAACTTCAACTTTCCCTCTTTTTCACTCCCACTCCCAAAAACTTCCCAAAACTAAAAATCTTCCTTCCCCAGCTCCCAAATCCCCGTTTGTTAACAAGAATCAAGCAGTTCAATAAGGTATGTTGTTCTTTTCATGTTCTCTTCTCCATTCCTTTTGGGTTCTCGTTTAGGTAAGGTTAGGGTTTTGTAGAAAATTGAAATTGACACTTGAAACAACCTTGCATGTCTAATGTGGATTCAGATTAGGATTCGGATAGAGAGTGTGATTAGGACTGATTGGAAGAAAAAAAACCTTAGATTCCTTGGAACCCTATAAGGCTCCTGGAGATTTCCTGGTTCGCAAGCTTCGCGCCGCGAACGGGCCTTCGCGCCGCGAACTGGGAAATTCCAGGGCCATGGTTTTATGCTGTTGATTGCTAACTCTCTTCATGTTTTGTTGTGTGGTTGTTCTGTTGTTTATTGCAGATGTCTAAGAAAACCAAAACTATGGCTTCCGTTCAACCCTGTTCATTAAGATGGTTCACAAGTGACGAACACGAAGAACGATTTGAAAACCTAATCAAGAGAACCATCCAACTAGAAAGGTTCATCTGTTTATTACCGGGTGGGACTTATCGGAATGTGGTTTCAAATTTTGAGAGACGAATGTGGACCAAACTTTGTGAACCAGAGGCGGGGATCAATTATGATATTGTACGGGAGTTCTATGCAAACGCTATGCATCTTGAGGAGGGAGTGGCTTTCAACTACCAAACAAGGGTAAGAGGCAGGATTATTTCTTTTGGGAGAGATGCAATTAACTAATATCTTGGTAATCCGCTAACCCTGGGAGAGAACGAGCGGTGCGAGTATCGTACCCAGGAATTGGCAAATGTTTGGGATCTTCAAGCGGTGAATGCTACCCTGTGCCTTAAAGGAAAATCATTTGACCTAAATGATCAAGGACTTCCAAAATCTTGGAAAAGAGAAAATCTAAATCTGGAAGCAAGGGCATTTCTGGTGCTGTTGTTGAACAACGTCCGGCCAAGGAGCCACAGCACCACGATCCCTTTGGATGTAGGATGTTTGCTGTACTACATTATGATCGGCAAATCTGTAGATGTAGCATCAATCATAGCGGGAGAAATGCAGAAGATGGCTATAAGTGGAACCAAATTTGGTGGTAAAGCAGGTATGCTTGCATACCCAGGGCTGATCATGGGACTTTGCCGAAGGGCGAATGTTGCCAATCCGGATGAAGTACACTTCTCTATCACTAATGTGATTAACGATGATTATCTGAATAGGTTCTGCCAAAGCCAAATGGATAGAACAGAAGGAGCTGGGACTTCGTCATCCAGACCCCGATCCCGCACTACTCCAGTCTTCGACCAGATGGCGTTTGCCAATTATTGTTATGAGAGCTTTGAGGCCTCTAGGAGGTCTCAATCATTTATCTTTGATGCTATGCAGCAACAATTCCAGAACATGTTCCTTGCACCCGAAGCCCGCACATTTCCTTCTCAGGCGGAATGTGTCGCTTATGCTAATTGGCCTGAGGGCAGGCCAACTTTTGTTGGGGGTGCAGGAGGTGGTGCAAACCATAATGATGAGATGGAGGATGTCCTTGGATCTGTTGGTGGAAGCCAAGAGGAGGAAGATTGAGGAGTTGGTGAATTTGAGGAGTTTGTTTTATTTTGAGTTTTCTGTGTATTAGTTTGTTTTTGAAATTTTTTGATGTACTTTTGGGTGGCTCTAGTTCACCAAAACTTCGGTTTGATTAGTTATTTTGAATTACATGAATACTCTTTGAGATTTAAGTGTGTTACAATCAAATTGGTTTACCAACATTTTTTTGTTTAATTGTTCTTACTGTTAAGTCAAGCTTAAAGCAACCAAGAAATGTTCGCAAAGAAAGAAGCATAGGACACTTCGAGTGGTGATGATAAGAATTAGTGTCGGTATTTCAAGGTACACTTTATCGCTTTCTAGACTTAACATGAGTAGTTTGATGGTATGTGCAAATTCCATATCATAAATTCATTGAAGTATATGTCATTTTTGAATCAAAATAGGACTTAACCAATTGTGAGGAAGCTTTCCATTGTACACTAAAAAGCGGGAAACCGAGCATTATTTCAACTCATTCTTATCATGCTAAATCATGCATCAATCCATTTTTGTGTGAAAATTTTGAAAATGATAGAGGCATTGTTTGTTGAGGAAAACCACTTGACCAAAAAGTTTGAATCAACTAACCTTGTGAGGAGTAATCCTTAGTTAAACCCCTTTGAGCTTATTTTAGGATTCATTTGATTGATAATTGTAAATCAATTGAAATTTTTTGGAATAAATGAATCCTAATTTCTTTCGTATCAATTGAACCCTCAAACCGAGTTGTTTGCAAATTCTACCTTTTGCTTATATCTAAGTAGGGAGCATTAGTGAATAAATTTGGTTTTGGAATCTAAAGTTGGGGAGAGTAAAATAAAAAGATATGATTAGAAACTTGGAAAAGTGAGTTTTTATGAAAGGGTGAAAATATGAAAAGAAACAAGAAAAAGAAATCACCCTTGAAACCATAGAGCAAAGGAAATGCTCATGGTTGTGTGGATTTGAAAAGAAAAAGAAAAAGAAAAAGATAGGGATCAAAGAAAGGGAAATTGTGTAGAGTTGAATGTTTGGGAATGCTCTCTTAGGATAGGCAACTTTGTTGAATTCTCTTAATCATATCCTTTCTTGTAACCTAAGCCACATTACAACCTTTGAAAGACCTCTTGATTCTAATTTTTCACATGATTTGGTATTTGTTGTGATAACCGCATGATTTGTGTTGTTGTTGATTTAATTGCTTGGATGAGTGAAAATAACCCTTCATGTTATTCATCATTATTATGATGTGTGTGTAAGTTTGATTCAATTCTGAAATATATGGCTTTGAATTCCTTGGACTGATTTTTGCACTCAACCATTTCTCTTATTCATGTTTTGTATAGAATTGAGATAGGTGGATTGAAAAAGTGCCAAACACTTTTGAACCATTTGAATGTCCTTGTTAAATCCTTGCTTCGATCTTTTGTGTCATTGCTTTGGTTGTGAGGGTGGAAACTTTTGTTTAGGGACAAACAAAATGCTAAGTTGGGGAGAGTTGTTAGGGACCAATTAGTACTACTTTTTATATCATTTTATTGGTCCCTTTTACCAAGTTTTGATGTAATTACACACTTTTATTCTCACTATTTTGTATAAATGCAATTAGGTTTAATTTATTTTGTTTTGAATAGTTATTTCACATATTTGTTAGTTTTGTAGAATTTTTGGATAAGGGAGCTTTTGGAATGCAGGATCATAATATGGAAGAGGTGTTGAATGCAATTTGGAGGCCCAATTTTGGAAGAATACCACTTGGAAGACTTTGGATGAAGCTAGCAAAGCAAGGAAGCTGAGATAGCTTCAGTTCGCGCTACGAACCACCTTCGCGCCGCGAAGGCTGCGAATCCAGCAAGCTGTTTTTAGGCCAAGGGTGTTGTTTTTCATGACCAGCTGGTTTTGCCATTTTGGTGTCTGCCTTGGGGGAGCTTTTCTGCCTTAGATGAGAAATGATCATTTCAGGAAATGTCAACCCTTTTAGAAAATCAGATTGGAAAGTGATATTCATTCTAACACATTCACACATTCATAGATACTTAGAGATTTTGTAAGAGAGAAAAACAGAGTTTTTCTTCTATTGCATTTTGCTTTTGAAAATGATGATGATGAGCTAAACCCCATTTTGTCAAGATTGGAGGTAGTAGCTATTCTCATTTGTTTATGTATTCCATTTGATATATATATATGATAATAGATGGTTGATGAATTGAATGTTATTTTTGCCATAAGTTGAAAATGAGATTTGAGTAGTTGTTGAAAGAGATTATTTGAGTCTTGACATAAAATAGATTTTCAAGTAGTGAATAAGTTGTAGAGATATATTTATTCATTACTCTTCTTTGGTATCAATCATTAAAGATTGCTATATTGATAGTTAGGTGGAGAGATCGTCTAAGGATCAATATAGTGACTATCACGATATCATTTAGACATAAATGACATTGAGAGGATACTTGAACATCATCAATAATCTTAAATCTATATAGTTATCATAAGGAATCATAAGCACTGGGAATAGTGAATTGCAATCTTGCCAAGCTTTTACATTTGATTAAAACCATTTTACTGTTTTTAGTGACATTTACTCAACATAACTTTCCAAACAAAACAACTTTGTTACTTTCTAAACTTATAAAAATTTAGATTATAGAATGGCGGTAATAACAACCAATCTCTGTGGATACGATATAAAAATATTTTCCGAAGATATACTTTTCAACATGACGCTGAGTTTATCCATAGCTTATTGGTCATGAATTTACCGCTATAAAAATTAAGTGGCGGCTCTGCTGGGGAAGAGGTTGGAACTCTGTTCCAAGCCTTATCTATTTCTGAGGTAAAGAAAATTGGGGCACCCATGTCTTCTTTGAAGGAGGCTCAGAAAGCTCATAAAGATGGCAGTATAGATTAGTGGGGCCGTATGGTAGAGGTCACCGAGAACAAGAATTGAGCCGGGTTGGGATTCCAGCGAGGGTTGTATAATGTTAGAGCTGAAGAAGAGAAACCGAGTTTCCGTAGAGGAGGGTTCATCCATGGTAATGAACAACACTTATCTGCTGTGATCGAAGGTGATAAAGTTGAAGACTTCGCCAACTTTGTGACGTATGACAAGTCGTGCAACAATTGGATTGTTGTTGATATTCCTGTTATTGTCCATCGTTCTAAGTAATTTGCTTTTTAATTACTATAAGAAAAATTATTCTCCTATGCCTATGGGATAAGTGAACATTGTTGGGCATTTTTCAAATTATCATCAATAAAATGCAATTCTATTCATCCACATCTATGATGTTTTTATTTTTTTCTTTTTGCTTTTCCGAAAATGGTAATCACAAAAAAAAACATAAATAAATAATAAGTGTCCATCTACATAATATTTGGTCACAATTCACTTCTCTAAAATCAAAATATCAAATTATTATGTAGGTTGGTTTCTAAACCCATTGAATACAATGATCCTACTCTTTCTCCAAATTTTGAGTTCCCTGAGTTTGAGGCTGAGGAAGATATTGACGAAGAAGTGTCTGATGAACTATCTCGTCTACTTGAGCATGAGGAAAAAGCCATTAAGTCGTTCGAAGAGCGGATGAATTAGTTAACTTGGGTTCCGAAGATGATGTGAAGGAATTCAAGATTGGATCTCAACTATGTCCAGAGGTCAAGAAGGGGTTGATTGATCTTCTCCGAGAATATTTAGATGTGTTTGCTTGGTCCTATCAAGACATTCCTAGTTTGGATTCTGAGATTGTGGAGCATAGATTGTCGTTGAAGCCAGAACGCCCGTCAGTCAAGTAGAAGTTAAGGAGAACTCATCTTGATATGGCAGTGAAGATCAAAGAAGAAGTGCAGAAACAAATTGATGTTGGTATCCTTGTTACCGATGAATATCCTGAATGCGTAGCCAATATTGTGTTCGTTCCTAAGAAGGATGGAAAAGTCCGTATGTGTGTTGATTATAGAGATTTGAACAAATCTAGTCCGAAAGATGATTTCCCTCTACCACACATTGATATGTTGGTAGACAATACAGCTAAATTCAAAGTCTTCTCGTTTATGGACAGATTTTCCAGTTATAATCACATCAAGATGGCAGCCAAAGATATGGAGAAGACTGCATTCCTTACACCCTGGGGAACATTCTGTTATAGAGTGATTCCTTTCGATTTAAAGAGTGTTGGTGCAACATACCAGAGAGCCATGACCACTCTTTTTCATGATATGATTCATAAAGAGATCGAAGTCTATGTCGATGACATGATTTCCAAATCAAGTGATGAAGAAGAGCATGTTAAGAAATTGTTGAAGTTATTCCAGCGTTAGAGTAAGTACAAGCTTTGCTTGAATCCCAATAAATGTACTTTTGGTGTTCGTTCTGGTAAGTTGTTGGGCTTTATTGTCAGCGAGAAGGGTATTGAAGTTGATCCTGCCAAGGTCAAAGAAATACAAGAAATGCATGTGTCCAAACCTGAGAAGCAAGTCAGAGGTTTTCTCGGCCGCTTGAATTATATTTCAAGATTCATTTCTCACATGACTACCACGTGCACACATATATTCAAGCTTCTTCGGAAAGATCAGTCTTGTGATTGGACCGAAGATTTCCAGAAAGCTTTTGATAGTATCAAAGAATATCTTCTTGAGCCTCCGATTTTGTCTCCGACTGTTGAAGGAAGGTCGTTGTTCATGTATTTGACTATGCCTAAATAAAGTCTGGGTTGTGTTCTAGGTCAGCAAGATGAAACTGGAAAGAAAGAATATGCTATTAACTACCTCAGTAAGAAGTTCACCGACTGTGAGACTCGGTATTATATGCTTGAAAGACTTGTTGCGCATTGGCTTGGGCTGCTAAGCATCTGCACCGATATATGTTGAATCATACTACTTGGTTGATATCCAAAATGGATCCAATCAAGTATATTTTTGAGAAGCTTGCTTTAACTGGGAGGATTGCCCATTGGCAGATTTTGTTACCCGAGTTTGATATTAAATACCGATCTCAAAAAATGATTAAAGCTAGTGTCTTGGCTGACCATTTGGATCACCAACCGATTGAAGACTACCAGTTAGTGCAGTACGATTTTCCTGATGAAGAGATGTTATACTTGAAAATGAAAGATTGTGATGAACCATTTCTTGAAGAAGGGCCAGAACCTGGTTCCCGTTGGGGCATGGTATTTGATGGAGCTGTTAATCAATATGGTAATGGCATTGGGGCAGTGATTATTACTCCTCAAGGCACACATTTTCCGTTTACAGCTAGATTGACTTTCAAGTGTACAAATAATATGGCTGAGTATGAAGCTTGCATTATGGGGCTTGAAGAAACCAATGATCTTAGAATCAAGCATCTTGACGTCTATGGAAATTCAACTTTGGTTGTGAATCAGATCAAAGGTGAATGGGAGACGAATCAACCCGGTTTGATACCGTATAAAGATTATGCGAGGAGGATTTCAACTTTCTTTACAAAGGTTGCGTTTCATCATGTCCCTCGAGATGAAAATCGGATAGCCGATGCTCTTGCAACGTTGGCTTCAATGATTGTAGTGAAGTTTTGGAATGAAGTTCCTAATTTGACTGTAATGCATCTTGATAGGCCAGCTCATGTGTTTGTTGTTGAAGAGATCAAAGATGAGAAGCTGTGGTATTTTGACATCAAGAGTTTCCTCCAAACTCAGATTTACCCGTCTGGGGCATCTTTGAAAGGTAAGAAGACTTTGAGGAGATAGGTTGCAACTTTTACCTAAATGATGATGTGTTGTATAAGAGAAACATTTATATGATTCTGCTCAGATGTGTGGATAGACACGAAGCAAACTTATTTATGACTGAAGTCCACGAAGGGTCCTTTGGTACTCATTCCAATGGACATGCTATGGCTAAGAAGATGTTGAGAGCAGGTTACTATTGGCTGACAATGGAATCTGGCTGTTGCAAATTTGTCAAGAAATGCCACAAGTTTCAGATTTATGCAAATAAGATTCATGTGCCTCCGACACTATTGAATGTCATTTCCACTACATGGACCTTCTCCATCTAGGGAATTGATATGATTGGTATGATTGAGCCTAAAGCTTCAAACGGACATCGTTTCATTCTGGTGGCTATTGACTACTTCAAAAAGTGGGTTAAAGCGGCACCGTATGTGAATGTAACCAAGCAAGTTGTTGTAAGGTTTATCAAGAATCAGATTATATATCGTTGTAGTGTGCCAAGTAAGATCATTACTAATAATGGATCTAACTTGAACAATAATATGGTGGAAGCTCTTTGCAAGGACTTCAAGATTGCACATCATAATTCTTCTCCTTACAGACCTAAGTTGAATGGGGTTGTTGAATATGAAAATAAGAACATCAAGAAGATCATTCAGAATATGGTTGTGACATATAAAGATTGGCATGAGATGCTCCCATTTGCTTTGCATGGGTACCGTACATCCATCTGCACTTCAACAGGGGAAATCCATATCTCGCTTGTTTATGGCATGGAGGTTGTGCTCCTAGTAGAGGCTAAGATCCCATCATTGTGTGTTTTTATGGAAGCCAATTTGACTAAAGTTGAATGGTGTCAGACCAGATATGACCAGTTGAATTTAATTGAAGAGAATAGGTTGACTTCCATGTGTCATGGTCAGTTATATCAGTAGAGAATGAAGAAAGCTTTTGATAAGAAGGTCAGGCCTCGTGTGTTTAGAGAAGGTGACCTTGTGCTCAAGAAGATTCTATCTTTCAAACCAGATTCTAGGGGAAAATGGACTCCTAATTATGAAGGCTCGTATATTGTCAAGAGAGCCTTTTCAGGTGGTGCTCTGATTCTTATAACTATGGATGGTGAAGAGCTCACTCGTCATGTGAATGCCGATGCAGTCAAGAAATACTTTTCCTAAACAGAAAAGAACAACTCGCTAATTTGAAAACCCAAAAGGGCGGCTTAGGGAAAAATGAACGTCTTGGTTGATTGAAAACCCGAAAGAGCAATCCAGGCAAAAGTTAGAGACATAAAAAAGAAAATTTATCCCAATAGGTGGATTACCCCGCCTTGGGGAAATTTATGCAAAAATTAGGGATTATGGCAAGTAACTGCATTTCGTTGATCTTCAGTCTTGAAGACATTCTTGAGCACGTCATTTGGTTCTGATTCGTCATCTTCAACCAAAGCCAATAGCACAGTGGATATTGAAGTTGGTAGAAGGATTAGTGATCATTGTATTCAATGTAGCCCTTTTCCATGTAAATTACCATTTTTCAACTTCTGTAAAGATCTATGGAGTCTTGTCATTTACAGACTACCATTCTATTAAATAAAGTTGTGCTTTTTACCTAATCGTTTCCACTCTTATTTATTTTTCAGCCGAATAGAATTAAATTTTATAATGATCGTGTTGAAATTGAATTTAAAAAAATTGTCTTTCTTAAAATAATAAAAGCAATTACTTTGAAAGAACAATCAATTTCATTAAGGAATGTCAACCGCAATCTGAGAACAAGTAAGTCTTAGAAGTGCAAAACATTATTGGTATTTCCCCAAGCAGTTGGTTCAGCAATTCTGTTTCCCCACCTGAGTTTTGTGATCCCCTCCCTAGCTGATTTGTAGGTATGTATTCTCAATGGTTTGCAAAAATTCAGTGCAAATTTTTGTTTCCCCTCAGGTCGCCAACGGAGTTATCCCTGATCCCCATCAACACTGATCCTTGAGTGGTATTCTGCAAGGTTGTCTCCCATTTGATATGGTGTTGACCTAAAATTCCCCGCAGGGTTGATGAATCAAATCCTCAGCATAATCATCATCATCATCATATATATATATATATATATATATATATATATATATATATATATATATATATATATATATATATATATATATTGATCCCCATCAACACTGATCCTTGAGTGGTATTCTGCAAGGTTGTCTCCCATTTGATATGGTGTTGACCTAAAATTCCCCGCAGGGTTGATGATTCAAATCCTCAGCATAATCCTCATCATATATATATATATATATATATATATATATATATATATATATATATATATATATATATATATATATATATATATATATATATACATCTACATATATTACATAATTCCATCATTGCACTTTTTGAGTCATCATTTTTCTGGTCATCTACTACGGTGATATTATTTCCCCATGCAGATTTGGTGTGTTTGTCCTTCCTCTATTATAGAATGTTAGCCCCTTAAGCAGAAAGTATTTAACCTTTCTCATTCCCCACAAAGTTATTTCCTCATGGATGATTATTATTTCAGTTTCCTCCACAGTCGATTATCTGGAATGAACCACTCCCCTTGAGTTATATCCTCATCGGGTCGAGTCTTTAATTGACTATTTATTTCTAGCTCTTACCTAGATCGATGCTTTTGGTCCCCTGAGAATCTATTACCCAGTAACCGGTAATATTCTTCTCAATTTGTGAGTATTTAACTCTTACCCAATACCCGATAACAGTGATCTGCTTCCTCTAGTTTTTCCCCAGCGGATTCATCTTACGTTTCCCCGGGTAGTCTATCCTTGATATGCTCATCTTAACCGATGACATATATTCTTCCTTTTGAGTTTATCTTTGATATGTTCATCCTAACCAGTGACACATATTCTCTTTGTGGTTTTCTGCCCAGTAAAAAGGTAGTTGTAATCCCCATTTCATTCCCTAGAGGGTTAATCCTTGATATGTTCATCCTAACCGGTGACAGGTTTCCTCCTCTTTTTGGTTTTCTGCCCAGTAAAAAGGTAGTTGTAATCCCTATTTCATTCCCTAGAGGGTTAATCTGTGATATATTCATCCTAACCGATGACGGGTTTCCTCCTCTTTGCGGTCTTCTGCACAGTAACCGGTAGTTCTAAATCCTACTTTCTCCCCTCGGGGTCTATACTTGATATATCCATCTTAACCGATGATGGATATTCTCTTTTCGGTATTCTATCCAGTAACTGATAGATGTAATTCCTACTTTTCCCTGAAAGTCTATCCTTGATATGTTCATCTTAACCAATGACGAATATTCTTCCCTTTGAGTTTATCCTTAATATGTTCACTCTAATCGGTGAAGGATATCCTCTTCCTTCGGTCTTCTGCTCAGTAACCGGTAGTTGTAAATCCTATTCAGCTTTTCCCCAACAGGTTATTCTTACCCAATAACTGGTAATGAATATACCTCATGTTTCCGTCAGCGAGTCATCCTTGTTATGTTTACCCTATCCGGTAACGGATGTGCTCTCTGTCAGAGTATGTTATCTCCTTACCCAATAACTGGTAATAGATGATTTATTTCTGGTACTTTTGTGTTGAAGTTCATTTCTTCCCCAGTTGAGTTTGAGTGCGTATTTCCTCAGCGAAATCGCCGTCCCCTGTTTGGATCGAGTATTTCAGTTTTGTCCTGATTTACCCGTTTCCCTTGCAAATTTTCCCCTTTATCCTTGACTGAGTCTTTCCATTGATTTATTTTCATCGAATCCCTCGTGTCCCCCAGTAGTTTTAAGTCATAGCATGGCCTACGTACAAATTTTTATCCCCAGAGTCTCTGTCTCCCCAGTGGGTTTTCCTTATGGAATACATTATACTCCTGTGGACTTGCAGTCTCTCCGGATTCTTTTCCTTTGTGGCAACATATTCCCCATAGAGATTACTTTTAACATTTCATATCATATGCATCATGAGGTCTCTTAGGGACCAAAATTTGCTTCTATGTTGTTATTTAAGTCCATTCTATTGAGTCGATATGAAGATTTTAACCTTCACCTCCTCGGCTAGAATATCCTTAAATAGGGGCAGCTGTAGGACCCCAATTTTGATCCTAAGATCACTCATGCTATCTCATCATATGCATTAGAATTGGGATCAGACCTTGACATCCTCCTTACCCCTTATTTATTGGGTTTGCATTTGGAGAGATCACTAAGCACATTTGATTGTATCATACTTCATTTTAATTTATTCACTAACCAAAACACCAAAAATATGTGAATGTATAGTTTGTTACTTTTGTAGGTAGTGTGTGTGTTCACCCATGCTCCATAAAGCTCATATCTAGGGTTTAAGAGCCTCAATGCAAGGAGCACAATCAAGAATTGGTTTACATTGGTTCTAAGCATCATATATGAATCCTCATGGTATTCACATGATATTTTGATCAAGAAATCATCAAGAGTTTGGAGTTTGTTTGCCTTGGAAAACCTAATTCATCTAGGTATCTTGTGTGACTTATTCAACAAGTTTCCTCAATAATTGATCAAGTATTTCAAGGGATACTTCACATTACATCATCTTATGCATATGTGATCCTCCATGAGTCCCAAAAGTCAGGAGAATGTTAAGCTAGAAAGATGGTTCATGGTGGTTGATCAGAGAAAGTCAACTAGTCATAACTAGGATTCCCAAGACCCTATCTCCTACACATTTTGTCATATGAAAATGATTCTAAGATAAAAGTTACTCAAAATGATATTCCAAACAACTTTCATGTTTTATTCAAGAGCTAGTTTTTCTTGGAAAGCATTTTTTATGGTGAAAGATGATAGGTCATTTTGTTTGAACCCTAGTTTGGAGGTCAACTTCACAAGACCATAACTTGCTCAATTTTTATGAGGTGAAAGACATTCAAATCGCATCTGAAGCAAGGCCGGGCATAATTGAAAGCAAGATCCTGTCAATCTGACGCTCCATTGAAGGTGAATTTTCAGAATTTTCATCTCTTCGATTCTCCCACAATTCTTCACCATTCTTGTTGATTTTTGATTGTCTGAAGTTCTATCAATGTAGGCAAGAAGATTGAGTTGCTTTGAGGTCAAATCGTAGCAACTCAGTTCATGATCCTCAAAATTCAAATCCATGTATATCTTTATATACTTAGGAGAAAATTGAGGCCAAATTAGTGCTCCTAAGCATTTTTCCTTCAAATTAGTGTTTTCACTCTTCATTTTCCATTAAGTTGAGCTTGGACCATACCGGTGGTGCTCACCTGAGAAGATGACCGGAGCTAGGGCTCCGGTGGTGCGCTGGAATAATCCAGGCCATCCAATTTGATTACCACACATGTGGCACAGTTGACTGAGGTGGTGGTGGAATGTGTGCGGCTGGCCATCAGATCTGCTACCTCAATTAATGAGGGAGATCTAATGACCCTTGTTTTTTTTATTTATATTTTATTTTCTGATTTTTCATTTAATCCTTTTATTTTGATTAATTCATATTAATTTTATTTTTTATCCAAAAAATATGGGACTTTCACACAAAAAAAATCTAATATTTTCCTCTTTAATTTTCTGAATTAAAATTATTTTTTGGATTAATTTTGATATTTTTCATGATTTAATTGTTTTTGTGCAAATTTTTAATTGTTTAAAAATACTTCTGACTTTTCAAAAATTATGAAATTTTTTGTCTACCTTTGACCTCGTTTGACCTGGGATAAATCTCCTGGCCATTTATTTGGTGTTTTGAAGAGGTTTTAAGTTCTTGATCAAACCTAGTTAAAATTAAATGCATTTTAATTTGATTTTTAATTGATTAATTGTGTATAAATTATGTTGAGCCATTCTTATTGACTTTTGAAGTTTGACTATGTGTTTGGGCCTTGGTCAAGGTTGATTTCACTTTTGTTGGACTAAAATCATTTGATTAAGGGGATTGATGAAATGTACATTTCATCTCCCAAAATGAATGAATGATTTTAATTTGATAAAATTACTCCCATGAGCAATTTGTGTTTGTCTCATCTCCCCTGCCTCTTCATCCACAATCTCATTCTATCTCATCCCTTTAATTGACCAATGAAGTCTTAATATCTTAATGTTAATTGGTTCATCAATAACTTTGTGTTTGATGAATCAATCCAAGTATGGATGAGATTAGGTCCTTCCTTTGATCATTTTCTTTTTGAGTGTGCTATGTTTTAGGAGTATGGTTCATTATATCATATCTCTAACATGGATTAACACCAAAATTTCCATTGCCCGACCTCAGATAGTTGTGACTTCTACATAAGTCTAATTACGATTGCTTAACATAGTGCTAAATTTTGACTCAAAGGCATAACATTCTAGTAAGTGAGATTGTAAGTCTCCCCCCTCTCAAGGTATTATGTGGAAACTTGGCCTTTTTTCCTTCCTTTGGAAGATGTCTTGGTTCAAGGATCCATGCTTGTGAATAAAGGGTTGAGTGTTCTCCAAAGAATGACTTAATCAATTGAAAAGCAAAGACATCACTAACATATAATCAACTAACATTTGACTAACTTCTAGTCATTTACCATATCATTTGCCATTTGCATATCATTTAACTTGTTTATGTTTATGTCATTTTCACTTTGCTCACTTGAGCCATATATTGTGATTGTATATATTTATTGGTGTATCTTGTTGGTGTTTATGGTCTTAGGACCTTAAAATAGTTAATAAACAACAAAAAAAATCATTAAAAAAATATTTGTGTGGACTGTTGGATTTGATCTGAGCTTTGGACTTAGAATTAGGAAACATTTCCTATGCAAAAGAACTTGGCCAATGCCAACATTTTTGAGACCAAGTTATTTTGATTTGAGCTTCCATTAGATGCAAGTATTGGGATCTACATGAATTCATCTTCTACATGGTCTTGATGCAAATGTTACTTTGAACCTGTGTTTAATGTCTTATTCTGAGCGAATCAAGCAGCATGTCATCTGATACATGGGAAGGTTAAGAAGAAGACTGTGAGGTAGCTTGCTTGGATGTGGCTATATTTATTTGATACCTTTCTCTTCATATTGCTACTTGCTTATTCATATTGCTTGATTTAAAGTCCAAGAAAAAGTGGGTTTCTATATGACATTCTTGTCTATTGGATTGCATCCCATTGGTCAGATCATTTCAACTCTAAACTTTTAATTTTAAGCTTAGGATTAGTCTCTTCCTTTCCTCCAACTTCTTAAATTTCAAAATCTCTCCCCCTTTTCAAAATCGTCGTTGCTTGTGATTTTCAAACTTACACTTTATTGCAAATTAGAAACTTTGGCCTTATGCCATTGCATTTTAAAACTCTTTTTTTAAATCAAACTTGTAAATGAATCTAATCATATTGACTTAAAATTTCAAAAGACAAAAAGAACTAACACTCACTCAAACTCTTTTAGGCCCCTTTGTGCCTCTCTTAAATTTAAATCTTTTGTTAAAATGAATTCAGTCACTTTGAAATTGATACCACGAACTACGAGGTTTTGATCCTCATTTTTATGTTGGTATGTAGGCACAAGTCTGAAGGTCTTGTCAAACATAAAAATATAATTAATGAATTCTTTTCTTATCCCCACACTCAATTTATTGCAAACATCTTTTATACCAAAAACACATAGACACATAAAAAAGGGCTCCATAGGAGTACCTAGGACACTTTGGGTGCTAACACCTTCCCACTGTGTAACCAACCCCCTTACCTATAATCTCTTCCATTTAATTCGTTATGATTTGAAAACTTCTTATCTTTGGGTTTTTTTTCGTACTTTTTCCCTTTTCCTTTGGAAACAATAAAAGCGCGGTGGCGACTCTGGTTTTATTGACGTTAAGTTTATCCATAGCTTAATGGTCATGAATTTACCGCTACAGGTCTCAAGCCAACTTGTTAAAAACTACTCTACACAAGTTGAACATGACTATACCATCCTCCTATCTTAATTGCACACAAGTTCCGGTTAGAACTTATCTCACCACACAGAGATCGCCAGGCACAACACACAAATTATATCACACAAACAACATATAAAAACATCAACTATACAAATATATACACATAAAAAGTAGTCTAAACCTACTGAGGACTACTCCCAAGCAGAGTCTCCATTTAATTTCTATAGCGGTAAATTTTTGTCCATCAAGTTATGGATAAACTTGACGTCAGTAAAACCAGAGTCGGCCACCGCGCTTTTATTATTTCCAAAGGAAAAGAGAAAAGTACGAACAAAACCCAAACATAAGAAGTTTTCAAATCAAAACTAATAAAATTCCATAGATTATAGGAAAGGGGGTTGGTTACCCAGAGGGAAGGTGTTAGCACCAAAAGTGTCCTTGGTACTCCTAGGGAGCCCTTTTTGTGTGCATATGTTTTTGGGTATAAAAGATGTTTGATAAAATATAGAGTGTGGGGATGAGAAAATAATTAATTGATTAAATTTTTGTGTTTGACAAGATCTTCGGTCTTATGCCTACGTACCAACATAAAAATGAGAGATCAAAACCCCGTAGTTCGTGGTAAAAATTTCAAAGAAGTGGATGAATTGATTTTAACAAAAACATTTAAGTAAAAGGGAACAAAAAGACAAATATTTGAATGGGGTTGTTAGTTATTTTTGTCTTTTTTAAATTAAAGTCAATATTGTTAAGTTTATTTACAGGTTTGATTTAAGAAAAGTTTGAAAATTCAGTGGCATAGGGCCAAAGTTTCTAATCATTAAAACAAGTATGAGTTTGAAATTACAAGCAAATAAAGTTTTTGAAAAGAGGGAGAGATTTTGAATTTTAATAAGTGGGAGGAGATGAAGAGAATATCCTAAGAAAAAATTTAAAATTTAAGATTTGAAAAGGTCTGACCAATGGAATGCAATCCAACAGACAAGAATGTCATATAGAAACCCATTTTTCTTTGGATTTTGACAAGAAATAAACCATAAGCAATGAGAAAATAACTAGATATCATGAAGATCAAGGCATCAAATAAATATAGCCATATCCAAGCATGCACCCCAATAGCTGGCAGTCTTCATTGTCTTCCAATGTATCAGATAAAATATTCCTTGATCAACTTAAAATAAAACATCAGACATAGACAAAAATAACAATTATGCACAGAGACAAAGTAGCAGATGAATCAAAGAGATCCAAGCCCTTGCATTAGATGAAAGTCATTGTTGAGTTAGCTCAATCTCAGATGTTGGCATTGGCCAAGCCCTTTAGCACGGGGAATGTTGCCTAGTTCTAAGTTCAACAGTTTAGATCAAGTCCCAGCAGTCCACCAAATGCTTTTTAGGGTTTTTGTTGTTATTAGGTTTTTTAGGGTCCTAAGACCACACAAAAAATCAAAACACACAAACAAATATATACAATCACAAGATATGGCTCAACTGAGCAAATTGAAAACAACTTGGAACATAAACAAGTTGCATGAAATGTAAATGGAAATGAATGATAAATGACTAAAATTTAAATTGTATAAAGCATAATGAATAAGAGTTATTCAATGGTTAATCAAATGTTAGTGTTGAGTTTTAATTGATTAAGTAATTATTTGGAGAACACTCAACCATTCATTCACAAGTATGAATCCTATTGAGTTTTAATTGATTAAGTAATTATTCGGAGAACACTCAACCATTCATTCACAAGTATGAATCCTTAAACCAGGGCATCTTCCATGAGAAGCGATCCAACTTGGAAAATTTAACAAGTATGCCACTAGCTTTCATGAAAGGAAAAAAGTTCAAGTTTCCATACAATGCCATGAAGAATGGGATACTTGCAATCTCATTTACTAGAATGTTATGCCTTGAGGGTCAAATTTAGCTCTATGTTAAGCAATCGTAATTGGACTTATGTAGAAGTCACAACTATCTGAGGACGGGCAAGAAAAATATAGGTGTTAATGCATATTAGAGATTTGGTACAAAGAACCAAACTCCTAAAACATACCACACACTAAAAGAAAAGTGGTAAGGACCTATCTCAGTTAGACTTATATTAATTCATCTGACACAAGGTCATTGATGAATCAATTAGCATTTAGACATTAGAGAAATCATTGGTCAAATGAAGGATTGGGAAAGATTAAGGATGAATATGAAGAGGGGATGGGAAGTAGAAACACAAATTTGTCACGAGAGGAATTTCATTTGATCAATACCATCCATTCACTTTGGGAGATTAAATGTACAGTTCATCAATCCCCTAAATCCAATGGTTTTGATCAAACAAAAGTCAAATCAACCATGACCAAGGTCGAAACAGAAATTCAAACATCACAAGACCATAAAAATGGCTCAACATAATTTTTAAGCAATTATTCAATTAAAAATCAATTTAAAAATGAATTAAAATGAATTTTTATTTGGTCAAAACCTCAAATCCCTTCAAAACACCAAAGGAGAAAAAATTCATGATTTTTTGAAAGGAACTTAGAAAAAAAATTCATGATTTTTTGAAAGTCAGAGGAACTTAGAAAAAAAATTCATGATTTTTTGAAAGTCAGAAGTATTTTAAAATAATTAAAAATATGCACAAAAACATTTAATTCATGAAAAATACCAAAATTAATCCAATAAATAATTTTAATTCAAAATATGGAAGAGAAAATATTTAAAGATTTTTTGTGGAAGTCCCATATTTTTTGGATAAAAAATGAATTTATTATGAATTAAACCAAAAAAGATTATTTAAAAGTAAAATCAGAAATTAAAAAAAATGAGAAAAAACAAGGTCCATCAGATCTCCCTCATTAATTGAGGTGGCAGATCTGGTGGCCAAGCACACGTGTTCCACCAAAGACCTGAGTCAATGCGCCACACCAATGGTAATCAGACCAAGGGCCAAGATTAAAACACTTCCAAGATATCAGATTGTTTGGAAGGTGCCAACGCACCACCGGAGCGCTAGCTCCGGTCATTTTCTTCGTTGGACCTCACCGAACTGGTCCACCATAAACCACCATCAAAATGAAAAGTAAGGACATGGTTTTACAAGAAAAATGCTCAGGAGCTCAAATTTGACCTCCATTTCATCCAATTCCAAGTATATTGAAAGATACATGAATTTGAAAGTTTAGGCTCATGATCTGAGTTGCTTCGATTTAACCTCAAAGCAACTCAATCTTTTGGCCTACATTAGTAGGACTTCAGCCAATCAAAAATCAAAGAGAATGGTGAATAATTGAGAGACAATCGAAGGCTCAAAGTTTATGAAAAATCACCTTCGGGTAGCTTGAATCTGGCTTGATCTTGCTTCCAATTTGCCTTGGTTCGACTCTAAAATCTTGCAGGAAGTGAAATGGATCAAAGAGAGACTTAGATTCTTGGAGTTTTAATCTTAAAACAGAAGGAGAATTGAAACTCGATTTCAAGTGAAATCTTCAAGTTTATCCTTTAATGGAGACTAGGGAGGCAATGGTTCAAAGCTTAGGCAATCAGGGATCCTCTTTCTGATCACTATGGTCATGTATATATAACATAGCAAGTTGGTTTTCACATACTTTGAAAATTTCCCAATTTTAGCAACTTTGGTGAATGGATGCATGGGTATTTATTTGGGCCCAATTCATGACGTGATCTTGCTCCAATTCCTTCACAATGAGTACTAAAACATTAACATGTAAGCATGAAATAGGGAATGGTTATTTGAATTCAAATATTGCGAAAACAAACCTATGAAAGGAACCATGCACAAGACCCCCAAGTCATGCCCAAATGAAGTGATTTTGGAATTTTTGAAAAGGTGACATCAAGAGGAACAACTTTTATGTTGAATGCTTTTCTATTTGAGTCTTGGATCATGATGAATTTTGAGGGGGAAGTTGGAGGAATCAAACATAATTGAAATTTTTCTATGTACCAAGTCAAATGACCAATTCTTCCACCTTGCATAACGTTTTCTATGAGCTTCAAATGGAAATGGTTTCTTCACCAAATTTGTAGAGCTTTCATTCCTCTACAATTTAGTCACAAATTTAACCTCATTTGGATTTTTCATGAGGGAGTTATGCATTTTAGAAGTTGAGGAAAATTGCTTGTTTAATGGTAATGGCCTAAAATGACCAATAATGTTTCCTCTTGCCACATGCCCTTGCAAGTAGAATTTGAAATTTCTCCAAGAATAAAAGTTGGATAGGATATCTTTAATTTTATCATGAAAATCGTATGGCCTTCATATCATAAATATTGATCAAGTTATAGTCCTTGGAAGTTGACCTCCTAACTAGGGCACAAACAAAATGACCTATAATGTTTCACCATAAAAAATGACTTTCCAACAAAAACTAGCTCTTGATTTCAACAAGTTATAGTCGTTTGGAATGTCATAAGGAGTAACTTTGCTCTTGGAATCATTTTCAGATGACAAAAATTGTAGGAGATGGGGTCTAGGGAACCCCAATTTTGACCAGTTGACTTTCTCTAGTCAACCTCTTTGAACCAACTTGCAAACTTGAAGTTATCTTGATTTTTAGGAGTCATGGAGGATCATATATGCATAAGGTGATGTATAATGAATTATCCCTTGAAATATTTGACCAATTGTTGAAGAAGCTTGCTGAGGAAGTCACACACGATACCTAGATGAATTAGGGCTTCCAAGGCAAACAAGCTTCAAACTCTTGATGAATTATTGATCAAACTGATAAATGAAGAACATGGGGATCCATATATGATGTTTAGAACCAACGTGAATCTTTCTTTGATTGATCTCTTGCACTAAGGGTCTCAAACCCATGTTGTGAGCTTGATGAGGCATTGGTGGATGCACACACTACCTATAAAAGAATCAAAGCTATACATAGACATATTTTTGTATTTTTAGGTTAGTAAACAAATAAAAATAAAGTATGGTACAATCAAATGTGCTTGTTTATCTCTCCCAATGCAAACCCAATGAATAAGGGGTAAGGAGGATGTCAAGGTGTGATCCCTAAGCCAATACAAATGATGAGATAGCATGAGGGATCTTAGGGTCAAAATTGGGGTCTTACACATAGCTTCCATACCATAAACAAGAGAGAAAAGGGTTTCCCCTGTTGAAGTGTGGATAGATGTACGACACCCATGCAAAATGGGAGCATCTCATGCGAATCTTTATTTGTCACAACCATCTTCTGAATAATCTTCTTAATGTTTTCATTCGCAGCCTCAACAACCCCATTCATCTTAGTTCTGTAGGGAGAAGAATTATGATGTGCAATCTTGAAGTCTTTGCAAAGAGCTTCCACCATATTATTATTCAAGTTAGATCCATTATCAGTAATGTGTTGGTGTAAGCCCTAGAGGCCAATACTTTTTGTACTTGTATCGAATTATTTATTAATAATAAAAGGCTCTTTCTTTATTATGTTTGATTAATAAAGTCCCTAGAATAGCTAGTCCGTTTAATGTATTAAGTATGACTTAATCATGAGATCACATTAAACATAAGGACACTATTCTTAAAGTATTCGTAGTCGAGCTTTATTGTGAAGTGGGATAACATTAAAGCATTAAGACTATTATGTTTGTAGACTGATGATCACATCTCAAGGATCATGGATAAAGAGTTATCAAGTCTTAAACATAGGTATGAATATTAAGAGTAATATTTATACCGGATTGACCCGCTATGAGAATACTATATAGAAAGTTATGCAAAGTGTCATAAGTTATTCTCATGGTGATAATGGTGTATACCACTCTTCGACCTGAAACCACTATGGATCCTAGATGTAGAGTCGAGTGCTTTATTGCTGATCCAACATTGTTCGTAACTGGATAACCATAAAGACAGTTGATGGGTACTCCACGAAGCATGTTGAGGGACATGAGTGACCTAGATGGAATTTGCCCATCCTGCGTAACAGGATAAATGTCTATAGGCCCAATATTGAACTGGATAAGGATGACACAGTCTATACCTTGTGTTCAATATAGACATAAGGGAAAAGCGGTAATTATACACATAATTATTATCACAGGAGGTTTTGTCAGATCACATGACATTTTCGTGTCTTGGGTAGCAGTGATGTGTTGCTAGATACCGCTCACTGTTTATTATGTTAAATGCGTGATTTAATATAATTGTCAACATCGCGAAAACCTACAGGGTCACACACAAAGGACGAATTGATGAGAGATAGAGTAACTAAGGAACATCGTACGGTACGGTGCACTTAAGTGGAATACGAAATATGGTAAGGTACCACACGCTTAAGTGATTTGGGTATATTATAAGATATGGGCCAAAATACACTTAAGTGGGCTTTTAGCTTGAGGCCCACACAAGTGGTTCTATAAATAGAACCCTTGGGTAGAAGCATTGTCAAACAGACTCAAGTAAAGACTTGGAATTTTGTTTCCCTCTCTCTCTCTCACTCAAAGCCTTCATTCGTAGTAGCTAGCACTGAGATTGAAGGAATCCGTTCGTGATCGCCACAAGAGGTAACGATTCTATCACTGATCATGCCTATTCGTAAGGATCACTAAATGGAGAAATTGTTAAATTCCGCTGCGCCTTGGATGGCAATTCTCCTTCATAATGGTCTTACTTGGCACACCATATCGGCATATAATCTGACTCTTGATAAATCGGACCATAACCTGCTTGGTCACCTTTGCGTACGATGCCGCTTCAACCCACTTTGTGAAGTAATCAATAGCCACCAGAATGAAATAATGTATGTTCGATGCATTGGGCTCAATCATGCCAATCATATCAATTCCCCACATGGAGAAGGTCCATGGATAGGAAATGACATTCAATAGTGTCGAAGGAGCATGAACCTTATCTGCATAAATTTGACACCTGTGGCATTTCTTTACAAACTTGCAATAGTTAGATTCCATTGTCAGCCAATAGTAACCTGCTCTCAACATCTTCTTTGCATAGCATGTCCATTGGAATGAGTACCAAAGGAACCTTTATGGACTTCAGTTATCAACAGGTCTGCTTCGGGTGTATCCACGCATCTGAGCAAAACCATATCGAAATTTCTCTTATTAAGCACATCACCATTCAGGTTAAAGTTAACAGTTAATCTTCTCAAAGTCTTCTTATCTTTCAAAGATGCCCCAAACGGGTAAATCAGACTTTAGAGGAAACATTTGATATCATAATACCATGGGTTTTCATCTCTGACTTCTTCAATGGAAAACACATGAGTTGGCCTGTCAAGACGCATCACGGTCATATTGGGAACCTCATTCCAAAAATTTACCACAATCATAGAAGCTAATGTTGCAAGAGCATCTGTCATCCAGTTTTCATCTCGAGGGATATCATAAAACTCAACCTTTGTAAAGAAAGTTGATATTCTCGTCTCATAATCTATGTAAGGTATTAAACTGGGTTGATTTGTCTCCCATTCACCTTTGATCTGATTCACAACAAAAGTTGAATCTCCATAGACATCGAGATATTTAATTCTGAGATCAATAGACTCTTCAAGCCCCATAATGTAAGCTTCATATTCAACCATATTGTTTGTACACTTGAAGGTCAATCTAGCTATAAATGGAAAATGAGTGTCTTGAGGAGTAATAATCACTTCCCCAATGCCATTACCATGCAAATTAACAACTCCATCAAATACCATGCTCCAACAGGAACCCGATTCTGGCCCTTCTTCAAGAAATGGTTCATCACAATCTTTCATCTTCAAGTACAAAATCTCTTCTTCAGGAAAATCATATTGTACTGACTGATAATCTTCAATAGGTTAGTGAGCCAAATGGTCAACCAAGACACTACCTTTAATAGATTTATGAGATCGGTATTCAATATCATACTCAAATAACAACATCTGCCAACGGGCGATCCTCCCTGTTAAAGCAGGATTCTAAGAAATGTACTTGATTAAATCCATTTTGGATATCAACCAAGTAGTATGATTCAACATATACTGGCGCAGACGCTTAGCAGCCCAAGCCAATGCGCAACATGTCTTCTTAAGCATAGAATACCGAGTCTCACAGTCGGTGAACTTCTTACTAACGTAATAAATTGCATATTCTTTCTTCACTGATTCATCTTGTTGACCAAGAACACAACCCATACTTTCATCAAGCACAATCAAATACATGATCGAAGGTCTTCCTTCAATAGGTGGAGACAGAATTGAAGGCTCAAGCAGATACTCTTTGATACTATCAAAAGCTTTCTTGAAATCTTCGGTCCAATCACAAGATTAATCTTTTCGAAAAAGCTTGAATATAGGCGCACATGTGGCAATCATATGCGATATGAATCTTGAGATATAGTTCAAGCGGCCGAGAAAACCTCTGACTTGCTTCTCAATTTTGGGCACAAGCATCTCTTTTATTTCTTTGACCTTGGTAGGATCAACTTTAATACCCTTCTCACTGACAATGAAGTCCAACAACTTACCAGAACTAACACCAAAAGTATATTTATTGGGATTCAAACGGAGTTTGTACTTCCTCAAATGCTAGAATAACTTCAACAAATGTTCAACATGTTCTTCTTCATCACTTAATTTATCAATCATATCATCAACATAGACCTCGATCTCTTTATGCATCATATCATGAAAAAGAGTGGTCATAGCACTCTAGTATGTTGCACAAACATTCTTTAAATCGAAAGGCATCACTCTGTAATAGAATGTTCCCTAGGGTATAATGAATATGTTCTTCTCCATATCTTCAGGTTCTATATTGATTTGATTATAACTGGAAAATTTATCCATAAACGAGAAGACTTTGAATTTAGTTGTGTTGTTTACCAACATATCAATGTGTGGCAGAGGGAAATCATCTTTCGGACTAGCTTTATTCAAATCTCTATAATCAACACACATGCAGACTTTTCCATCTTTCTTAGGAATAGGCACAATGTTGTCCACCCATTGCGGATACTTGGACGTAACAGGGAAACCATCATCAATCTGCTTCTGCACTTCCTCTTTAATCTTCACTGCCATATCAGGATAAGTTCTTCTCAACTTCTTCTTGATATGTGGGCATTCTGGCTTTAACAACAATCTATGCTCCACAATCTTAGAATCCAAACCAGGCATATCTTGATAGCGCCAAGAAAACCCGTCAGAATATTCCCAAAGAAGATCAATCAACCCCTTCTTAGCTTTTGGACACAGTTATGACCAAATCTTAACTTCCTTCCCATCATCATCAGGACCCAAGTTGACTAATTCAATCTGCTCCTCGAACGGCTAAATGGCTTTTTCCTTATGCTCAACCAAATAGGATAACTCATCAGATACTTCTTCATCATCATTCTCTTCCTCAGCTTCAAACACAGGGAAATTAAATTTTGGAGAGAGAGTAGGATCATTATATTCAATGGGTTTGAGAACCAACATGCATAATGATTTGATATTTTGATTTTAGAGAAGTGGAGTGCGAATAAATATTATGCAGATGGAAAGATTATTATTTATTTATGTTTTTTGGTGACTACCATTTTCAGAAAAAGCAAAAAAAAAAAACATCATAGATGTGGATGAATAAAATTGTATTTTATTGATCATGACAAGAAAAATGCCCAATAATGTTCACTTCTCCCTTAGGCATAGAAGAAGGATTTTTCTTAAAATAAATGAAAACAAATTACTTAGAATGGTGAATAAAGGTATGAACATCAACAGCAACCCAATTGTTGCAAGTCTGACCACACGTCACAAAGTTGTCACAAGCCTCGTCTTAATCATTGTCTTCAATATCGGCAGCTGAGTGTTGATTATTCTCATGAATGAACCCTCAACTGTGGAAAATTTGTTGCATAACCTTGACATTAGCGTTGAACTACCCTGGTTGAAATCCTAGCCCTTCTCTATTCTTGTTCTCGGTGACTTCCACAACACGACCCCACTTAGCAATATTGTCGGCCTGAATAGCCTCTTGTGCATCTTTTAAAGAAGACATGGGTGCGCCAATTTTCTTCAATCATCAGCAATGGATAAAGCTTGGAACGACGTTCCAACTTCCTCCTCAGCATCAACATAAGTAAAAGATGAAAAATGGTTGCCTTCTCTTCACAACCAACGACAAACTTGTCGTTCTTCACAAATTTTAGCTTTTGGTGTAGAGTAGACATCACAACTCCAACTTCATGGACTTCCCAACAAGCAGCTATAGTCCGGGTGGATATCCATCACTTGGAAAGTAATTTCGAAATCACTCGGACCTATCTTAACTGGAAGGTCTACTTCTCCAATGACAGTTTTACGAGAACCGTCAAACGCTTTAATAACCATGCCATTGTACCTCATCAGGACGCCCTTCTAGGAGAGTCTTGATAGAGTTGATTTCTCTAACATATTCAGCGATGATCATGTATCAACCAAAATGTTGGACAAGGCGTCCTCCTTGCAATTCATTGAAATATGGAGCGCCAAATTGTGATTTCTTCCTTCCTCGGGAAGCTCTTCTTCATAAAAGCTCATATTGTTACAAGAAGTGATGTTGGCAACAATGTGGTCAAATTGATCCAGAATAACGTCGTGTTCAACATAAGCATGTTCCAACCCTGTCTTTAAAGCTTCTCTTGTGCCTCAGAATTCATCAATAAGACAGCACATAAATCTTTGACGGTGTTTGGAACAGTTGGTCCACAATGTTATATTCATTCGCTTTTATCAAGCGCAACACTTCATCATCATCATTAGCCTTTAATTTGCTGGATTCACCAGACTGACACATTGGAGCACTAACTGGATCAGCTGCACGAATCTCTGCCTTCTTACATATTGACACGTCTTCCATAGCCTTCAAAAATACTAGACTGAACACACGACCACTATGGGTCACCTTTGCAATATCTGCAATATTTACCACTGAGTCTGCAACTAGAAGAGGAACCTCTTGACCATTCTCTATCATAGTGACATTATAATGGTATGGCACAACTTTATCAGATGAGTAGGGGACGGGCCCCGCTAACTGTATTACCAGCAGCGATACCGATCTATTGACATTACCATTGTTGCTGCTATCAAACTGATTAACTACCCGCTCAGGGGTCTTGAACACTGGAACTATCAGATTCACATCATTTCCCCAATGCCGGGACTGGAAGATTTGGATAAGACATTCATCCATTAGTCTCTGAATATCCCTCTTGAAAATTACACATCTGTGAAGGTTCACACTACAAATCATATAAGCGTCCTGGTCATGTTCACAATCACTAACCAAGAAAATATCCTTATGCATTACCACTAAAGATCTCCTGATACGACGTACATCAAATACCCTGAAATTCCCTGGACAGTCGTCCACCATGTTCACTGAGGCGTTACCATAAGCAGGCAATGGGTTGGCTTTCACATTTGGCGCTCTATCTTTGAAGGACACCATACCATCTTCACAAGCTTCTGAACTTCATACTTCAGGGGATAACGGTTTTCAATATCATGACCAGGGGCTCCCTAGTGAAAAGCACAATGTAAATTTGGTTTGAACCACCATGGAAGTGGCTTAGGAATTTGAGGAGAGTTTCTTGGATGGATAAGATTCTTAAGTACCAAGGACGGATACAACTCTACGTACATCATAGGAATAGGGTCAAAAGAGACCTTCTTCCTCTCAAAATTTTGCTGATGATTGTTGTTATTGTTGTAGTTGGTTCAGTGTTGTTGATGTTGTTATTGAATTGGAACTGATTGGTTGGTTGAATTGTTTGAAAAAACTGGAATCACTGAAGATACATGGTGCTGATGTTGACGGGATTGGGAACTTTTCCTCACATGAGGCCTCCTCTACTTCCCAGCTGACACTGCATTAGTTTCTCCTTCCTTCTTCTTAGAGAAACTTCCACCATACTTCTTGCTAGTTGATGCTTCATCTTTGGACAAACGTCCTTCACGGACTCCTTTCTCTTATCTCATCCCCATGTTTACCATCTTAGTAAAATCATTGGGGGCACTTGTAATCATTCGTTCATAGTAAAATGAACTCAGCGTCTTCAAGAAAATTTTAGTAATCTCCTTTTCCTCCAAAGGTGGACTAATTTGAGCAGCCAGCTCCCTCCATATCTGGGCATATTCTTTGAACGTCTCTTTTTCCTTCTAAGACATCGACCTCAAATGATCTCTATCTGGAGCCATATCAACGGTGTACTTATGCTGCTTGACAAAGGCCTCGCCAAAGTCATTGAAAGTACGAATGCTAGCACTGCCCAAGCCCATGTACCATCTGAGGGCAGCTTTCGTCAGACTATCCAAGAAGTAGTGAATAAGCAGCTGATCATTATCAGTTTGAGTAGACATCTTCCTAGCATACATAACAAGATGGCTCAACGGACAGGTATTCCCTTTGTATTTTTCAAAATCTGGGACCTTGAACTTTACCGGAATTTTGACGTTGGGAACCAAATAGAGTTCAACAACACTCTTTCCAAACTCATATTTTCCTCTCAGAGTCTTCAATTCCTTGTGCATTTCAAGAAACTGATCCTTTATTTCATCCATCTTCTCATAGACATTTGGACCTTCAGACGACTTAGAGTGGTAAATAGTTTCCTCAACACAAGGAAGAGTATGAACGATAAGAGGAGGCATTGACATGATCGGGCTAGATGCACCGGCAAAGAAGAAAAAGTGGGCACATACCCTTCAGGTACAAATTCAGTGGCATTTCCCAAGGGAACCCAACTGGCATAACTGGAACAGAATGGCTGGCAGCAATAATAGTTACAGATGGTAGAGCAATCTCTGAAATGACAGTCCTCTGAGGATGAGGAGTTACAGGAGGCGGAGTCGGCTGGTTCTGAGCATCTATCACAGATTCCATAATTCAATTGACCATAACAACAATAATAATAATCAACAACAATAATTCAATTGACCATAACATCTCTTTTTATTCATAAAATTTTGGAAGGATTGTACTGAGTACAATTTCAAAAACCAAAATACAAATACAAGAGAAAAAGGAAACTATCATCCTAAGGATCCTTAGCAACTGCATCATAAGATCTAGCCAAAGGAGTATATTTCTTGCGGATGTGTCGACTCTTTGAATCAAAGGATGCCTTCGTCTGAGCCTTCTCAAGGACAAGCTGATCGACAATATTCTTCCAAGCACCGGAAGGTTGAGAAATGCTAGAGGAAAATAAATCATTTGACTCTCTGTCTCTTCACTACACGCTCTTCCAGAATGTCAATAAGTGCATCTTTGTTTTTCGACTCATGTTGCAACTCTTCATGCTTTCGGCTCAATGCATGGAATCTCTCTTACTACATACCTTTCTCTTGCTTCCTCTTGGTGAGTGCGTCTTCTAACTCTTCTTTATCTTGGTTAGGGAGAGTTGATGACTTTGCCACAACCAAAGACATAGGTTTTTCATAAGCGTATGACATCTTCAGCTCCAAAGCTTTCTTCTTCAACCAAATAGTGTAAGCTTCCAAAGATACACAATTCCATGGACCAAGCTCGAGTCTTCGTTTCCTATGCACATTATGCCAGGCATGCACTATCCTTTTTTTCAGAAGTTGGGAATCTTTACCCTCCTGATAGAATAGACCCTCTAACTAAACATTATTAGGCTTATCTCTCAAGGGGAACCCAAGTTGAGGACGGGCCAAAGTAGGGTTGTAGTTGATTCCTCCTTGTGTACCATGAGAGGCACATTAGAGAACTCACCACAACTATCAATAATGTCCAAACTACCCAATGCAGAATCATACCAAATAATGTCATCATTAGTGAGAGACATAAGTCTCTAAGACCACCGTAGACATTGCTTGTTCTCCAAAAAAGAAGACGTCTGAGGCAAGTGTGAAATAAACCACTTGTACAGAAGAGGAACATATCACACAATAGTCCCACCACCTTTATAATTCCTCAAATGCAGAGAGAAGCACATGTCACCCAACAGGGTTGGAACAAGATTTCCGATCAAGAAGATTCTAATGGTGCTAACATCAATAAAACTGTCAATGTTTGGGAACAAGGCTAAACCATAGATGAGCAATACAAAGATAGCTTCAAAAGCATCAATGCTACCGGCTTGAGAAAAACCGGTAGCTCTACCAATGAGGAACTCAAAAGTCAACCCAAGAATACCTCCTTTCTTCACCAAATGAGCACCAATCTCATATTTCTTCAGATGAAGAGCTTCAGCTATGACATAAGATTTGGGAATCTCCTCTAATCCACTGAAAGGTACCTTGTTAGATACAGGCATACCCAAGAGATGGGCATACTCCTCCAACATGGGAACAAGTTGATAATCGGGAAAAGTGAAGCACTGGAAGATAGGGTCATAAAACTGCACCCAAACACTCAAAAGTCCTACAACCACATAAGTAGATAATACAGACAAGAGCTTCTCACGAAATTTCTTGAAGCCCAAGGGATCTATTACAAAGGATGACCACTTCCTTAATTCCTTCAAATCTGAACATCTGAAACTGTACTTTTTGGTGTTCCTTCGTCCATAATCCATGGTCTGAAAATATTTGCAAATAAGCCCTTAGTTTCCTTGAAATTTATTTTTCTGTGATGAATGTTATGATGCGTGTAACATCCTATTTTTTTATTAGATACTTTATTATATTTTAATTTCTTGAATTATGGATTTTGATGATTTATTTTATGGTTGGGTGTTGGCAGGGTATGTATCCTTGAGTTAAGGGTATAAAGAGATGATACAAGTAAGTAGAATAATTTAGAATTGTTTTGATAATTAAAAATAATACTTTATTTATTTTTATTATATTAATTAGTGAATATATAATAATTGGTCCAAATGTGAGAAATTGAGAAAGTTAGTGGGAGGAAGGAATATGAGATAATTAAGTTTGGGCCAAGTTGGTGATTTCGAAAAGTTTACCCTAAAAATGAAAAGTTAAGAGAAACCTAGGTTTAAGGGGATTTTCATAGTACGTGATATTTGAGAAAAAGGAGAAAAGAGGCAAGAGGAAGGGTGATCAAGAAAAGAGAGTGAAGGTTTTAATTTAAATATTTTGCAAGGAATTCAGGTAAGGGTGAGAACTTGTTTCAATAGTAAAGGGTATGGTAGAAGGGTAGAATGGAGGAACCCTTAACCTCCTTATGGTTGGATGTTTTTATTCAAAATTTTAAATTAGGATGCTATGATGGTTGTTATATGATGACTTTTTTGTGCCTTATGTGCATGTATTTTTATGTTTGTATGATTGAACATATATCCACCCTTATTGCAATTTGAAGGTTTTAGACATAATCTTAAAACTATGATTAAATGATTTAATTATGTTAAAACTGTAAATTAACTTTAGATAATTAGAGTATTGCATGGGTTGTAATTTTCTGAGCATTTGACCTTTTACGGAATCGTAATCGGAGGTTCGGAAGGCCTCCAAAGATAAAAATTGCAGAAAATATTGTATTTTGTCTATCACGATCGCGCTCAGCGCCAAAGCCTTTTTTTGTGTTTTTCGGTCGAAATTGTTTTGGCCATAACGTTTGCTCCGTAAGTCCAAATCGAATGCCGTTTGAAGCATTTGATATCTGAAATAGAGGGATATAATTGTGTTTCATGGATAAAATGATTTTTGTAATTATTTCATGGACGTTTTTGGGGTTGAAAAAGATGAAAATTGTGTTAGAAATTTTAGAAAACAACAACTTTTTAGTAACGCCTTGGTGCACGGTTTTGACCATAACTTTCAACTCGTGAATCATTTTGTGTTGGTGTTTGAAGTATTAGGAAGTTGACTCTCAGAGATATAAAGTGATGGGGATAAGTGAATTATTTAAGTATTATTCCTATGCCTACTGTGTTGGTGAAGTTTTGTTCATACGTTCGATTAATAAATTGTTGACATATCCCGACGATTTTGGTCATAACTATTATTTCGTAAGTCCGATTTTGATGCCGTTTGAAGCTTTAGAAAGCTAAAGATCAGACCTATAACATGGTAGTGATTGTTGATGTGTTTTAATAATATTCACATGCATAATATATTAATAAATGTAATGGTTTATACGTTTGGTTGATGAATCGTTGCATTGTTGTAATATCATGGTGTGATAATTATGTAGTTATGTCGATGATGTTAAGATGTTGATGAATTGATGCTGTCTGTTGATATTATTCATGTGGTAACATGAATTGGTTGTTGCATGATGAATTATGTGATGCATAAATGATGAGATGTGTGTGAGGATCCTTTAGGTGAACCTTGTTGTGTTAATGCATGTTATTTGAGAGTAATGCATCTTGGTGTACGGGTTCGGTCCAATTTTGGTGATCTTAGATTCTATGGTGATGGATCGGGTGCGAGTAGCTATTTATTATTATGGGGAATTAGTGAAGCATTACCTATGTTGATTGTAACAATTTTTCTTGAGCCTCGATCCCATTGTGATGGATCGGGTGCGAGTAGTTAATTCCTATTATGAGGGATTAGTGAAGTGATACCTATGGTGATGGTAGTTATTTTGGTGTGCTCCGGTTCCAAGAGGTAATCGATCCTATGGTGGGGATCAAGAAGTGAGATGAACCTGAGTATTCATATTTGGTATCATGCGCATGTTAATGATAATTGAGATATGGTTTTGTATGATGTTGATGATAATTGAGATGTTGTCGTGTATGATGTTGATTATGATTTGGATGTAAGAATATGATATATTATTGTGCATGATTGTGTAAATGTTGTATTCTATTCTTCATTCTATATAGTTATTATTGAAATGAATTCTCACCCCTTCTGTTTGAATGTTGCCTTTACATAGGCATCGTACAGATACTCAAGAGTAGTATTGCTGAAGTAAGTGGAAGGTAGCTCTTGGATTACTTCTTTATTTTGTCGCTTTTACTAGTGGTTCCTTGCTCTAATCATGTAACATCGGGTTAAGTTAAACGCTTATTTTATTCCTTATGTATGATTATGTTGAAGTAATAAGACTAATTTTGTTGTTGAGAATTCTTAAGATGTTGAGTTAATTGATTAGAACTCTCGTATTTGTTATTACAATTGAAGTTGAGACCAGATGTTATTACGTGCTTTATCTTCCATAATTGTGATGATAATTCCACTGCGATGATACTTTAAAATGGAAGTGAGCATGTAGTGACAAGTTATGAATGTCTTATTTTGTGAATATATAATACCGATCAGATGAGAAGGATGTCGTGTAAACATCCCAAGTATGATTCAGATAAGTTGGATGTCATGTAAACATCCTTATTATAAATGTGTGTATTGAAATTTATTGTTGAAACCCGTGTTATGGAGTAGGTCATGTGTGTTACGAATCTGTGACACCCTATGTGGTTTTATTTATATTTAATTTACACGATAAATTATGTGAGGGGTTTTAGGGTGTTACATTAGTGGTATCATAGCAGGTCGGTCCGCCCGGCCAAGTTGTTTAATTATGTTTGTTCCCAAGTATGCGGCATGTGTGTGAGAACATTGTCGATGCTTGTTTTGTTTTCGATTTGCAAGATGGGAATGAAACAAATGGGGGAGAAGAGTATTCAAAATTTTCGTAGCAGATATGAGATGTCGAAGGTAATGTCACGACACTAATATCTGAACAATACAAATAGGATAAAAGACAAAGAACAGTAGTACAAGTGACACAAGCAATTTTTAACCCAGTTCGGTGCAAACTCACCTACGTCTGGGGGCTACCAAGCCAGGAAGGATATCCACTAAACAGAATTAGTTCAAAGACTCGCAGTAAACAACTTCAAGTTACAGTCTTTTCACCTAATCTCTACCCGTGTGACTTCTATTTAAGAACCCTTAGATAAGAGATCCTACCCCTCAATCACAGTAGTGATGTAAAAACAAATATTACAATGAAAGAGGACACTCTTCAAGAACACATACTTGATCTTGCTTAAAAGCTTCAACCAAGTAAACACACACTCATGCTTCAAAGCTTAGAGTGGACAAATTACAACTCAAAAGTTAGTCCAATTCAATCATCTATGGATGAATGAATGGCTCACAATACACACGACCACACAAGACTAAAACCCTTATTCTCTCTCACTATTTCGTTCGTTATTTCTTATGTGTTAAAACCAGGTTTTCCAAGCCCTTCTTATAGATTTGTTTGACTGGGCTTGGACATCATAAAACCCTAAAACTATTTTCCGTTCGTATCTTCTTATGACAGCTGATCATATCTTGTTGGTAAATAAATCAATTTGGTTTTAATTACTGATTGAATGGCGCGTTCAATCATCACATCAATCACACAAGGATTAGCATAATAAGCGCAATAACAAAATACATAACATTCAAACTGAATGTTCTGTAAACAGATGTCTTGAGATCGGGTCTGACATCTCAGCAAAATCCTGCACAACCATATTTTAAACATCTTGCAGAAACCTGTTATCTCATGTCAAGACAACACTTGTGACAACTTGTGAAAACTCTAGGTTTTACCAAAATTGATGCCAACACATAGAACCAACAAACTCCCCCTTTGGCAAACTTTGGCTAAAACATACATCAAATCATTTGTTTCACAAGAGAATAATCATAGTATCAGTTTAGCAGCAGAAGTAATAAAACACACATTACTAGCTAAGATAGAAACTAGTAAACACATATTAAACACACATGCGCTTGTGCTCCACCTCCCTCTCCAGTTAGAAGTAATCTGCTCAATACAGACTCCTTTCTAACATCTCCTGTAACACACACCTCCCCATCTAACATCATCTTAAACATCACCTGTACTAAACAGATTATCTTCAACATACATCATCTTCAACATCACCTATCATCTGTTTATAGTATAGCATAGCTACTTTAGCTACTTTTCCCCCTTTTTAGCCAAAATAGACCAAATAGACAAAATAAATGTCTATTAGTCAAACAGAATGTCACACAGAATGTCAAAGCAGATTATTAAGTGTTACAGATCCCAGAACACACACAACTATACAAGCTGAGATAAAAATCCAGAAAAACCAAAAAGAACCCCGAAAAAAATACATCAAGGTAGCAGAACATGACTGCCAAAAGAACCACCAGAACATCCATCACAACACACCATCTGAAAAGTGGGGGACAACTTCAACAAAATTAGTCAGAGGAGCTTGCATCTTTATCAGCATCAGAACCAGAACTGCCACTTGTTTCATCTTTAGATTCAGACCTCTCACTAGAGGTTTGGGCTTTTGTTTCCTTGGCCTGTCCAACATTCTCTCTTTCAGCTTGCTCTAAACTTGCAATTAGAGCCGCCAAAGCTTCTTTCCTAACTTTTTCTACCCTTATCCCTATATCCAATTCTCTACAAGTTTCTTTAAGTTCACCAATAAGACCACCTTTTGAGGCTGGCTTCTTCACAGCAGATGTCATGACAATGTCTTCGGCATGACTTCCTGGAAACAATTTGTAATGAATTGATATAGGAGGTTTTCTTCTACTAGGAAGATCACTTGTGCTCAGAATTCCAGGTTGTTGGCTCAGGATAATCCCACAAATCATTGAGGGAAAAGGTATGGGCAGCTTAACTGCATTTGTAGAAGCATGTTTGACAATTTGTTCAAACATAAATCTACCATAATGAAATTTCAGCTTAGTTCCAACAACAAAGATGAACCTTCCAAGGGCATTTGAAATTGAAGATATGTGGTTGGTTGGCACCCAATTTGTTGATCCTATCTTGTGCAGAATAGCATATTTCACAGTCAGCTTCCCAGTAGGGAGATGCTTCTTGCTAGGCCACTCCTTTACCTGTTTTGCAGTAATTTCCCTACAGACCTCATTGTCTGTGGCTTCCAGTTCACATGCACCTTCTATACCTCTTCCTAGACACTTATTAATCACAGTTGGAGAAAAAGTGATACACTTCCCTCTTACAAACACTTTACAAAACTCCTTGATGTTTGTATCAGCAACGTCTTTAGGTATGTTGACCAAAAATTCTTTAACCAGTCCTTCATAACACTGAGATAACCCAACAATAGTTTTCATTAATCCCGCATTTTTAATCAGTTCCATGACCTCTTTGACCTCCACAACATCCTTTCCCAATTCTCTCTCCACCGCCACCCTTCTTTGGATTACAAACTTCCATTTTGCTGCTCCATCTTCAAGATGGAAAGAAATATTGTCCAGGTGTACAACACCAACTTTTATAGGGGATTTCCTAACAGTTGTCCTCTTGACAAGGGAGATGTCACAGATATTTTCTTCAACATCTTCATCTGATTCAGAAATTTCTCTCACTTTTCTCTTTTTCACCTCAACTTGGCTCCAAGACTTTGAGGGGCCTACATCAGTAGCCTTCTTAGCAGTTTTGGCTGACATCGTTTCAGCCACAGACCTACCCTTTCTGGTCTTCATCCTCTTAGCCACACTGGGCTTGAAGTGATGAAGCAAGCTATCATCTTGATCATCTAAACTATCAACATATAGGTCAATCACCTTATTTGCAGAATCATGCTTCTTAGACTGTGAGGCATTGCCAGTAGGTGATGCCACAGATTTCTTACCAGACAAAGTTTTCCCTAAAGAGCACAAACCTTCAGCAGCCATGTCTTTTTTAGACCTAGAGGAATCATCATCCTTCTCATTATGAGGTCCAACCTCAGAAGAGGGGTCCCTTCTTGATAGAGGAGTATAAACTCCTTTTACAGAATGTCCTTCATTGAGAATCCTAGTGACTAGGTTTCTTATGACACGATCAGTGTGATGCATGTCGTCCTTAGAACTAGGAGTATGAGTAGAGCTGGAGGGGATATTAGAACTGTTACCTTGAGTAGGGCATGCAGTGGCGGATGAGCCAGGAGCTTTGCCTGGAATGACAGACAGGGGAATCACGTCCAAAATATCTTCATCAAGAAAGTCCATAGAAGGCGTTCTATCTTTGTAAGTAGGTTTGGTAGTTTTAGAACCAGATGGTGTTGGATGTTGTGACATCTTGTTGTTTTTGTGGAAAGGTTTCAGTTGCCCTCGCATAGAAGTTTGATGAAGTCGCGGGAAGTTGGAAATGTTTGAGTAGAGGTTGCGTGTGAAATGGCAATAGATGGAATTTCCAATACTAGGTGATGATTTACCATAAACGGGGCACTTTATTTTAAGTGGGCAGACAATATTTTTATTACCTTTTCCACTCCAAATTAATTGCTACAAATTCTCATAAACACAAATCCCTAATTTCCCTCTTAGAGATTCAAATTGATTTGCATCCAAAGCCTTTGTAAATATATCAGCTAACTGCATTTTAGTAGCAACATGCTCCAGGGCTATGATTTTATCTTCCATTAGTTCTCTAATAAAATGGTGACGGATATCAATATGTTTTGTACTGCTATGCTGAATAGGATTCTTAGAAATATTTGTAGCACTCAGGTTGTCATAGTACAATGTCATGACATCTTGCGTGACATTGTATTCAGTCAGCATCTGTTTCATCCAAACCAGTTAAGAACAACTACTTCCAGCTGATACGTATTCAGCTTTAGCAGTGTACAGAGACACACAATTTTGTTTCTTACTGAACCATGATATTATGTTGTTCCCCGATAAGAAGCATTCTCCTGATGTGCTTTTCATATCATCAGCACTTCCAGCCCAATCAGCATCACAGTATCCAGTCAGCACAAATCCAGATCCATGAGTGTATAACAACCCATAGTCACTGGTGCCATTGACATATTTCAGTATCCTTTTCACTTTATTTATGTGACTGACTTTTGGTTCAGCTTGGTATCTAGCACAAACACCTATAGCAAAAGCAATGTCAGGTCTGCTTGCTGTGAGATATAGCAGACTCCCTATCATGCTTTTGTAGAGACTTTGATCTACACTAACACCATTTTCATCTTTAGAGACTTTCAGATGAGTAGGAGCAAGTGTCCTTTTATGACTTGCATTCTCCATGCCAAACTTCTTAACACTGTTTTTGGCATATTTGCTTTGAGATAGAAAGATAAAATCTTCCATCTCCTTGACTTGTAGCCCAAGAAAATAGGTCAGCTCTCCAACAAGGCTCATTTCAAATTCAAACTGCATTTGTTTAACAAAATGTTCGACCATCTTATTTGACATCCCACCAAACACAATATCATCCAGATATATCTGAGCCACCATGAGTTTTCCTCCTTCATTTTTAACAAATAAGGTCTTATCAATGCCTCCCTTCCTGTATCCATTGTCAATGAGAAACATTATGAGTCTATCATACCAAGCCCTAGGAGCTTGTTTCAAACCATAAAGGGCTTTCCTCAACATATACACATGCTTTGGAAGATTTGGATCTGTAAACCCTTTAGGTTGTTCAACATACACTTCCTCATTTAAGTAACCATTCAAGAAGGCACTTTTTACATCCATTTGGAACAGTTTAAACTTCAGAATACATGTCACTCCAAGCAATAGTCTAATGGACTCAAGGCGAGCTACAGGGGAAAATGTTTCATCAAAGTAAACTCCTTCAACTTTATTGTATCCTTGTGCTACTAATCTTGCTTTATTTTTAGTAACCACCCTTTGTTCATCAGATTTATTCTTGTAAGCCAACTTTGTTCCAATAACATTTATTCCTTCAGGTCTTGGAACCAGTTCCCATACTTCATTTCTCTTGAATTGGCCTAAATCTTCCAGCATGGCATTGATCCAGAATTCATCAGTTAAGGCTTCCTTGACATTTCTAGGCTCAATCTTGGACACAAAACAGCCATGTGAGATCACTTCCCTTGATCTAGTTGTGACCCCTTTATTTGGGTCTCCTATAATGAGATCTTTAGGATGATCCTTGTGAATTCTGATAGAGGGTCCCTTATTAATTTTGTCAGCTTTAGGTTCAACTTGAGTGAGTTCACTCTCATTACTTTCGTTTGAGAAATACGCTGGGGCATCATTTAGAGATGTCTCAACATCGTCTGTGACATCAATCTATTGATCATCAACCACAACATTGATAGATTCCATTATTATTTTTGTTCTGGAATTAAAGACTTTAAATGCTCCGTTGTTTGTTGAGAGTAACCTTGAAATATTCCTTCATCACTCTTGGGATCCATCTTCCTTCTTTGTTCACGATTAGTCAGGATATAACATTTACTACCAAACACATGAAAGTATTTGATAGTAGGTCTTCTTCCTTTCCAAACTTCATATAAAGTAGTAGGAGTCCCTTTCTTCAAGGTTACTCTGTTGTGAACATAGTAGGTTGTGTTCATAGCTTCAGCCCAGAAGTGGCAGGGCAATTTCTTAGCATGAATCATAGCTCTGGAGGATTCTTGGAGAGTTCTATTTTTCCTCTCTACCACACCATTTTGCTGAGGGGTAATGGGAGATGAGAACTCATGACTAATTCCTTCAGATGAACAAAATCCAGCAAATTTGCTGTTCTCAAATTCTTTCCAATGATCACTTCTGATTCTGATAACCTGACTTTATTTTTCTCTTTGAAGTCTTAGGCAAAGATCTTTGAATACCTCAAATATATCATATTTTTCCCTTATAAAATTGACCCAGGTGTATCTGGAGAAGTCATCCACCGCCACATAAGCATACTTTTTCCCACCAAGACTTTCCACCTGCATAGGTTCCATCAAGTCCATGTAGAGAAGTTCCAGCACACTGGAAGTGGTGTAATGTTTGAGCTTCTGATGTGACATCTTTGTCTGTTTTCCAATCTGACATTCCCCACAAACTCTTCCTTCATCAATCTTCAAGTTTGGGATTCCTCTAATAGCTTCAACAGATATAATCCTCTTCATTCCTTTAAGATGCAGATGGCCCAATTTTTGATGCCATAACTTCACTTCTTCTTCTTTGGCTAGAGTACACATTGATGAATAACTAGTTTCTTGAGAACTCCACATATAGCAGTTGTCCTTAGACCTGACTCCTATCATGATTACTTCATTTTCTTTATTAGTAATCAAACATTCAGTTTTTGTGAAGTTTCCATTTAGACCTTGGTCACACATTTGATTGATGCTGATTAGGTTTGCAGTCAGTCCTTTAACAAGTAGCACATTGTCAAGGTTAGGGACTCCAGGGAAGTTTAGCTTTCCAATCCCCTTGATTTCACCCTTTACTCCATCACAAAAGGTTACATAGCTGGTGGCATGAGGATGAAGGTCAATTAGCAGGTTTTTGCTTCCAGTCATGTGTCTGGAGCATCCACTGTCAAAGTTCCAGTCTTCTTTGGCTTAAACTCTGAAGGAAATGTGAGCTATCAGGTTAGTAGCACCAGTCTTAGGAACCCATTATTTTCTGTTGACAAGCATGTGGTGTTTGGGTATAGGTTGATGATAAGAAGGACTAGGATAGCCATACAACTTAAAGCAGAATGGTTTTATGTGGCCAAATTTTCCACAGTAATAACATCTCCATCTTTGGTGTTTTCCTTTATGTTGTCTTTCCTTATGATGTTGTGACACATGATGTGACATCTTTGGTTTGCTACCAGTGTGACTACACTCAGGTTTGGATTCATTGAACCCAAGGCCAGACTTGTCTCCTGCCATTTTTCCAGTCTGGAGAATTTTATTTAAGGTGTCAGATCCATTGTTTAGCATTCTGACATACTTTGTCATCTCATCCAGTTTGGAGTTCAAGAACACTGCTTCAGTCTTCAACTTAGAGATGGTTTCCAAGTGTTTTGTCTTCTCATCCTCTAGTTGTGTTATCAACTTCTTCTGACTTTCCATTTGTTGACACACATCTTCACTTCTGTAACATAACTTTTTGTAGGTAATGGCTAACTCATCAAAGGTTACTTCATCATCACTTGAGTCTTCATCAGAACCCCATCTTCCAGTCAAGGCAGTCACAAGATTGGCAGACTCTCCTTCTGTTTCACTTTCATCAGACCAAGTAGCAACAAGACTCTTCTTCTATTTCTTTAGGTAGGTCTCACATTCAGCTCTAATGTGTCCATACCCGTCATATTCATGGCACTAAACTCCTTTTCCTTGTTTGGACTTTTCATCAGATCTTGTTCTTCTTCCAGGATCATTGGACCTACTGATGTCAGATGAGATGTTCTTGACATTAAACTTAGACCTTACATCCATCTTTTTCAGCAGTTTGTTGAATTGTCTCCCCAGTAATTCTACATCATTTTCCAGATCTTCATCAGTATCTTGACCACTTTCTTCCTCTTTCTCTTCAGTGTTTGACATGAAGGTTATGCTTTTGAATTTCTTTTGAGATCCATCACACATACCCAACTCAAATGTTTGGAGGGATCCAATTAGCTCATCTACTCTCATATTGCAAATGTCTTGAGATTCTTCTATGGATGTCACTTTCATGGCAATTCTCTTGGGAAGTGACTTGAGTATATTCCTCACTAGTTTTTCATTTGACATCTTCTTACCCAGGGCTCCTGAGGCATTAGCAATTTCAAGGATATTCATATGAAATTCATGAATATTTTCATCTTCTTTCATCCTCAAATTTTCAAACTTGGTAGTAAGCAACTGCAATCTAGACATCTTAACTCTAGAGGTACCTTCATAAGTGGTTTTGAGAATATTCCAAGCATATTTAGCCACCTCACAGTTGTTCACCAGTCTGAAGATGTTCTTATCAACCCCATTGAATATAGCATTCAATGCTTTAGAGTTTCCAAGGGCTAGTTCATCCTCCTTCTTGGTCCATTGTTCCTCAGCCTTCTTATCAATTGTAACTTCTCCTTCCTTAGTAATAACTGGATGTTCCCAACCTGTTAGAACAACCTTCCAAGCCTTATTATCCAAATATTTCAGGAAGGCTACCATTCGAGGTTTCTAGTAGTCATAGTTAGATCCATGCAGAATTGGTGGTATGTGAACAGATCCTCCGTCTCTATCCATAATACCATAAAGTAACGTCTCTAGATCTCACCCAGAACCAGAGCAGGATGTCTGCTCTAGTACCAATTGAAATTCTTGTATCAAATATGAGATGTCAAAGGTAATGTCACCACACTAATATCTGAACAATATAAACAAGATAAAAGATAAAGAACAGTAGTACAAGTGACACAAGCAATTTTTAACCCAGATTGGTGCAAACTCACCTACGTCTGGGGGCTACCAAGTCAGGAAGGAAATCGACTAAACAAAATTAGTTAAAAGACTCTTAGTAAACAACTTCAAGTTATAGTCTTTTCACCTAATCACTCCCCCTCAATCACAACAGTGATGTAAAAACAAATATTACAATGAAAGAAGACACTCTTCAAGAACACATACTTGATCTTGCTTAAAAGCTTCAACCAAGTAAATACACACTCATGATTCAAATCTTATAGTGAACAAATTACAACTCAAAAGTTAGTCCAATTCAATCATCTATGGATGAATGAATGGCTCACAATACACACGACCACACAAGACTAAAACCCTTATTCTCTCTCACTATTTCATTCGTTATTTCTTGTGTGTTAAAACCAGGTTTTCCATGCCCTTTTTATAGAAGTGTTTGACTGGGCTTGGACATCATAAAACCCTAAAACTATTTTCCATTTGTATCTTCTTATGACAACTGATCATATCTTGTTGGAAAATAAATCAATCTGGTTTTAATTACTGACTGAATGGCGCGTTCAATCATCACATCAATCACACAAGGATTAGCATAATAAGCGCAATACAAAATAAATAACATTCAGACTGAATGTTCTGTAAACAGATGTCTTGAGATCGGGTCTGACATCTCAGCAAAATCCTGCACAACCATATTTTAAACATCTTTCAGGAACCTGTTATCTCATGTCAAGACAACACTTGTGACAACTTGTGAAAACTCTAGGGTTTACCAAAATTGATGGCAACACATAGAACCAACAAGTATACTTCTCTTGGATGTTCCAACTGTATACAACTTCATGTTGCTGCATACAAGAGTGTAGTGTTGGCTAGTTAACTTGTTTTGAGAATGTTGTGCTTTTCCTGAACCCAAAGAGAGGTCAGATTCGAGGATGGTGTCGGTTAGAAAAATGGTGAGATCCTTGAGCGAATACGGTTAGGTGTTCTCGTTGGTAGCTTCCTTGTATGAGGGAAGGAGATGTTTTAGCCAAAGATGAGCGAGTGGTGTGTTGAGTAACGTGACGTGTTCCCTAAGGATATGTAGGGTTTGTATTTTGTTGGAACAATTTGACGTTATTTTTGGATTGAATTGGTTGGAGTTAAACCAAGTGTTTACCGATTGTTTTGATAAGTTGGTGCAGTGTGTCACTGATTGCAAGAGCTCAGGCGATGGTAAAGTTGTGTTGTTCCTAACACTAAAGATGTTGTGGATTCGAGATTCTTGTCTTCCGGTCAAGTTGGGAAGTCTTTAGGGAAAATGATCAGGTATTGCTAATATTGTTTCTCAGAGAGTAGAGAGCAATGTGATAAGTAGTGTTATGCTAGTGGTGTGTGATTACTGATGTTTTCTTGAAGATATTTGCGACATTCCTCTAGAGCATGAATTTGAATTCGATGGAGGTGAATAGTTTATGTTTGTATCAGCTAAGTAAGTGGGAGAGTCCGTGAAGGATATGGAACAAGTGTGTGTGATGTTAGCTTCGCTGGAAGCTATAGGAAAGGGAGTAGTTCGAGATCTTCCTGAAGTGTGTCAATTTCCTAAAAGTGTTTCTTGAAGACATCAATGATTTACCTCCAAAGTGCGAAGTGGATTTTTCTATAGACTTAGTACCTGGTTTTAGTCTGGTGTCAATGACTCCTTATATGGTGTCTACTTCAGAGTTGGGGAATTGAAGAAGCAACTAGAAGATTTGCTTGAGAAGAAGAGGGATGGTAGTATGAGGTTATGAGTGATTTGAGAATTATATTATAGGCATTGAAAGAAAACCATTTATACGTAAAGTTTTTCCAAGTGCGAGTCATGGTTAAAGGAAGTGGGATTCCTTGGTCATGTGATTCTAGTGGTGGTATAGTTATGGATCTATCGAAGATAAATGTCACGTTACAATGGGAGACTTTGTAGTTTGCCACTGAGATTACAAGTTTTTCTTGGATTAACTGGTTACTACAGGAAGTCCATTAAATGTTTTTCAAATTTAGCATTGTCGTTAACTCAGTTGACTCGAAAGGGTTAAGCCTAGGTTGGGATGTGCATTGTGAAAAGAGTTTCCAAGAACTCAAGAAGAAGTTGAGTCTGCTCCAATTTTGAGTTTGACGAATCCAAGTGAGTCCTTTGTTGTATATTGTGATGCTTCGAAGATGGGTCTGGGAGGTGTGTTGATGCAAAATGGTCAGGCTGTGGCTTATGCTTAGAGACAGTTGATATTTCATGAAAGGAATTACCCTACACATGATCTTTAGTTAACAACAATGGTATTCATGTTGAAGATTTGGAGGCACTACCTATTTGGCTCCAAATTCGAAGTGTTAAGTGATCACAAGTGTTTGAAATATTTATTTGATGAGAGGAGTTGAATATGAGGCAGGGGAGATGGCTTGAACTTTTGAAGGGTTATGATTTTGATTTGAGTTACCATATGGGTAAAGCTAATGTTGTAGTTGATGTGATGAGTAAGAAGTCTTTACACAGGTCGATGCTTATGGCTCGAGAGTTAGAATTGATTGAGAAATTCAAAGATATGAGTTAGTGGGTGGAGAAACTCCTAAAAGTGTGAAGTTGGGTATGTTGAAGCTGACGAGTGGTATCCTTGAAGAGATTGGAGAAGTCAGAGATTTGATTTGAGTTTGATAGATCATCTCAATTTAATCAACCAAGGTAACGAATGTGGTTTCCGAGTTGATGAAAATGGTGTGATGATGCTCATAGATAAGGTTTGTGTTTCTGATGTACCCAAATTTAAGAGGAGTATTCTATAGAAGGGTCACAAAAGTGGATTGAGTATTCATCCTGGTGCTACGAATATGTATCAAGATTTGAACAAGATGCTTTGGTGGCCAGGAATGAAGAAAGATGTTGTCAAATTTGTGTATGCTTGTTTGACTTGCCAGAAGTCAAAGATCGAACCTAAGAAGTCGTTGGGTCTGATGCAACCATTGAATATTCTAGAGTGGAAATGGGATAGTATTCCCATGGATTTTGTAACAAGTTTGTCGAAGACTTCAAAGGGATGCGATTCAATTTGTGGGATTATGGATAAATTGACCAAATCGGCTCATTTTGTATCGATGAGGATCAATTATCCTTTATAGAAGCTAGATGGGTTGTATATTGATGAGATTGTGAAGTTGAGTGGTAATCCTTCAAGTATTGTGTTAGATAGATATCTGAGATTTACATTGAGGTTCTAGGAGAGTCTGCAGGATACTTTGGGTACTAAGCTGAAGTTAAATTCTTTTTATCTTACGTAGACGAACGATTATATAGAGAGGACTATCCAGTCTTTGAAGGATTTGTTAAAGGCTTGTGTGCTAGAACTAGGAGGTACTTGGGATAACTACTTGTCGTTGATTGAGTTTACCTACAACAACAGTTTCTATTTAAGTATCAGAATGGAGCATATATGGCGTTGTATGGTAGGAGGTGTAGAACTTATTTGTGTCAGTATGAGTCGGGCGAACATGTTATGTTCGGACCTGATATTGTTCACTTGACGACTGAAAAGATCAAAACGATCCAATAAATGATGAAAGTGTCACAGAGTCATCAAAAAAGTTACCATGAAAAGAGGAGGAAATCCCTTGAGTTCCAGGAGGGAGATCACGTGTTTTTGAGAGTTACGTATGTAATTGGTGTTGGTCGAACTTTGAAGTCTTAAAAGCTCACGATGCGTTTTGTTGGTCCGTACCAGATTTTACAGAGGATAGGAGAGGTGGCCTATCAAATTGCTTTGCCCCCGCCGCTTCCAAATGTTCATGATGTGTTTCATGTGTCTCAGTTAAGGAGATATGTCAGATCCATCTCATGTGATCCAGAAGGATGATGTGCAGGTGAGATATAACTTGACTGTTGAGGTATCACCCGTGTGGATAGAGGATCGAGAAGTGAAGCAGATGCAGGGTAAACAAATTTCCTTAGTGAAGGTAGTTTGAGGTGGACCAGCTGGTGGGAGCATGACTTAAGAACGTGAGAAGAAAATGAAGGAGTCGTATCCGACTCTATTTTCCTCAGGTAATTTTCGAAGGCGAAAAATTCTTAAGTGAGGGAGAGTTATAACACCTTGTTTTTTATTAGATACTTTATTATATTGTAATTGTTTGAATTATAGATTTTGATGATTTATTTTATGGTTGGGTGTTGGCGGGGTATGTATCCTTGAGTTAGGGGTATAAAGAGGTGATAGAAGTAAGTAGAATAATTTTGAATGTTTTGATAATGAAAAATAATATTTTATTTATTTTTATTATATTAATTAGTGAAGATAGAATAATTGGGCCAAATGTGAGAAATTGAGAAAGTTAGTGGGAGAAAGGAATATGAGATAATTAAGTTTGGGCCAAGTTGGTGATTTGGAAAAGTTTACCCTAAAAATAAAAAGTTAAAAGGAATCAAGGTTTAGGGATATTTTCACAGTACCTGATATTTGAGAAAAAGGAGAAAAGAGGCAAGAGGAAGGATGATCAAGAAAAGAGAGTGAAGTTTTCAGTTTAAAATATTTGCAAGGAATTCATGTAAGGGTGAGAACTTGTTCTAATAGTAAAGAGTATAGTAGAAGGGTAGAATAGAGGAACCCTTAACCTCCTTAGGGTTGGGTGTTTTGATTCATAATTTTAAAATAGGATGTTATGATGGCTGTTATATGATGAGTTTTGTGTGCCTTATGTGCATGTATTTTTCTGTTTTTATGATTGAACATATATACACCATTGTTACAATTTGAAGGTTTTAGACATAATGTTAAAACTATAGTTAAATGATTTAATTATGTTAAAATTGTAAATTAACTTTAGATAATTAGGGTTTGCATGGGTTGTAATTTTATGAGCATTTGCCTTTCTACGGAATCAAAATCGGAGGTCTGAGAGGCCTCCAAAGATGAAAAACGCAGAAAATTATGCATTCTGTCTGTGACGATCGACCTCAGCGCGGGTGCCTTTTTTGTGTTTTTCGGTCGAAATCATTTTGGCCATAACTTTTGATCCATAAGTTCAAGTCGAGTTTTGTTTGAAGCATTGAATATCTGAAATAGAGGACTATAGTTTTGTTTCAGGGATAAAATAATTTTGGTGACTATTTTGGGGAAGTTTTGGGGTTGAAAAAAATGAAAATTATGTTGGAAATTTTAGAAATCAACAACTTTTTAGTAACGCCTTCGTGCACGGTTTTGATCATAACTTTCAACTCGTTAATCATTTTGGTTTGGGGTTTGAAGTATTAGAAAAGTTGACTCTTAGATTTATAAAGTGGTGGGGATAAGTGAATTGTTTAATTATTATTCATATGCCTACTGTGTTGGTGAAATTTTTGTTCATATGTACGATTAATGAATTATTGACATATCCTGACGATTTTGGTCACAACTTTTATTCCATAATTCCGATTTTGATGTTGTTTGAAGCGTTAGAAAGCTAACGCTTAGACCTATAACATGGTAGTGATTTTTGATATGTTTTAATAATATTCACATGTATATTATATTAATAAATGTATTGGTTTATACATTTGGTTGATGAATCGTTGCATTGTTGAAATATCATGGTGTGATAATTATGTTGTTATGTCGATGATGTTAAGATGTTGATGAATTGCTGCTGTTTATTGATATTATTCATGTGGTAACATGAATTGTTTGTTGCATGATGAATGATGTGATGCATAAATGATGAGATGTGTCTAGGGATCCTTTAGGTGAACTTTGTTGTGTTAATGCATATTATTTGAGAGTCATGCATCTTGGTGTAAGGGCTTCAGTCCAATTTTGGTGAGCCTCGATTCTATGGTGATGGATCGGGTGCGAGTAGCTAATTCTTATTATGGGGTATTATTGAAGCGTTACCTATGTTGATGGTAACGGGTTTTCGTGAGCCTCGATCCCATTATGATGGATCGGGTGTGAGTAGCTAATTCCTATTATGGGGGATTAGTGAAGTGTTACCTATGATGATGGTAGCGATTTTTGTGTACTCCGGTTCCAAGATGAAATCGATCCTATGGTGGGGATCAGGGAATGAGATGAACCTGAGTGTTCATATGTGGTACCATGTGTATGTCGAGTCGGTGTAGAGTACATTGCATAAGTGTTGCATTTGTATTGGTTGTTGTTGATGTGTTGTTGGATGAGATGTTGTTGCATATGATGTTAATGATAATTGAGATATGGTTTTGTATGATGTTGATGATAATTGAGATGTTGTCGTGTATTATGTTGATTATGATTTCGATGTAAGAATGTTATATATTGTTGTGCATGAATGTGTAGATGTTGTACTCTATTCTTCATTCTATGTTGTTATTATTGAAATGAATTCTCACCCCTTATGTTTAAATGTTTCCTTTACATATGCATTGTGCAAATACTCAAGAGTAGTATTGCTGAAGTAAGTGGAAGGTAGCTCTTGGATTACTTCTTTATTTTATCGCTTTTACTAGTGGTAACTTGCTCTGATCTTGTAACATTAGGTCGGGTTAAATGCTTATTTTATTCCTTATGTATGATTATGTTGAAGTCATAAGACTAATTTTGTCGTTGAGAATTCTTAAGATGTTAAGTTGATTGATTAGAACTATCTTATTTTGTTATTACAGTTGAAGTTGAGACTAGATGTTATTACTTGCTTTATATTCCGTAATTGTGATGATAATTCTGCTACAATGATACTTTTAAATGGAAGTGAGAGTTCAGTGACAAGTTATGAATATATTATTTTGTGAATATATAATACCGATCAGATGAGAAGGATGTCTTATAAACATCCCAGGTATGTTTCAGATAAGTGGGATGTCGTGTAAACATCCTTATTACAAATGTGTGTTATGAATCTGTGACACCCTACGTAGTTTTATTTTATATTTAATTTATGCGAAAAATTATGTGTGGGGTTTAGGGTGTTATAATTCGCATGTATGCATGAATGCAACAATCACAAACATGGGATCGCACACAAGGCAAACACAAATAAAGGTCAAGGGATGGATCAAGTCATCATCAAGATCAATCATCCATTTTGGTGAATTATGGTTTTCACCTTATCAACACCCAAGTTCCATTGATATTGGTGAGACTTGATCAGGTCAACCAAGAATCAAGGGGTTTGTTATGAGTCACGAGCATGGAGTCAGGTTAAGAACCACCCTATAGGAGTGTACTAAGGATAAAAACCTGTAGAGCATGCTCTAAAAATTTCCCAGAGTCTTGATCCCATCTATCAAATATTATAGGTTATGATGACTGACTCGTCAACAATAATATTCTCAAAAGAAACTCGTCTGAGTGTAGTATCGCGTAACAACTGTTATCAAGTCTACACCTGAATAGTCTCCACACTACGTCCTAAATAGGCCAAGTTAGGTTAAATGTTTTACGGTCTTCAGCTTCTCGGAACCCTAAATTAGAGAAAATAATTCCTATCCACAAATTACTTGCGTGACATCAGTAACTCTAAGAAGGTCTCCACTTAGTAGATGGGTCTCAAGCCAACTTTTTAAGGACTACTCCACACAAGTTGAACATGACTATACCATCCTCATATCTTAATTTCACTCAAGTTTGGGTTAGAACTTATCTCACCACTAAGAGATCACCAAGCACAACAGACAGAATATTTCACACAAACAATGTATATAAACAAACATCAAATATACAAATATACACACATGAAAAGTAGGCTAAACCCATTGAGGACTAATCCCCAACAGAGTCGCCACTTAATCTCTGTAGCGATAAATTCATGACCATCCAGCTATGGATAAAATTGATGTCAGTAAAAACCAGATTCGCCACCGCGCTTTTATTGTTTCCAAAGGAAAAGGGAAAAGTACGAACAAAACCGAAGGATAAGAAGTTTTCAAATCAAAACTAATAAAATGCCAGAGATGACAGGTAAGGGGTTTGGTTACACAGAGGGAAGGTGTTAACACCCAAAGTGTCCTAGGTACTCCTAGGGAGCCCTTTTTGTGTGCATATGTTTTTGGGTATAAATGATGTTTGATAAAATATAGAGTGTAGGGATGGGAAAAGAATTCATTGATTATATTTTTGTGTTTGACAAGACCTTCGGTCTTATGTGTACATACCAACATGAAAATGAGGGATCAAAACCCTGTAGTTCGTGGTAAAAACTTCAAAGAAGTTGATGAATTGATTTTAACAAAAAGTTTAACAAGAAAGGGGCACAAGAGGCCAAAGGTCAATATGGTTAAGTTTATTTAGAAGTTTGATTTAAGAAAAAGTTTAAAAAATTCAATGGTATAAGGCCAAGGTTTCTAATCATTAAAACATGTCTAAGTTTGAAATCACAAGCAAATAAAGTTTGAAAAGAGGGGGAGATTTTGAAATTAAAGAAGTGGGAGGAGATGAAGAGACTACCCTAAGCAAAAAATTAAAAGTTAAGAGTTAAAAAGATCTGACTAATGGGATGCAATCCAACAGACAAGAATGTCATATAGAAACCCATTTTCCTTTGGACTTTGACAAGCAATAAGCAATAAGCAGTAAGCAAGGAGTAATTTCCAAGCATTATGTGAAGATCAAGGCATCCAATAAAGATAGCCATAATATCCAAACAAGCAATCCAATAGCTAGTAGTCTTCAGTGTCTTCCCATGTAGCAGATGAAATATTCCTTGATCAACTCAGAATAAAAACATCAGACATAGAAAATAATAACAAAATAAATAATTAAGCACATAGACAAAGTAGCAGATGAATAAAAGAGATCCAAGGTCTTGCATCAGATGAAGGCACAAACAAAGATAGCTCAGTATCAGATGTTGGCATTAGCCAAATCCTTTAGCATAGGGAGTGTTGCCTAGTTCTAAGTCCAAAAATTCAGACCAAGTCCAACAGTCCACCAAGATGATTTTTGGATTTTTTTTTTATTAGGTGTTTAAGAGTCCTAAGGCCACAAACAAAACAAAAGCAAGCAAATAATATATACAATCATAAGATATGGCTCAAGTGAGCAAAGGGTGAAATTCTGGTATCAGATATGAGATGTCGAAGGTAATGTCACGACATTAATATCTGAACAACAAGTGAAATATGAACATAATAAAAACCAGGAAACAATTGAAAAACGACACAAGCAATTGTTAACCCAGTTCGGTGCAAACACAGCTACGTCTGGGGGCTACCAATCCAGGAAGGAAATTCACTAAACAGAATTAGTTCAAAGACTCTCAGCAAACAACTTCAAGTTACAATCTTTTCACCTAATCTCTACCCGTGTGATTTCTATCTAAGAACTCCTAGACATGAGACCCTACTCACTCCCCCTCAATCAGAGCAGTGATACTAGAACAAATACCAAAAAGAAAGATGACACACTTCAATCAAGTAAACAAATACACTCGTACTTCAAAGCTTCAATCAAGTAAACAAATACACTCGTACTTCAAAGCTTAGAGTGGAAAAATTACAACTCAAAAAACATCAGTCTAATTCACACATCAACAAGATGGATGAATGGCTCACAATTCACAAATGCACACAAGACTAAAACCCTAATACTCCCTCACTTCACTGTTCGTGTTTTCTCTATATAAAATAGGGTTTACATAGTCTTTAAATAGAAGCTTTCTAAATGGGCCTGGGAAGCATGAAACCCTAATTCTATTTATTGCGTATTCCCTAAGAAATAGCAGTGACTCATTCCTTTTCGGGAAACAAAATATTCTGGCTTTAAATAGAATTACTCCTTGAATAATGCATGAAATCTCCACATAAGCACACAAAGACTTGCATGAAAAGTGAATCAACAAAATACATAACATTCATATTGAATGTTCTGTATGCACATGTCGTAACATCGGGTCTGACATCTTGAATAAATCCTGCACAACCATATCAAACAACCTGCAGAAAGCTGATATCACATGTCAAGACTACAAGCGTGACATCTTGTGATAACACTAAGTTTTACCAAAATTGATGCCAATTCATAGAACCAACAAACTCCCCGTTTGGCAAATTTTGGCTAAAACAAACAACAGATCACACATTCACAAGAAATCAATCAGAGCATCAGTTCAGCAGCAAAAAAAACATACACACATCACTAGCAAAAATGATAACTAGTAAACATCAGGACACACAAGTGCTTGTACTCTCCCTCAAGTCCATGCAACTTCCCAGAACACAACAGCTCCCCCTTAAGCTAGTCCATAACAAGCAACAACCACACTGCTTCACACAAACAGAATACAAAGAATTCTCCCCCTGTACCAAACAAATAAACACCAGAATTCTCCCCTTGTATCAGACAAGCAGAGCAACAACATTACTACAGAGCTAAGCTAAGATACTCAGCTACATCTACAACTACTTCTCCCCCTTTTTAGCCAAAAGAGACCAAAGAGACAGAATAAATGTCTATCTAGTCATTTACAGAAATACCAGAAGTTAAAGAGTTACATCACCAAGTACATACACAGCTGTAAGAATTCTGAGAAACAAACCAAAAAGCACACAAAGAAATCCACCAAAAAACCAAGAAAACTATCAAAACAAGAGGGACCAAAGCCAACAGAGCTACTCAGTAGAGCTTGAGTTTGTAGCCTCTTCAGCAGCACCAGAAGCAGAATTGCCACTCGCATCATCATTATTAGCAAATCTCTCACTTGACGTGTGGGCTTCAGCTTCTTCTTCATGGCTGACATTAGCATGTTCAACATTTTCACCCTCAGCCTGCTCCTAGCTTTCAATCAAGGCTTCCAAAGATTGTTTTCTAGTTGTGGCTACCCTAATACCTTCACCTAGCTCTTTGCATGTCTCCTTAAGCTCAGCAATTGCTCAAACTTTTGAAACTGGCCTCCTCATGGCAGATGTCATGACAATATCCTCGACATGACTGCCTTCAAAGAGTTTGTAGTGCATAGACAGAGCTGTTTTTCTCCTACTAGGTAAATCATTTGAGCACAGTATACCAGGATGTTGATTCAAGATAATTCCACAGATCATAGAGGGAAAAGCAATTGGCAGCTTAACTGCATTAGTAGTTGCATGCTTGATGATTTGATCAAAAATATATCTACCATAGTCAAGTCAAATATCGCTTTTGTCCCAACAGCAAAAATAAACCTCCCAAGAGTATTAGAAATGGTGGAGATATGGTTGGTAGGAACCTAGTTAGCAGCTCCTATTTTACGCAGGATAGCATACTTGATAGTCAACTTCCCAGCAGGAAGATGCTTTTTAAAAGGACAAACTTTCACCTGCTTAGCTGTAATCTCCCTATAGACCTCATTGTCTGTAACCTCTAATTCTCCTGCACCCTCATTATTTCTGCCTAGAAAATTATTAATAATAGTAGGAGAGAATGTTATACACTTACCTCTCACATACATCTTGCAGAACTCCTTGATGTTCTTATCAGAAATATCCTCAAGAATATTAACAATAAATTCCTTGACTAAACCTTCGTAGCATTGAGAGAACCCAACAACAATCTTCAAAAGCCCAACAGCTTGTATCAGATCCATGACCTCCTTGACATCAGCAACATCTTTTCCCAATTCCTTTTCCACAACTACCCTTCTCTGAATCACAATTTTCCACTTAGCAGCTCCATCCTCAAGATGGAAGGAGATGTTATCCAAATGAACAATAGGTACTTTAACAAGAAACTTCCTAACAATAGTTTTCTTCGCAGGCGAGATGTCAGGGACATCTTCCTCAACATCCTCTTCAGGCTCAGAATCATCTCTGACCTTCCTCTTCTTTATTTCAACCTTGCTCCATGGTTTGGAGGGACCAATGACAGCAGTCTTCTTAGCTTCTCTAGCTGATATAAGTTCAGCCACAGATATTCCTTTGCGAGTCTTCATGCGTTTAGCCACACTTGGATTTATGTGATGAATCAAGCTTTCCTCTTGATCATCAAAGCTACCATCCTCTAGATCAATCATAACATTTGCATCATCATGCTTCTCAGAGTAGGAAGCATTAGCCGTGTTAGAGGCCACAAATTTCCCTTTGTCAGACACGGTTTTCCCTAGAGAGCGCAACCCTTCAACAGCCAAGGCCTTTTCAAAACTGGAGGAATCATCACCCTTACCACTAGGTTGTTCAACCTCAGGAGGGGGATACATTTGAGCAAGGGGAGAAGAAACCCCCTTCATAGAGTGGCCTTCATTAAGAATTCTACTAACTATGTTTCTTATAACACGATCAGTATAGTGTGTTCCTTCCTTATACTTAGTGACAGGAGTTGAACCAGACGGAATACTAGAGGGATTACCTTTATTGTAACATGCAGAAGCGGAGGCATCAATGGATATGGGTTGGTTCAAATCAATGCCCGCGGCGGGAATAACAGAGATAGGAGGAACATCCAGAATCTCATCATCAGGGACACCTATGGGAGGAACACTAAATTTTGGAGTAGACTTAGTATTTTTAGAAGCAGGTGTATCTTGACGTTGTGACTTTTTGGAGTTTTTCTGGAAAAAGTAAGGTTGCCCTAGAAGAGGTTTATGGAGAAGGAAAAGGAAGATGGAATAGTTGGAGTAGGTAATGGGGTTATGGGGGTAGCGTGTGAAGATGGAATAGATGGTATTTCCAATACAAGGTAATGATTTACCATAATGGGGGCACTTTATTTTAGGAAAATAGACTATAATTTGAGTACTTTTTCCACTCCATATTAATTGCTACAAATTTTCATAAATGCAAATCCATAATATCCCTCTCAGGAATTCAATTTGATTTGCATCCAAGGCCTTTGTTAAAATATCAGCTAACTACATCTCAGTAGCAACATACTCTAAGGCTACAATCTTATCCTCCACAAGTTCTCTAATAAAATGGTGACGAATATCAATATGTTTGGTCCTGCTGTGATGAATAGGGTTCTTTGAGATGTTTATAACACTCAGGTTGTCACAGTACAATGTTATGACATCTTGTGTGACGTTGTATTCAGTCAACATTTGTTTCATCCACACCAGTTGAGAACAACTACTTCCAGCTGCTATGTATTCAACTTCAGCAGTAGACATAGAAACACAATTTTGCTTCTTACTAAACCATGATATTAGATTGTTCCCCAAGAAGAAACATCCTCCTGATATGTTTTTCCTATCATCAGCACTTCCAGCCCAATCAGGATCATAATAGCTAGACAACACAGAATCAGATCCATTAGTGTATATCATCTCATAGTCACAAATGCCATTGACATATTTCAGGATCCGTTTCACTTGGCTTATATGGCTCACCTTTGGTTCAGCTTGATATCTAGCACACACACCTACAGCAAAAGCAATGTCAGGTCTGCTTGCTGTAAGTTATAGCAGACTCCCTATCATGCTTCTGTAGAGACTTTGACTCACACTGACACCATTTTCATCTTTAGACAACTTCAGATGAGTAGGAGAAGGTGTCCTCTTATGGCTTGCATTCTCCATGCCAAACTTCTTAACTATATTCTTGGCATATTTACTTTGAGATAGAAAGATAGAATCTTCCATCTACTTGACTTGCAGGCCAAGAAAATAAGTTAGTTCTCCAACAAGACTCGTCTCAAATTTAGACTGCATTTGTTCAACAAAATGTTGAACCATCTTACTTGACATCCCACCAAACACAATATCATCCACATAGATCTGAGCAATCATGAGCTTTCCTCCTTCATCTTTGACAAATAAAGTCTTATCAATGCCTCCCTTTTTGTATCCATTGTCAATTAGAAACACTGTGAGTCTGTCATACCAAGCTCTAGGAGCTTGTTTCAACCCATAAAGATCTTTCCTCAACTTATACACATGCTTTGGAAGATTTGGATCTATGAATCCCTTTGGTTGTTCAACATATACTTCCTCATTCAAGTAGCCATTTAAGAAGGCACTTCTCACATCCATTTGGAACAGTTTAAACTTCAGAATACATGTCACTCCTAGCAATAATCTAATGGACTCCAGGCGAGCTACAGGTGCAAATGTTTCATCAAAGTCAACTCCTTCTACTTGAGTGTATCCTTGAGCTACTAACCTTACTTTATTCCTAGTAACCACACCTTTTTCATCAGATTTATTCTTGTATACCCATTTTGTTCCAAAAACATTTATTCCTTCAGGTCTTGGAACCAAATCCCATACTTCATTTCTCTTGAATTGGCCTAACTCTTCCTGCATGGCATTGATCCAGAATTCATCAGTTAAAGCTTCTTTAACATTCTTAGGCTCAATCTTTGACACAAAACAGGCATGTAAGATCACTTACCTTAATCTAGTGGTGACTCCTTTATTTAGATCTCCTATAATGAGATCTTTAGGATGATCCTTCTGAATTCTGATAGAGGGTCCCTTGTTTACTTGATCAGCTTCAGGTTCAGCCTGGGTGGACTCACTCTCACTACTTTTATCAGAAGGTTCAGTTGGGGCATCATTCAAAAATGTTTCAACATCGTCTGTAACATCAGTCTCTTGATCATCAACAACAACATTGATAAATTTCATCATAACTTTAGTTCTGGAATTAAAGACTCTAAAGGCTCTGTTGTTTGTTGAGTAGCCCATAAATATACCTTCATCACTCTTGGGGTCCATTTTCCTTCTTTGTTCACGATCAGCCAGGATATAGCATTTACTACCAAACACATGGAAGTATTTGACAGTAGGTATTCTTCCCTTCCAAACTTCATATAAAGTGGTTGAGGTCCCTTTTCTTAAGGTTACTCTGTTGTGAACATAACAAGCAGTGTTCATAGCTTCAGCCCAAAAGTGGTAAGGAAACTTCTTAGCATGAATCATAGCTCTAGCAGATTCTTGGAGAGTTCTATTTTTCCTTTCCACCACATCATTTTTCTGAGGGGTAATGGGAGAACAGAACTCATGTCCAATCCCTTCAAATGAACAGAAATCAACAAATTTATTGTTTTCAAATTCTTTCCCATGATCACTTCTGATTCTGATAATGTGACTCTCTCTTTATCTTTGAAGTCTTTGGCAAAGGTCTTTGAACACATCAAACACATCAGATTTTTCCCCTATAAAATTCACCCAGATATATCTGGAGAAGTCATCCACCACAACATAAGCATACCTTTTCCCACCAAGACTTTCCACCTGCATAGGCCCCATCAAGTCCATGTGGAGAAGTTCCAGCACTTTAGATGTGGTGTCATGTTTGATCTTCTGATGTGACATCTTTGTCTGCTTTCCAAGCTGACATTCACCACACACTCTTCCTTCTTCAATCTTTAATTTTGGGATTCCTCTGACAGCTTCAACAAATATGATCATCTTCATCCCTTTAAGATGAAGATGACCTAGTTTTTTATGCCATAGTTTCAATTATTCTTCTTTATCTAGAGCACATATTGATGAATATCTAGTTTCTTGAGGAATCCACATGTAGCAGTTGTCCTTAGATCTAACTCCTCTCATGATCACTTCATTTTTTACATTAGTAACCAACCATTCAGTTTTGTGAAGTTCACATTGAGACCTTGATCACATAGTTGACTAATGCTGATCAGGTTTGCAGTTAATCCTTGAACAAGCAACACATTATCAAGGTTAGGAACTCCAGAGCAATTTAGCTTTCCAATCCCCTTGATTTCACACTTTGCTCCATCATCAAAAGTTACATAGCTGGTGACATGAGATTGGAGGTCAACCAGCTGATTTTTACTTCCAGTCATGTGTCTGGAGCATCCACTATCAAAGTACCAATCTTCTTTGGCTGAGACTCTGAAGGAAGTGTGAGCTATCAAGTTAGTAGCACCAACCCTAGGAACCCACTATTTTCTGTTAGAAGAGATGTGTTGTTTGGGTCTAGGTTGATGAGTAGGACTGGGATAACCATACAGCCTAAAGCAGAATGGTTTTATGTCACCAAATTTCCCACAGTAATGACATCTCCATCTTTGGTATTTGCCTTTTGAGTGCTTATGTTTTCTTCCCTTGTGATGTTGAGAAACCTGATGTGACATCTTTGGTTTGCTATCAGAGGGACTACAAATAGGAGAAGATTCATTGAACCCAAGGCCATTCATGTCTCCTTCTATCTTTCAAGCCTGGAGGATTTTGTCTAAGGTGTCAGATCCACTGTTTAGCATTCTGACCGACTTGGTCATCTCATCCAGTTTGGAATTCAGGAACAAGGCTTCAATCTTCAAATTAGAAATGATTTCTAAGTATTCTGTCTTCTCAGCCTCTAGTTGGGTTATCAGTTTCCTCTGATTCTCCACTTGTTGACACACTTCTTCACTTCTTAGACACAACTTCCTGTAAGGAGTAGCTCATTCATCAAAGGTTAATTCATCATCACTGGAATCTTCATCAGGATCACATCTCCCAGTCAAGGCAATCACAAGATTGGCAGATTCTCCTTCTTTTTCACTTTCAGAGTCATCATCAGACCAAGTAGCAGCAAGACTCTTCTTGTGTTTCTTGAGATAGGTCCTGTAAGACCCTAATTTTGACCCTAAGATCCCTTATGGCATCATATCATTGCTCATTGCATTGCCTCAAGGATCCTAGTATGTTTGGCTTCTTAACCCTAGGGTTGGGACTTGGTTGAGTGGTTTGAGACCACCAAGCATGCTTGTATTGTATATTATTGCTTTTCTTATTTTGATTATTAACCAAAAGCACAAAAATATATCATTAACTCTTTTTCTTTTGAAGCTCAAGTGATCATGTGCTCCATAATGCTCCTAGAAGGCTCCTAAGCCCAATGAAGTGGCTAGATGAAGATGAAAGAAAGCATGACAATGGTCCACAAAGTTCCTATTCATCATATATGTCTCCCAAGTATCTCAATTTTCCAATTTTATCAAGATAACCCAAAGGGCTTGAGGATTGTTTCCTAAGGAAACCCTAATTCAATTGTGCTTTGACTGTGCCTTGCTCATGAAGCAACCTCACCTTATGATCAAATTTAATCAAGGGAAGTTCTTTAATTCATTATTTTATGCATATATGAGCCTATTTGAGGCCCCTCAATCATTTATTCATCAAGATTGCAAGTTTGGCCTTGAAAAGTTGACTAGTCAAGTCATCTGACTAAACTGAGGATCACTGAGATGCAACTTTTGATGTGTTTGTCAAATGAAGATGACCCCAAGATAAGAAATGTTATTAAGAACCATATAAACAACTTTCATGTTCATCAAAAATACATTTGAAACTTGTAAGGTCATCATTAATTTCAAAATATTATAGGTCATTTTGATTGAAACCCTAATTTTGGGTCAACTTCCCAAGGACCTAACTTCCTTAATTTTTGTGATTTTGATGTGAGACAAAATTCATTGCAAATATTAAGATTTATAATTAAAATGTTATGATGGACAAAATTTCATAATCCTAAAATAAAGACATGTGATAATACAAAACATTATATGTCACTTTGGACCTAAGTCATTGAATTTGAAAAATGCCCAACTTCAAATGCATATAACTTTCTCATGCAAAATCCAAATGATGCAAATTTTGAGTCTAAATTCATCATATTGAAACAATTTACAACTTTTATGTTTTAGTTTTTTCCATTTGAGGCTTGCATCATTGAAACAAAAGGGCTTGAAGAGGCTTGATTTTGGTGAAAATTTTCAAAGGTGACTTAGACATGTTTTGTGCCCAAACTTTCACAGCCAGTTTTCATTAATTTCCAAACTCCAAATGGATTTTTGCCCAACATAACTTTTTTTCCTTGTTTCAAGAGCTTTCCAACCATTACTCACATTATTTTTTTGGACTTTCCATGTGGGAGTTTCGAAGAGCTTTCTATCTATGTTCATTTTTGCATTTTATGTTGAAACTTCATGTGCCAGCTAATTCCACTCCAATTGCACGTCCAACTCATTTCTATATGGTCTCATCAAGGATTTGCACCCATCATTGGGCCTTACATGCTCCTGTACAGGCCCACGTAAGGAGGATTAAAATCCCATGCAGACGAGAAAACCATGCTTGCCAATCCATTTCAGCTATAAATAAGTGTGCATTCTCATTCAATTGGTAACCAAGTGGAGATCTGAGTTGCTGCTGAATTGAAATCCAAACCCTCACTAAAGGAATTTTCAGTTTTCTATTTCTCTTTCAAGCTTGAATTCAACATCATTAGTTGACTTTCAAAGCTCAATTCCTTAACCTATCATCATCATCACACTTCCAGAGCAAAGGTAGATCAAGAGCTTGGAGAATTCGTGCCATTTGAAGCTTCATTTCAGAGGTAGAACCTCAAACTTTTTTGATTTGGATCTTGTAATACAATGTGAATTCCTTTGGTTGATGTTGTTTTCTGAAGTCCTCAGGCTTGAGGCAGGCCAGTGGTGGTCTTAATTTTGCAAATCGTTCCATTTCAATTCATGCACCATGATCTTCAAGCTCACGTTTCTCTCTAAATAGGAACTGTGAGGATGATCCATGGTTACAGGGGTGATGTACATCACCTCAGCTTCATTTTGATGTCCTCATTTTTCATTTTCATTACAACTTTTTTTCCTGCGCGTGGTGGTCGGATTCTGGTACTTCACGAGAGAAGAAGGTGTTTTCCACCGCCTGTACCACGTGTGCATCTCCCAGCCTTTGGATCGTGCCTCAACGTTTTAATCTTGGCCATCCTTTATGTTGACTTGTTTTAATGCAATGTGTGGCGCGCTTGACTCACGTGTACCTCATATCCGCGCCTTAGAGCTGTTGATGCCTTGCCACGTTAATTAATGAATTGATCTGATGGTGCTGGATTTTTCTATTTTTCTTATTTTCTTTTAATTTCAGTTAATTCCTTTTATTTTCAAAAATTCATAAATATTTTATTTGAAGTCACAAAAATGGGAGACCAATGCCAAAAAAATTTTTGAAAAATCTAGTTTCATATTTTGATTTTTAATTGTTTTTGTGACTTCATTTAATATACTTTGTGAATTAATTGGTTTTTAATAGTTTTAATTCATTTTTAATTACTTTCTGATATTTGAAAAATCCAAAAATATTTTCATAACACCTATGGATGATGATAAGTCAATGAAAAATAGTTTCATCAATTTCTTATTTGATTTGAGATTTATTTGAGATTTTAATTCATATTGTGTTATTTTTCATTGCTTTTAATTGTTTTTCAATAGTTTCTGATTTCAAAAATTATTGAGAAAATTTGTCAAAGCTTGTTTGACCATGTTAGACCTATGAGAATTTAATTTGACTTGTTGAAGTTAATTTGAATTAAATTTGAGGTTTGACCATATTTTGTTTATTTTATTTTGCATTTTATTTTAATTCAAAATTTACCAAAAAATTATGTTTGACTTGTTGACTTGTAATCTTCATTTCTCTTCTGTTTGGAATTGATTGATGATGACTTGGTTCACATTTGATCAATTTAGTTTGATGCTTGAATTCTCTTTCCATCCATTTCATCTTCATCCCTTTACTTTTTATTTTGGCCAATGAGTTAATGTCTTATGGTTGGTCTTGACAAATGAGAGGTTTAACATTCTTTGATCCAAACCAAACTCAACTTGATCCAAGATCAAGTGAGTTGTTTTGTGTCCAAGATAGGTTGCTTCTTGGTCAAGCAAAAATCCTAAAGTCCATACAAGGCCCTTCCCCTTTTGTTTTGGCATGGCAAGTTTTTGGAGCTTGGCTTACTAGTCATAATCTCTAACTTATGTTTATTTGCCTATAGTTTTATTGATCGACCTCAGATAGGTGTGACTACTACATTAGTCCACTTACGATTGCTTAACATAGCGCTACATTGTCTTCTGACAAACTAACATAACCATACTAATTACTAAGTTTAATTTGAGCATTTAATTTCTTTCCCTTTACTTTAATGCATTTTATTTCTTGCTCATTTATTCATATTGCTTTTCCCTTTGCTCATTTTGAGCATATATTTTATGGTTATGTCATTTTCCTTTTGCTCATTTGAGCTCATTATTGTATATATATATATTTTTATCCTGTGATTGTTTTGTCTTTGTTTTGTGTGAACCCAATGCAAAAAGGAGAAAGGACTTAGAATTAGGACATACCTATGCTTAACGGAGTTCGAGAGAAACTAGGCCTCGTGCCTTTAGAATGCTAAACTTGTTGAAGAGAAACTAGGCCTCATGTCTTTAGAATGCTAAATTTTAAAGTTGACCTTAAAGGACTTCTCATATAAACTTATTCTTTGTCCATTCCCCTTATTGTGTTGTGAACTTTTTGATATTTGCTCTTGTGTGATAGGGATTCCATCTTGAGATAGTAAAGAGGACCATTGTCATGAGTAGCCAAGTTAAGAGACACAAGCCAAATGGAGATCCTAGGAGCTTGAATCTAAATATTTGTTTGATTTCTTGAGTGTTTGCTAAGTCCAAAGGAAAGGAGCATCTTGAATCATATCTATGATTTCAAGAAGGAACTCCAAGGGTTTTATCTTTTCTCTCTCATTTTTGTATGCTTTAGGACTAGCCCTTCTCTTCTTCTCCTCACTCTAACCCAAGCCAAAAATCTTTTCTTTCAAACTTTGACATTGTTTCAAATTAGAAACCTAGGCCTTATGCCTTTGATTTTTCAAAACTCTTTTTATTAATACTCACTGTGAATAAATCTTAAATCCAACTTTGACTTCATTTTGTAAATAAGTCTAACTTGTAAATATAACTTACTTCAAGTTGTTTTTGTGGTTCCAATGGCCACCTTTGTTAAACTTTTTTCATAAACATTAGTCATAGGTTTGAGTTATCATAGTGGTTGATGTAAATCTCACTTCATCCTTAGTGGTTGGATTATAAGTCTTCCATCCTTATTATAGGGTTAACCCCTCACTAGCATGTTGATGCCTTCCTCACATGGTGGGTTGTTGGTTTAGGTTGAGTTTTCTCCCTTTGATAACAAAAGACCTTAAGGATTTTGATCAAATCAATTCACCAATCTTTAAGAGTTTTTACCCCGAACTACGAGGTTTTGATCCTACCTTTGTGATGGTACGTAGGCAATGGGTTCATCCATTAAAACAACAAAATTTGTAATAATCTATTCTCTTCTCACCCCCCCAATCTTTTGCACATATTTTCACAAATACCAACCTACAACACATGTTTGCAAAAAAGGTTCCCTTAGAGTACTAAGGATGTTTTGGGTGCGTAAAACCTTCCCATTTCATAACCAACCCCCTTACCTAGATCTCTGACATTTTTATTAGTTTTTGATTTGATAAAACTTCTTACTTGGCTTTTGTTCGCTTTTTAGCCTTTCCTTTTGACAAATAAAAGTGCGGTGGCGACTCGAATTGTATGTTTACTTTTGGTTTAGTCAATAAACCTAAAGGTAACGAAAATCCCGCTACAGAAAAGTGGTGACTCTGCTGGGGACGGCAAACATTTCTCTAGTGGGTTTAGCCTACTTTTTTCTTATATGTGTTGTATGTTTATATTTGTTGGTGACATATTGTTGTGCAAATTTGGGATGACTGTATTTTCTGTAATATATGAATTTCTTGATATACTAATTGCTTATATGCTTGGTGGTTTCTTGTGAAATGAGTTCTATACCCGAACTCGAGTGCACTTATGATAGGAGAATGGCATAGTCTTGTTGACTTGTGTGGAGTTATTCCTTAACAAGTTGACTTGCAAGCCCATTCACTTGGTGGAGGTCTTGTTGGGATCAATAATGTCACACGAGTAGTCGTGGTTAGGCATTACTCTTTCCAATATAAACCTTAGAAGCCAAGGACCTTAGATACCTATCCCATCTTGGCCTATTTTAGGACGTAGTGCGAAGGTCGTTCAAGTGTAAGATTTGATACAATTGTTATGCGATACTACACTCATAAGAGTCTCTCTTGAGAATATTTTTGGAATACAAGTAGTCGTTTTATCCGATAATATCCGAAAGATAAGATGATGAATATGGGGACCACTTTTAGAACATGATTGTCAGGTTTAACCATAGTACACTCCCGTTGGGTGGTTCTTAATCGAGACTCCATGCTCGTGACTTACAACAAACCCTTGATTCGCGGTTGATCTGTTCTCGTACATTCTCAATATCAATGGAACTTGGGTGTTTATAAGGTGTAAACCATAATCCACCAAAATGGATGATTGATATTGACAATGACGTGAGCCATCCCGTGACCTTTCTGTGGTGTGACTTGCTTGATCCTTGAGTGTGATTGTTGCATCCATGCATTCATGCATTCATTCGCATCCATATCATCAACAATAAGGATTTTCAAGGAACTTAAGAGGTCTATTTGCAAATTTTCAGACATGGATAAGCAAAGAAGGAATACAAAGAAGTACAGTTTCAGACAACCCGACTTGAAAGAGTTAAGGAGTTTGACATCTTATGTATTAGAACCCTTGGAGTTCGAAGCTCGTCATGGGAAGCTTCTATCTATTCTTTCTACAAAGGTGGATGAAGGTCTGATGAGTGTGTTAGTGCATTTCTACGATCCTCTGTATCGGTGCTTCACTTTTCCGGATTTCCAACTTTTGCCTACACTTGAGGAGTATGCTTATCATGTGGGTATACCTATTATGGATCAGTTGTCGTTCAGTGGCTTGGAGAAGATTCTGTCTTCTCAAGAGATTGCTGATATGCTTCATATGGATGTATCTGACATTGTTTCCCATATGACTACCAAAGGTGGAATTCAAGGTCTCCCATATGATTTTCTGATTGCCAAAGCTACTTTGTTTAGGAAGGCCATGAGTGAGGACGCTTTTGAAGCCACATTCGTACTTCTCATCTATGGGCTAGTGTTATTTCCCAACATCGACAATTTGGTGGATGTGAACGCTATTAGGATTTTCTCTTCTCTTAATCTCGTTCCGACTCTGTTGGGTGACACTTATTTCTCTTTGCATACGAGGAATGCAAAGGGTGATGGTTCCATTGTGTGCTGTCTACCTCTGTTGTACAAGTGGTTTATTTTGAACTTGCCTCAGACGCTTGCCTTCAAGGAGAACAATGGATGTCTACGGTGGCCAAGAGACTTATGTCTCTCACTAATGATGATATCTTTTGGTATAACCATGTTTATGATGGCATTCATATTATTGATTCTTGTGGTGAGTTCTCCAATGTACCTCTTCTTAGTACATGTGGTGGAATTAAATACAACCCTGTTTTGGCTCGCTGTCATCTTGGGTTCCCCTAAAAGGATAAACCTAACAATGTTTTGTTGGAAGGCTTGTTCTTTCAAGAGGATAAAGATCCCCAGAACTTGAAGGATATGATGGTCCGCGCCTGACGCAAAGTTCATAGGAAAGGGAGGATTGAGCTTGGTCTGAAGAATTGCATTGCTTTGGAACCCTACACCGCTTGGGTGAGTAAGAGAGCTCTTGAGTACCGCATGCCCTATGAATATATGAGACCTACCCCTATGGTTATGGTTGGACCTTCAACCCTCCCTAACCAAGGAGTAGAGGAGTTAAGAGATGTAGATCGGTCGCGTGCATGGGTTCGTGAGCGTGAGGAACTTCTTCAGCAGCTCAAAGATAAGGATGCAGTGATAGAGTTTCTAGAGCATCAGGTTATTATTGAGTCTGATGATGTGGTTACTTCTCTTCTTCCTCGTTCATCTAGGTTTTGGAAGAGGAAGTATGATCAGCTTGCTAAGGAGAAGGCCGATATGGAAGCAGCTTATGAGAGAGAGGTGAAGAGGCTTCGTGCAGCTTATCTTCCGATCTCGAAAGCTTTGGACAATTGTTTATAGGGCTCCATAGGATGTTCATTCTCCTTTTCTCTTGTATTGTATTTGGTTACCAAAACTGTACTACTTCATTGGTGTAAAAAGTTTCCCAATATTATTGATATGAGTATTCCATATATGTCTGAAAAGTTGAATATTTTCAAATATTTGCAAATAGATCTCTATAAGTTCCACTAATAAAAAACAAACCATATGCACAAACATTGCATGCATCATATGCATAAGCAGGTTTTGTTCTGAGCTCTTGATCAGTGGTCTAACTCTTTGCTCTTCATTTATTTTGATGACAAGATGACGCACCGGTATAATACCAGGGCCAATCATTCAAAGATAATGGAGCATCTAGAGCAAGTAAACAGGGACCTGAAGTAAGAGATTGCTAGGCTGACTGCCATGATGGAGTCAGTCCTGGCCGCACAGAGCCAAGCTTCGCCAACTCATGCAACTCCTCCCGCGATGACTGTCATATTTGAGATAGAGACCTCAATTGTGCCTGCTGCAACGGCCCACTTCGCTTCGTCTATGCCAGTTGGGTTCCCTTGGGGAATGCCCACTAATTTCGTACCAGAGGGTTTTGCTCCTACTCTCGCCTCTTTACCGGCGTCTAGCCCGGTCCTGTCTGTGCCACCACCTGTTGTGCACACCTTTCCCCTTGTTGAAGACACCATTTATCATTCCGAGCCATCTGAGGGCCCGGATGTTTATGAAAAAATGGATGAGATGAAAGATCAATTCCTTGAGTTACGCAAGGAACTAAAGACTTTGAGGGGTAATGACCTCTTTGGGAAAAGTGTTGCTGAGTTGTGCCTGGTGCCCAATGTAAAGATCCCTATTAAATTCTAAGTGCCTGACTTTAAGAATTATAATGGAAATACATGTCCGCTCAGCCATCTTGTGATGTATGCTCGCAAGATGTCAACACAAACTAACAACGATCAACTGTTGATCCACCACTTTCAGGATAGTTGGACAAGTGCTGCGCTCCGGTGGTATATGAGGCTGGAGAGTTCAAGCATCCGCACTGTCAACGATTTAGGTGAGGCCTTCGTGAAGCAATATAAATATAATGTGGATATGGCTCAGGACAGGGACCAATTGAGAGCAATGTCGCAGAAGGAGAAAGAGATCTTCAAGGAGTACACCTAGAGATGGCGAGAATTGGCAACTCAGATAGTGCCACCCCTGGAAGAGAAGGAGATGACAAAGATCTTTTTGAAGACTTTGAGCTCTTTCTATTATGAAAGAATGATTGCCAGCGCTCCCACAGACTTCACCAAAATGGTGAATATGGGGATGAGATTGGAAGAAGGTGTCCGTGAAGGACGGTTATCTAAAGATGAAGGTTCCTCAGCAAAGAAGTATGGAGGCTTTGCTAGGAATAAGGAGGGAGAGACTCATGTTGTGTCCTCCCATATTAAAAGAAGGCCCTCTGTAAGGAGGAAGGATGTGCATCCAGCCGTCAACCAACACCAGGTGGCTCATATAGCACCTGCTTTCAGAGAAGTTCATTATCAACAACAACAACAACAACATCATCAACAACAACATGCCTACCAGCCTCGCAATAATAATAACACCAGCACCAGCAACTACGAGAGGAAGAGGGTAAATTTTGACCCGATTCCGATGACATATGCTGAGCTTTATTCTTCCTTGATCGATAGGAAGATGATAACTCCACGAGATCCTCCTGCTGTACCAACCAATCCTCAGTGGTGGTATAAGCTCGAGCTTCATTGCGTATATCATTCTGGTGCTCCCGGACATGACGTGGAGAACTATTATCCATTGAAGACCAAGGTGCAAGACCTTGTGACAAGTGGGATATTGTTTTTGAGGACGTGGCTCCAAATGTAAAGAAGAACCCATTGCCCGAGCATGGGAAAGCTATTGTTAACATGGTCCAGGGATGCCTTGGCAAGTACAAAGTCCTTTATGTGAATGACATAAGAAAATCTTTGTCGAGATGAACAAGCTGTTGTGTGAACACAGCCATTACGAGCATGACCATGATAGGTGCCAGGTGTGCACTCTCAACGAGAGAGGATGTCGTCAAGTAAGAAAGGACATCCAAGAGATGATAAATCAAGGGATGATTAAAATACTTCAGAATCGTAATGAGGACGAAGTTGATGTTATCTCCCTTGTGTTTAGAATTCTTGAGGTTGTTGTTGTCAAGTATGATGGCAGCAAGAAAAAGGTATCTCTAGCTCTTGTGATAAAGCCAGCGGGCCCTGTCCCGTATGTATCAGACAAAGTTGTTCCCTACCGATATAACACAGTCACGCTAGAAGATGGGAAGGAGGTGTCGTTGCCCTCAACTTCTATGGTGAGCATTTCAGACATCAGTGGTGTGATCTGTAGTGGTCGTATTATCTTGGCTCCACCGAAATCCCATTAAAATGTCATGAAGAAAACTGTTGTTAATCCTGCCGGTCCCGTGGGGACTTCTTCTTCAAATAATTATGTTCCTGTTGTTGACCCTGTTGCTGTCAAGAATAATAATACTCCTATCCTGGTTGGCCAGTCTGCAATTTTGAAAGAGGATGGTGATGAGATGTTGAGACTCATCAAGAGGAGTCAATACAATGTTTTTGATCAGCTGCAACAAACTCCATCAAAGATATATGTCTTATCTTTGTTAATGAATTCTGAGCCACACTACGAAGCTTTAAAAAGGGTGTTGGACGTGGCATACGTGGACCACGATGTCACAATTGAGTAGTTTGACAGCATTGTTGCAAATATAACCGCTTGCAACAACTTGAGCTTCTGTGATGCTGATCTTCCCGAGGAGGGAAAAGACCACAATTTGGCTTTACACATATCTATTAACTGTAAGGATGATGCCTTGTCCAATATGTTGGTGGACAAAGGATCATCACTTAATGTGTTGCCAAAATCCACTCTTTCTAAACTTTCATACCAAGGGCCTTCCATGAGGCAGAGTGGAGTGGTTGTGAAGGCGTTTGATGGACGCGCAAAACTGTGATCAGCGAATTAGAACTCCCGATCAAGATTGGACCTAGTGAATTCCAAATCACTTTCCAGGTCATGGATATTCATCCGTCTTACAGCTGTTTGCTTGGCAGACCATGGATTCACGAGGCAGGCGCCGTGACATCCACCCTACACCAAAACTTAAAGTTCGTGAAGAACAAGAAGTTGGTGGTGATAGGGGGAGAGAAGGCTCTCTTGGTCAGTCATTTATCTTCCTTCTCCTATATTGACGATGAAGATGAGGTTGGGACTCCATTCCAAGCCTTATTTTTTACTGAGCCTTAAAGGAAAGGACTTTCTTCATTTGTCTCCTATAATGACTCGAAGTTGGCCATTGAGCATGGTGCAACTACTGGGTTGGGGAAAATGATTAAGTTGGAAGATAACAAGTCCCGAGCTGGCATAGAGTATTCTTCTGGTGTTTCCAATGATCGTGGGTTGTTCCAGAGTGGAGGTTTTATCTACCCGGTTGAAGATCAGGAAGTTGCTACCATTGTTGAAGATGATGAAGAGGAAGACCTTGGCAACTTTTTCATACCCGGAGGAATCTGCAATAATTGGGTCACTGTTGATGTTCCAACAGTTATCCACAAGTCAACGTAATGTGTTCATTTTATTTGAAAACCCTTCTCCCATTCCAAAAGGAGAAGTGAAGATATTGTTGGCACAATTTGATTAATACAATGATATTCATTCAATAATCGCATGTTAAATGTTTGTTTTTCCAAATTATTTTTTCCTTTTTTTTTTTGCATGAAATTGGTGATCACTATAAAACCATAAAAAAAAGATTAAAATAAATCTTTTCATCTGCATAATGATTTGCTTTTGTTTGAATTCTGAAATCTCTTTTATACTCAAAATCATTATGCAGGTTAATCAAACCCATTGAACATAATGATCCAACGCCATCTCCCAACTTTGAATTCCCTGTATTTGAGGCAGAAGAAGATGATGTTGAAGAGATTCCTAATGAGATTACCGTCCGCTTGAGCACGAGGAGAAGATCATTCAGCCGCATCTCGAGAATCTGGAAACAGTCAACTTGGGGTCTGAAGACTGCATTCGTGAAGTGAAGATTGGGGCACTCCTTGAAGAGTCTGTTAAGAAGGGGTTGATTGACTTGCTACGAGAATATGTCGACGTCTTCGACTGGTCGTATGAAGACATGCCTGGTCTAGATATTGATATCGTGCAACACTTCTTGTCGTTGAAGCCTGAGTGTGTACCTGTGAAGCAAAAGCTCATAAGAATTCATCCTGATATGGTAGTGAAGATTAAAGAAGAAGTTCATAAGCAAATTGATACGGGGTTTCTGCTGACTTCTACATATCCTCAATGGGTGGCCAATATTGTGCATGTGCCTAAGAAAGATGGAAAAGTCCGAATGTGTGTGGATTACCGTGACTTGAGTAAAGCTAGTCCGAAATATGATTTTCCTCTACCACACATTGATATGTTGGTAGACAATACGGCTAAATTCAATGTCTTCTCATTTATGGACAGATTTTCCGGTTATAATCAGATTAAAATGGCACCCGAGGATATGGAGACGATAATGTTCATCACACCTTGGGGAACACTCTGTTATTGAGTGATGCCCTTTGGTTTGAAGAACGCCGGAGTCATGTATCAACGAGCTATGACTACTTTGTTTCATGATATGATGCACAACGAGATTGAGGTGTATGTAGATGATATGATTGCAAAGTCGAAAACGGAAGTTGAACATGTAGAACACCTGTTGAAGCTTTTCCAGCGTTTGAGGAAGTACAAACTCCGCCTGAATCCGAACAAGTGTACATTTGGAGTCCGTTCCGGCAAGTTATTGGGCTTTATTGTTAGCGAGAGAGGTATTGAAGTTGATCCTGCCAAGGTCAAAGTAATACAAGAGATGCCTGTGCCCAAGACTGAGAAGCAAGTCCGAGGTTTTCTTGGCCACTTGAATTACATTTCGAGATTTATATCCCACATGGCTGCCACATGTGCGCCTATATTCAAGATCCTCCGGAAAGTTCAGCGCCATGATTGGACCGAGGATTGCCAGAAAGCTTTTCATAGTATCAAAGAGTATTTGTCTGAGCCTCTGATTCTGTCTCCACCTGTTGAAGGGAGACCATTGATTATGTACTTGACCATGCTTGATGATTCCATGGGATGTGTATTGGGTCAGCAAGATGAATCAGGAAAGAAAGAGTATGCAATATACTACTTGAGTAAGAAGTTTACTGATTGTGAGTCTCGGTACTCAATGCTTGAGAAGACATGATGTGCTTTGGCTTGGGCTGCTAAGTGTTTACGCCAGTATATGTTAAATCATACGACTTGGTTGATATTCAAAATGGATCCAATCAAGTATATCTTTGAGAAGCCTGCTTTAACTGGGAGGATTTCCCGTTGGCAAATGTTGCTGTCTAAGTATGATATCGAGTATCGAGCTCAAAAAGCTATTAAAGGTAGTATCTTGGCTGACCATTTGGAACATTATAAGACCCTAATTTTGACCCTAAGATCCCTCATGGCATCATATCATTGCTCATTGCATTTTGCCTCATAGATCAGGGCATCTTGGCTCCTTAACCCTTGGGTTGGGACTTGTGTGAGGTGGTTTGAGACCACCAAGCATGCTTGAATTGTATATTATTGCTCTTCTTATTTTATTTACTAACCAAAAGCACAAAAATATGTCACTAACTTGCTTTATTTTGAAGCTTAAGCAGTCATGTGATCCACGGCTACTATAAGGCTCCTATGCTCATTGAAATGGCCAGATGAAGATGAAAGCAAGCATGACAATGGTTCCCAAAGCTCTCAATCATCATATATGTCTCCCAAGTATCTCAATTTTCCAATTTGATCAAGATAAACCAAAGGGCTTGAGGATTGTTTCCCAAGGAAACCCTAATTTAAATTGTGCATTGACTGTGCCTTACTCATGAAGCAACCTCAACCTATGATCAAATTAAATTAAGGGAAGTTCTTTCATTCATTATTTTATGCATATATGAGTCTATTTGAGGCCCCTCAATCATTCATTCAACAAGATTTGAAGTTTGGACTTGAGAAGATTACCAATAAAGTCATTTGACAAAATTGAAATCCATTGAGACCTAACTTTTGATGTGTTTGTCAAATGAAGATTACCCCTAGAGAAATAATGTTCTTAAGAACAATATGAACAACTTTCATTTTCATCAAAAATTCATTTGAAACTTGGAAGGTCATCATTCATTTCAAAACATTATAGGTCATTTTGACTGAAACCCTAATTTTGGGTCAACTTCATGCACAAGCAATTGTAATGCAAACCACGCGTCCAAATCAATTCATCATGCTATCAGCTTGTAAAACCACCAGCTTTTGGGCCTCTCATGCGCCTGTACAGGCCCACGCATGGAGGACCCAAAGCTTCATGCACACGGATTCTCCACCTCTTTGCATCATCTCCATCTATAAATACATGTCATGCTTCATTCATTTCTCATCCTCGAATCAACCTGAAGCTTTGCAAAAATTGAATCCCAACCATACTAGAGGAATTTTGAATTTTGATTTCTCTTTTCAAGTTTGAATTTCAACAAAAACAGTTGATATTCAACACTTATTCCTTAGCCTTGCACTCATACCATACCTCAAGATCAAGCTGCAAGAAAGAGTTTGGTTGGATCGTGGTCATCAAAGCTGCACTTCAAAGGTTTACATCTCAATTGTTTTGATTTTAAACTCATCATATATTGTGCTTTGCTTGTGTTTGTTTGGCTCTCTGAAGTCCTCGTGTGAGAGGCAAGCCAATGGTGGCTTTAATTTCATGAATTGATGCATTTCAGATTGAACACCTGGATTTTCCATCTCAGATTTCTCCTTCCATAGAGATCTTAAGAGCAATCCAAGGTTACAGGGGTAATCTACATCACCCCAACTTTAATTTGGTATAAGGCACATGTGGTGTGGTTGAGGTTGCAAAACCTGCAACTGGTGGCCGAAATTTGTTTGCTCACCGGTGAAGATGGTGGTTTCCACCACCGTCCCCACGTGGATTCGTTTTGGCCCTTGGATGAGGCTCCGACGTTCTAATCCTGGCCAATGATTCAACTGACTTATTTTAATTCATGTTGCTTCGCGCTTGACTCACGTACATGGTACGCGCGCGCTTCTGATCCATTGATCACGTCCACGTCATTTAATGAAATGGATCAGACGCTTCTGGATTTTTCTCTTTTTCTAATTTCTGTTTTATTTTTCTTTTATTCCATTTAATTTCAAAAATTCATAACTCTTTTATTTGGAATCACAAAAATATGGGACCAATTGCAAAAAAAATCTTTTAAAATCTAGTTTCATAATCTGATTTTTAATTATTTTTGTGATTCCATTTAATATTTTTTGTGAATTATTTTGTTTTTAATTGTTTTTAATTCATTTTAAATACTTTTTGATATCCAAAAATTTCAAAAATATTTTCTTAACACATTTGAGTCATGAGAAGTCTATGAGAATATTCTCATCAATTTCTTAATTAATTTGAGATTTTAATTAATTTGTGTTATATTTTAATGCTTTTAATTGATTTTAAAATAGTTTCTGTTTTCAAAAAATGTTGAGAAAATTTGTCAAACCTTGTTTGACCATGTTAGACTTATGATGATCCAATTGGACTTATCCAAGTTGATTTGAATTGGATTTGAAGTTTGACCTTACTTTGTTCATTTTATTTTATGTATTATTTTAATTCCAAAAAATACCAAAAATATGTTTGACTTTTCCTGACTTCTAATCTTCATTTCACTTCTATTTACCATTGATTGATGTTGATTCCACTCATATTTGATCATTGTGTTTTGATTATGTCATTTGAATTCTTCCTTATTCATTTCATTTTTCTTCTTCATCTTCTTCTTTTTCCTTTTGACCAATGAGTTAATGATTTGTGGTAAGCCTTGACATATGAGAGGCTTAACCTTCTTTGATCCAAATCAAATTCAACTTGATCAAAGATCAAGTGAATTGCTTTGTGTCCAAGATAGGTTGCTTATTGGTCAAGCAAAAAACCTAAAATCCATACAAGGTCATTCTTCTTTTCTTTTGGCATGGCAAGTTGTAGGAGCTTGGCTTACTAGTGATGATCTCTAACTTGTGTTTATTTGCCTATAGTTTTATTGACCGGCGTTAGATAGGTGTGACTACTACATCAGTCCACTTACGATTGCTTAACATAGCGCTAAATTTCCTTATGGCACACTAACACTAACTACTAATTACTAACTTTTAATTCAAGCATTTAATTATTGCAATTTACTTTAATGCAATTTAATTTCTTGCTCATTTATTCATATTGCCTTTTCCCTTTGCTCATTTGAGCTCATGTTTATGTTTATGCTATTTTCCTTTTGCTCACTTGAGCATATTATTGTGTAAATATATTATTGCCTTGTGCTTGTTTTGTCTTTGTTTGTGTGAACCCAATGCAAAAAGGAGAAAGGAGTTAGAATTAGGACCTCACCTATGCTTAGTGGAGTTCAAGAGCAACTAGGCCTCATGCCTTTAGAATGCTATAATTGATTGAAGAGCAACTAGGCCTCATGCCTTTCGAATGCTTACATCTTAAAGTTGACTTGAAAGGACCCCTAATCTAAACTCTCTCTTTGTCCATTCCTCTTATTGCATTATGAACTTTTTGATTGTTTGTTCTTGTGTGATAGAGATTCCAAACTTGAGATAGCTAGAAGGACCATTGTCATGAATAACCAAGTTAAGAGAGACAAGCCAAATGGAGATCCTAGGAGCTTGATTGAATATTTGTTTGATTGCTTGAGTTAATTCCTAATTCCAAAGGAAAGGAGCATCTTCAATCATCTTTATGATCTCAAGAAAGGAACTCCAAGGGTTTTATCTCTTCTCTCATCTTTGCATGTTTAGGACTAGCCCTTCTTTTCTTCTCTCCACTCTAACCCAAGCCAAACTCATTTTGTGCAAACATTGACATTGTTTTCAAATTAGAAACCTAGGCCTTATGCCTTTGATTTTTCAAACTCTTTTCATTAATACTTATTTTGAATTGAATCTTAAGTCAACTTTGACTTCATTTTGTGAATACTTCTAACTTGTAAATACAACTCACTCAAGTTTGTTTTTGTGGTTCCAATGGCCACCTTCGTTAAAATCTTTTTTCATAAACATTAGCCATAAGTTTGAGTTATCATAGTGGTTGATGTAAACCTCACCTTATCCTTAGTGATTGGACTATAAGTCTTCCATACTTATTATAGGGTGGATCTCTCACTAGTATGTTGAAGCTCTCCTCACATGGTGGATTGTAGGTTTAGGTTGAGTTTTCTCCCTTTGATAACAAAAGACCTTAAGGCTTTTGACAAATCAATTCACCAACTTATTTTGAGATTTTTACCCCGAACTACGAGGTTTTGATCCTACCTGTGTGATGGTACGTAGGCAATGGGTTTATCCATTCGAACAACGACACTATAAATATGTACATTCTTTTCTCATCTCCCCAATCTTGTTTGCACAAAATATTTTCACAAATACCAACCTACAATACACACTTGCAAAAAGGACTCCCTTAGAGTACTAAGGATGTTTTGGGTGCTTAAAACCTTCCCATTTCATAACCAACCCCCTTACCCAGATCTCTGACATTTTTATTAGTTTTTGATTTTAAAAAACTTCTTGGTTTTTGTTCGCCTTCTAACCTTTCCTTTGGATAAATAGAAGTGCGGTGGCGACTCGAATTGTATGATTTACTTTTGATTTAGTCAATAAATCTAAAGGTAACGAATACCCCGCTACAAAAAAGTGACGACTCTGCTGGGGACGATCTTGACCCTGCTACAGAAGTGTAAGATTTGATACGATTGTTACACGATACTACACTCATAAGAGTCTCTCTTGAGAATATTTTTGGAATACGAGTAGTCGTTTATCCGATAATATCCGAAAGATGAGATGATGCCTATGGGATCCTCTTTTAGAACATGATTGTCAGGTTTAACCATAGTACACTCCCTTTGGGTGGTTCTTAACCGAGACTCCATGCTCGTGACTTGCAACAAACCCTTGATTCATGGTTGATCCGTTCTTGTATATCCTTAATATCAATGGAACTTGGGTGTTGATAAGGTGTAAACCACAATCCACCAAAATGGATGATTGATATTAAGGATGACCTGATCCATCCCGTGACCTTTGTGTGATGTGTCATGCTTGATCCTTGAGTGTGATTTTTGCATCCATGCATTCATGCATTCATTTGCATCCATATCATCAACAATGAGAAAATTTTCAAGGAACTTAAGAGATCTATTTGCAAATTTTCAGACATGGATAAACAAAGAAGGAATACGAAGAAGGACAGTTTCAGACAATCCGACTTGAAAGAGTTAAGGAGTTTGACATCCTATGTATTAGATCCCTTGAAGTTTAAAGCTCGCCATGGGAAGCTTTTGTTTATTCTTGCTACTCAGGTGGATGAAGGTTTGATGAGTGTGTTGGTGCAGTTCTATGATCCCTTGTACCGTTGCTTCACTTTTCCGGATTTCCAGCTATTACCTACGCTTGAGGAGTATGCCTATCTTGTGGGTATACCTATATTGGATCAATTTCCATTTAGTGGCTTGGAGAGAGTTCCTTCTTCTCAAGAGATTGTTGATCTGTTGCACATAAATGTATCTGATATTGGTGCTCATATGACTACCAAAGGTGGAATTCAAGGTCTCCCATTGATTTCCTCATTGCCCAAGCTACCTTGTTTGGGAAGGCCATGAGTGAGGATGCCTTTGAAGCCATATTTGTACTTCTCATCTATGGGCTAGTGTTATTCCCCAATATCGACAACTTTGTGGATGTGAACGCTATTAGGATTTTCTCTACTTTTAACCCCGTTCTTACTCTGTTGGGTGACACTTATTTCTCTTTGCATATGAGGAATGCAAAGGGTGGTGGTACATTGTGTGCTGTTTGCCGTTGTTATACAAGTGGTTTATTTCGCACTTGCCTCAGACACTCGCCTTCAAGGAGAAAAATGTATGTCTACGGTGGTCCACGAGACTTATGTCTCTCACTAATGATGATATCTTTTCGTACAACCGTGTGTATGATGGTGTGCAAATTATCGATTCTTGTGGTGAATTCTCCAATGTGCCACTTCTTGGTACATGTGGTGGGATTAACTACAACCCAATTTTGGCTCGCCGTCAGCTTGGGTTCCCCTTAAATGATAAACCTAATAACATTTTGTTAGAAGGTGTGTTCTTTCAAGAGGGTAAAGATCCCCAAAACTTGAAGGGCAGGATGGTCCGCGCTTGGCGCAAGATTCATAGGAAGGAAAGGAAAGAGCTTGGTCCGAAGAATTGTATTGCTTTGGAACCCTATACCTCTTGGGTGAGGAAGAGAGCTTCTGAGTACCGCACGCCCTATGACTATCCGAGACATGCACCTATGGTTATGGTTGGGCCTTCAACCCTCCCTAACCAAGGAGTAGAGGAGTTGAGAGATGAAGAGCGGTCACGCGCTTGGGTCCGTGAGCAAGAGGAACTACTGCAGCAACTCAGAGATAAGGATGATGTGATAGAATTTATGGAGCATCAGGTTATTGATGAGCCAGATGATGTGGTTACTTCTCTTCTTCCTCAGTCTTCCAAGTTTTGGAGAGGCTTCAGACGATTGTTTCTAGGGTTCCATAGGATGTTCATTTTCCTTCTCTCTTATTTTGTATTTGGTTACCAAGATTGTACTTCTTTGGTGTAAAAAATTTTCCAAATATTATTGATATGAATATTTCCATTATATGTCTAAAAAGATTAATATTTTCAAATATTTGTAAATAGATCTCTATAAAGTTCCTCAAGTCAAAATAAATCATATACAAGAGCATTGCATGCATCATATGCATAAGCAGGTTTTGTTCAGAGCTTCTTGATCAGTGGTCTAACTTTGTGTTGTTCATTTATTTTGAAGATAAGCTAATGCACCGGTATAACACCAGGGCAAATCTACCAAAGCTGATGGATCATCTTGAACAAGAGAACCGTGAATTTAAGGAGGAAGTAGCTAGGCTGACTGCCATGATGGAGTCAGTACTGGCTGCTTAGAGCCAGTCTTCTCCAGCACCTGCAACTCCTCCCACGAGGACGGTCATCTCAGAGGTAGCTTCCTCTATTATGCCTGCCGCCACCGCTGATTCCGCTCCTGTTGTGCCATCCGAGTTTCCCTGGGGGATGCCCGCCAACTTTGTGCCAGAGGGTCTCGCTCCGACCTTTGCTTCTCTTCCGGCATCTAGCCCGGTCCTTGTTGTGCCACCTCCCGTTGTGCACACGTTACCGAGAGTCGAAGACACCATTTATCACTCTGAGCCATCTGAGCGCCCAGATGTCTATGAGAAAATGGACGCTATGAATGACCAATTCCTTGAGCTGCACAAGGAACTGAAGACTCTAAGTGGGAAAGACCTCTTCGGTAATTCTGCTGCTGAGTTGTGCCTTGTTCCCAATGTCGAGATCCCTTTGAAGTTCAAAGTGCTTGACTTTGAAAAATATAAGGGAAACACTTGCCCTCTCAGCCATCTTGTGATGTACGCACACAAGATGTCAACACATACAGAGAATGATCAACTCCTCATCCACTATTTCTAGGACAGCCTGTCTGGTGCCGCACTCAGATGGTACATGGGTCTGGTTAGTGCGAACATCCGCTCCTTCAACGAACATGGAAAAGATTTCATCAAGCAGTACAAATACAATGTTCATATGGCTCCCGATAGGGATCAGCTGAGGGCTATGTCCCAGAAGGAGAAGGAAACGTTCAAGGAGTATGCCCAGAGGTGGCGTGAGTTGGCCGAACAGATTGTGCCCCCACTCAAAGCGAAAGAAATGACAAAGATCTTTTTAAAGACTTTAAGCTCTTTCTACTACGAGCGGATGATTGCTAGTGCTCCCTCAGACTTCACCGAAATGGTGAACATGGGGATGAGGCTAGAGGAAGGAGTCCGGGAAGGACGTCTAACTAGAGATGAAGGCTCTTCTACAAAGCGTTATGGGGCTTTTGCAAAGAAGAAGGAGGGAGAGGCACATGTTGTGTCTTCCCATATTAAAAGAAGACCCTCTGTAAAGAGGAAGACTGCTCGCCCTGCCAGTAACCAGCACCAGGTGGCTCATATAGCACATACCTTCAAGGAAACACAACATTATCAACATCAACAACAACAATATCAACAACAACAGCATCGTCCGCAACATTAGGCCTACCAGCCTCGAAACAACAACAATACCAGCATCAGTTATGATAGGAAGAGGGTTACTTTTGATCCAGTTCCAATGACCAATGTTAAGCTCTATCCGTCGCTGATAGATAGAAAGCTTATCACTCCACGCGATCCACCCGCTGTACCGACCAACCCTCAGTGGTGGTACAAGCCTGAGCTTCATTGTGTATATCATTCTGGTGCTCCCGGACATGATATGGAGTACTGCTATCCCTTAAAGACTAAGGTTCAAGACCTTGTTAGTAGTGGGATTTTGTTTTTTGAGGATGTAGGCCCTAATGTGAAGAAGAACCCATTGCCCGAGCATGGGAAATCTGCTGTGAACATGGTCCAGGGTTGCCCTGGCAAGTATAAAGTCCTGTATGTCAGTCATATCAGGCAATCGTTGGTCGAGAGGCATAGATTGTTATATGAATACAGTCATTATGAGCATGACCATGACAGATGCCGAGTGTGCACTGTCAACGAGAGAGGATGTCGCCAAATCAGGAAGGACATCCAAGAGATGTTGGATCAGGGTGTGATCGAGATACTTCAGAATCGCAATGAGGATGAAGTGAATGTTATATCCCTTATTTTCAGAGTACCAGAACTTGTTGTTGTCAGATATGATGGCAGCAAGAAGAAGGTTTCTCCATCTCTTATTATCAAGCCAGCGGGCCCTGTCCCGTACTCTTCAGATAAAGTTGTTCCCTACAGATATAGCGCAGTCGCGTTAGAAGATGGGAAGGAGGTTTCGTTGCCCTCCACTTCTGTTGTGAGTATATCAGATGTCGGTGGTGTGACCCGCAGTGGTCGTGTTTTCTCGGCACCGCCGAAAACCCAAGATGACATGAGAAGAACTGCTGTTAATAATTCTGCCAGTCCTGTGGGGACTTCTTCTTCTCTGAATCCTGCACTTATTGTTGATAAATCTACTAAAGCTCCTGTCCCTGTTGGCCAGAATGGTATTCTAAAAGAGGAGTGTGATGAGATGTTGAGGCTCATCAAGAGGAGCGAGTATAATGTTGTTGATCAGCTGCTTCAAACTCCATCAAAGATATCTGTCATATCTTTGCTGATGAATTCAGAGCCACACCGCAAAGTTTTGCAGAGGGTGGTGGACGTGGCATACGTGGATAACGATGTCACAATTGAACAGTTTGATAGCACTGTTGCAAACATAACTGCTTGTAACAATTTGAGCTTTTGCGATGCTGATCTTCCCGAGGAGGGAAAAGACCACAATTTGGCTCTACATATCTCTATGAACTGCAAGGATGACGCCTTGTCTAATGTGCTGGTAGATACAGGGTGATCGCTAAATGTGTTTCCAAAATCCACTCTGGCCAAACTTTCATATCAGGGGCCTCCCATGAGGTAGAGTGGAGTGGTAGTCAAAGCTTTTGATGGATCAAGGAAAACTGTGATTGGCGAAGTTGAGCTCCCAATAAAGATTGGACCTAGTGATTTCCAGATCACTTTCTAGGTCATGGATATCCACCCATCATATAGCTGCTTGCTTGGTAGACCATGGATTCATGAGGCAGGCGCCGTGACATCCACCCTACACCAGAAGTTAAAATTCGTCAAGAATAAGAAGTTGGTGGTGATAGGGGGAGAGAAGGCTGTCTTGGTAAGCCATTTGTCTTCCTTTTCCTATATACACGCTAATGATGAGGTTGGGACTCTGTTCCAAGCCTTATCTATTGCTGAGCCTTCGAGGAAAGGACCTTCTTCATTTGCTTCCTACAATAATGCGAAATTGGCCATTGAGCATGGTGCAACTACTGCTTTAGGACAAATGATTAAGCTGGAAGAGAATAAATCCCGGGATGGCGTAGGGTATTCTTCATGCATTTTCAACGAGCATGGGCTGTTCCGGAGTGGGGGTTTCATCCACACTGTTGAAGACCAAGAGGCTGCTGCTATAGTGGAAGATGATGCAGAGGAAGATCTGGGCAACTTTGTCATCCCTGGAGGAATCTGCAATAATTGGGTCGTTGTTGATGTTCCAACAGTTGTCCATAAGTCCACGTAATGTGTTCGCTTTTGTTTAAAAACCCTTCTCCCATGCCAAAAGGAGAAGTGATGACATTGTTGGCACATTAATACAATGATATTCATTCAAAAATTACATGTTAAATGTTTGTTTTTCCAAATAATTTTTCCTTTTTGTTTTTTTGCATGAAATTGGTGATCACTAAAAAACCCTAAAAAAGAGAATAAAATCAGTCTTCAGTGCTATCCCCAGCGGGTTCGCCTATAACTCATCCGCAGTAGCGTTGCTCATAACAGATTATCCACAGTATGATCACCTTCAGTCCTTCCCCAGTGGAGTTGCCTGATCAGAGCCCGATATTTTTTTCCCCATTTTATTGGAAAGTTTCCTCATAGCAGGACTAGTGATGAAGATGTTATGTCCTTCCCCAGCGGAGAATTGGTTCTCTCTCCTTGGCAGAGATATCTCTCCAGCAAATGAAAGGAAGTGTTTTGATTGCTGAAATTTCTGTTTGGTGGTTGTTCCCCACATAGTTTCATATCTTTCTCCCCTGGTAAGTTCCCCAGTAGAGTTTCTTCTACGATGGATCTTATCCGTGTTGATCTCCCTGGTAGAGTTTCCTCTACATCGGATCTTTTGTCTGTTCAGTAGCAAATCCCTGGCGTTGACCCTATAGCTTCCCCAGTGGAGTAATTTGTTCCTGCTCCCGGCGGCATAAATGTTTCTGCATGCTCCTGAGAATTGTTGGAAGTCCCTAGCATTCTGTAATTGTGACCTTTGCTTATCCCCAACAACGGTCTCTGATCCCCAGCGGTAGTCTTTGTCCCCGACAACGACTCTGCTTGATCCCCAAAGGTGATTATTGTTTCCTGGTATTAGATGATCCCCACCATATTGGATTCTCTCCTGTGGGCCTGGTCTCTCTCTTTTGAGATGTTATACCGGATGTTCGTCCACCGATTCCTGGACCTATTTATGTTAGATATGTCTATTTGTCAGCATTAATCATACATAAACCACGCATATACATGAATAATTATAGCATTCAGATATTCATGTTGCATTCTTTGTCATATATCTTTGCTTGTTATCTCCTGCTAGTAGTGAAATGTTTTTCCCCAAGCAGATGCTTGTGTCTGATCTCTCCAAATAGAGTCAGCCCCGTAGGCATAAAATGTCTATCTTTCCTTCTACATTCCCCACTGAGTTATGTCCTCGTGGATGATTATTATTTCACTTTCCTCTCTAAATATGTATTGGGATGGAATTACTCCCCTGAGTATATCCTTATTGGGTTGAGTCTTTGCTTCATTGTGTCAATCTAGTTTGTTCCTAGATTGACTCCTTTCTTGTTATTTCCCTGCAGTTCAGATGATCAATTGCTCAGTAAACAGTAATTGTTCATTCTCTCCCTAGTGGACTTTGTGGCCTTCTACCCAGTAACCGATAGTTGTAAGTCCTATTTTTGTGGTTTTCTACGCTGTAACCGGTAGATGTAATTCCCTCTTTGTTGGTTATCTTTATCCAATATTCAGTATTGATATTCCTTCATTTTTTGGGTACACCACTCAGTAACCGGTGATATATCTCCTGGATCATTGCTCTTGTCAATGTATCCCCAGCGAGTCATCTTTCATTTACCTTTGCTTGGTTATGATTGTTTCTCCTTGATTGGCCATCATTTTATACCCAGTAACCGGTATCCCGATGTCCTTTCTTTTCGGACGATCTATCCTTTATTAACCTAGTAACCGATTGTGGATAATATTCCATGCGAGTGTATTATCTATGTTCTGACGGTAGTAGATAATATATCTCATGCGCTCTTCGGTCAAAGTCTTTTTCTTACCCAGTCGAGTAAGATTCGTATTTCCTTGTGGAATCGCATATCCATCCTGTAAGTCAAGTTTGCTTTTTTAGCCCTCCCTTCGGATGATGAGTGTTTTGGATAAATATTCCCAATTCATGCCTGGTTGGTCACCTATTATATGCCCAGTAACCGGTATCCCTGGTGTTCTTTCCTTCTGCTCCCTATTATGACTTGTTGTCCCCTATGGAGTCAGATTTTCTTGAGATGAGACATACCTTTTAGGTCCTCCTCATATATTTTGGATGATTGATATCTCTCACCCTAATACCGGTCTTAGATATTCTTTATCCCTGAGCGTGTTGTTCTTTCACCCTTATACTGGTTATTTGATCACATGTCTCTTTGAGTTTATTACCCAGTAGCCGGTAATATCTCGTTGCTCCGTTTCCTCACCTGAGTGTCCTTTGTGGACATCCCCACCCGAGTCCGGATTTTTATCCGAAGTATCCGTTGAGGATAGTTTTGCTGTATTGGCATATTCCCCAATACATGCATCTTTGCGTCAGCTCGAGTCTTTCCATTGATTTATTTTCATGGAATCCCTTCGTGTCTCCCAGCAAGTTTTAAGTCGTGACCTGCTCACGCATTTTTTACACTTATTTCTCCCAGAGTCTCTGTCTCCCTAGTGCGTGTATTACTCCTTTGGATTCTCAGTGTCTCCGGATTTCTTTTTCTTTGTAGCTATATATCCCCACAGAGTATTAACTTCTTCATGCATACATTTGCATCATGAGGTCTCTTAGGGACCAAAATTCGTCTCTTTGTTATTATTTAAGCCCATTCTACCTCGTCGAGACGAAGATTTTAACCTTCATATCACCAGCAAGAATGACCTTAAATAGGGGCATCTGTAAGACCCTAATTTTGACCCTAAGATCCCTCATGGCATCATATCATTGCTCATTGCATTTTGCCTCAAGGATCAGGGCATCTTGGCTCCTAAACCCTTGGATTGGGACTTGTGTGAGGTGGTTTGAGACCACCAAGCATGCTTGAATTGTATATTATTACTCTTCTTATTTTATTTACTAACCAAAAGCACAAAAATATGTCACTAACTTGCTTTGTTTTGAAGCTTAAGCAGTCATGTGATCCAAGGCTCCTAGAAGGCGCATATGCTCATTGAAATGGCCAGATGAAGATGAAAGCAAGCATGAAAATGGTTCCCAAAGCTCTCAATCATCATATATGTCTCCCAAGTATCTCAATTTTTCAATTTCATCAAGATAAACCAAAGGGCTTGAGGATTGTTTCCCAAGGAAACCCTAATTCAACTATTCATTGACTGTGTCTTGCTCATTGAGAAACCTTAACCTATGATCAAATGAAATTAAGGGAAGTTCTTTGATTCATTATTTTATGCATATATGAGCCTATGTGAGGCCCCTCAATCATTCATTCAACAAGATTTGAAGTTAGGACTTGAGAAGTTGACCAGTCAAGTCATCTAACAAAATTGAAATCCTCTGAGACCTAACCTTTGATGTGTTTGTCAAATAAAGATGATCCCAAGAGAAAACATGTTCTTAAGAACAATATGAACAACTTTCGTATTCATCAAAAATTCATTTGAAACTTGGAAGGTCATAATTTATTTCAAAACATTATAGGTCATTTTGACTGAAACCCTAATTTTGGGTCAACTTCCCAAGGACCTAACTCACTCATTTTTTATGATTTTTAGGTGAGACCAATTGAAATGGAAATATTAAGATGCCTAATTCAATTGTTATGTTGGTAAAAATTTTATATTCCTAAATGAAACACATGTGATAATACCAGACATTATAGGTCACTTTGGACAAAAGCCATTGAATCTTGAAATAGTCCAACTTCAAGTGCCCATAACTTTCTCATAAAAAATCCAAATGATGCACAATTTAAGTCCAAATTGATCATATTGAACCTATATAGAACTTTGATGTTGAAGGTTTTTCCATTTGAGACTTTCATAATTGAAACATAAGGGCTTGAAGTTAGTCACTTTTGATAAATTTTTCAAAGACATGTTTTGTACATCAAACTTCATGACCAATTTTCATAAATTTCCAAACTCCAAATGGATTTTTGTCCAACATAGATTTTGTTCCTCATGTCAAGACCTTTCCAACCATTACTCACATGCCTATCTTTGGATTTTCCACATGGGACTTTCGAAGAGGGGAACATTTGTGACCATTTATGCATTTCATGATGAAACTTCATGCACAAGCAAGTGTTATGCAAACCACATGTCAAAATCAATTCATCATGCTATCAGCTTGCAAAACCATCATCTTTTGGGCCTCATATGCGCCTGTACAGACCCATGCATGGAGGACCCAAAGCTTCATGCACACGGATTCTCCACCTCTTTGCATCAGCTCCATCTATAAATACATGTCATGCTTCATTCATTTCTCATCCTTGAATCAACCTGAAGCTTTGCAAAAATTGAATCCCAACCACACTAGAGAAATTTTGAATTTTCATTTCTCTTTTCAAGTTTGAATTTCAACAAAATCAATTGATATTCAACACTTATTCCTTAGCCATGCACTCATACCATACCTCAAGATCAAGCTGCAAGAAAGAGTTTGGTTTGATCGTGCTCATCAAAGCTGCACTTCAAAGGTTTACATCTCAACTGTTTTGATTCGAAACTCATCATATATTGTGCTTTGCTTGTGTTTGTTAGGCTCTCTGAAGTCCTCGTGTGAGAGGCAAGCCAATGGTGGCTTTAATTTCATGAATTGATGCATTTTAGATTGAACACCTGGATTTTCCATCTCAGATTTCTCCTTCCATAGAGATCTTGAGAGCAATCCAAGGTTACAGGGGTGATGTACATCACCCCAGCTTGAATTTGGTATAAGGCACGTGTGGTTTGGTTGAGGTTACAAAACCTGTAACTAAGGGCCGGAATTCGGTTGCTCACTGGAGAAGATGGTGGTTTCCACCACCGTCCCCACGTGGATGAGTTTTGGCCCTTGGATGAGGCTCCAGCGTTCTAATCCTTGCCAATGATTCAGCTGACTTATTTTAATTCATGTTGCTTCGCGCTTGACTCATGTATATGGTACGCGCGCGCTTCTGATCCATTGATCATGTCCACGTCATTTAATGAAATGGATCAGACGCTTCTGGATTTTTCTCTTTTTCTAATTTCTGTTTTATTTTTCTTTTATTCCATTTATTTTCAAAAATTCTAAACTCTTTTATTTGGAATCACAAAAATATGGGACCAATTGCAAAAAAAATCTTTTAAAATCTAGTTTCATATTCTGATTTTTAATTATTTTTGTGATTCCATTTAATATTTTTTGTGAATTATTTTGTTTTTAATTGTTTTTAATTCATTTTAAATACTTTTTGATATCCAAAAATTCCAAAAATATTTTCTTTACACATTTGAATCATGATAAGTCTATGAAAATATTCTCATCAATTTCTTAATTAATTTGAGATTTATTTAAGATTTTAATTCATTTGTGTTATATATTAATGCTTTTAATTGATTTTAAAATTGTTTCTGTTTTCAAAAAATGTTGAGAAAATTTGTCAAACCTTGTTTGACCATGTTAGACTTATGATGATCCAATTGGACTTATCCAAGTTGATTTGAATTGGATTTGAAGTTTGACCTTACTTTGTTCATTTTATTTTATGTATTATTTTAATTCCAAAAAATACCAAAAATATGTTTGACTTTTCTTGACTTCTAATCTTCATTTCACTTCTGTTTACCATTGATTGATGTTGATTCCACTCACATTTGATCATTGTGTTTTTATTATGTCATTTGAATTCTTCCTTATTCATTTCATTTTTTTTCTTCATCTTCTTCTTTTTCCTTTTGACCAATGAGTTAATGATTTGTGGTTAGCCTTGACATATGAGAGGCTTAACCTTCTTTGATCCAAATCAAATTCAACTTGATCAAAGATAAAGTGAATTGCTTTGTGTCCAATATAGGTTGCTTATTGGTCAAGCAAAAAACCTAAAATCCATACAAGGTCATTCTTCTTTTCTTTTGGCATGGCAAGTTGTAAGAGCTTGGCTTACTAGTCATGATATCTAACTTGTGTTTATTTGTCTATAGTTTTATTGACCGGTCTCAGATAGGTGTGACTACTACATTAATCCACTTACGATTGCTTAACATAGCGCTAAATTTCCTTATGGCACTCTAACACTAACTACTAATTACTAACTTTTAATTCTTGCAATTTACTTTAATGCAATTTAATTTCTTGCTCATTTATTCGTATTGCCTTTTCCCTTTTCTAATTTGAGCTCATGTTTATGTTTATGCTATTTACCTTTTGCTCACTTGAGCATATTATTGTGTAAATATATTATTGCCTTGTGCTTGTTTTGTCTTTGTTTGAGTGAACCCAATGCAAAAAGGAGAAAGGAGTTAGAATTAGGACCTCACCTATGCTTAATGGAGTTCAAGAGCAACTAGGCCCCATGCCTTTAGAATGCTTACATCTTAAAGTTGACTTGAAAGGACCCCTAATCTAAACTTTCTCTTTGTCCATTCCTCTTATTGCATTGTGAACTTTTTGATTGTTTGTTCTTGTGTGATAAGGATTCCAAACTTGAGATAGCTAGAAGGACCATTGTCATGAATAACCAAGTTAAGAGAGATAAGCCAAATGGAGATCCTAGGAGCTTGATTGAATATTTGTTTGATTGCTTGAGTTAATTGCTAAGTCCAAAGGAAAGGAGCATCTTGAATCATCTTTATGATCTCAAGAAAGGAACTCCAAGGGTTTTATCTCTTCTCTCATCTTTGCATGTTTAGGACTAGCCCTTCTCTTCTTCTCTCCACTCTAACCCAAGCCAAATTCATTTTGTGCAAACATTAACATTGTTTTCAAATTAGAAACCTAGGCCTTATGCCTTTGATTTTTCAAACTCTTTTCATTAATACTTATTTTGAATTAAATCTTAAGTCAACTTTGACTTCATTTTGTGAATACTTCTAACTTGTAAATACAACTCACTCAAGTTTGTTTTTATGCTTCCAATGGCCACCTTTGTTAAAATCTTTTTTCATAAACATTAGCCATAGGTTTGAGTTATCATAGTGGTTGATGTAAACCTTACCTTATTCTTAGTGATTGGACTATAAGTCTTCCATACTTATTATAGGGTGGATCCCTCACTAGTATGTTGAAGCTCTCCTCACATGGTGGATTGTTGGTTTAGGTTGAGTTTTCTCCCTTTGATAACAAAAGACCTTAAGGCTTTTGAAAAATCAATTCACCAACTTATTTTGAGATTTTTACCCCGAACTACGAGGTTTTAATCCTACCTTTGTGATGGTACGTAGGCAATGGGTTTATCCAATCAAACAACAAAATTGTAAATATGTACATTCTTTTCTCATCTCCCCAATCTTGTTTGCACAAAATATTTTCACAAATACCAACCTACAATACACACTTGCAAAAAGGGGTCCCTTAGAGTACTAAGGATGTTTTGGGTGCTTAAAACCTTCCCATTTCATAACCAACCCCCTTACCTAGATCTCTGACATTTTTATTAGTTTTTGATTTGATAAAACTTCTTGGTTTTTATTCGCTTTCTAACCTTTCCTTTTGATAAATAGAAGTGTGGTGGCGACTCGAATTGTATGATTTACTTTTAATTTAGTCAATAAATCTAAAGGTAACGAATACCCCGCTACAGAAAAGTGGCGACTCTGCTGGAGACAATCTTGATTTGCTTCCTAGTGGGTTTAGCCTACTTTTTTGCCTTTGTTGTAGTGTATGTTTATGTTTATTTGTGACATATTTTTGTGCAAATTTGGGATGACTGTATTGTTTCTAACGTATGAATTGCTTGATATATCAATTGCTTGTGTGCTTCGTGGTCTCTTGTGAGATGAGTTCTATACCCGAACTCGAGTGCACTTATGATAGGAGAATGGCATAGTCTTGTTGACTTGTGTGGAGTTATTCCTTAGCAAGTTGACTTGCAAGCCCATTCACTTGGTGGAGGTCTTGTTGGGATCAATAATGTCACACGAGTAGTCGTGGTTAGGCATTACTCTTTCCAATATAGACCTTAGAAGCCAAGGAATTTAGATTCCCTAGCACATCTTGGCCTATTTTAGGATGTAGTGCAAAGGTCGTTCAAGTGTAAGATTTGATACGATTGTTACGTGATACTACACTCATAAGAGTCTCTCTTGAGAATATTTTTGGAATACGAGTAGTCATTTATCCGATAATATCCGAAAGATGAGATGATGATTATGGGAACCTCTTTTAGAACATGATTGTTAGGTTTAACCATAGTACACTCCCTTTGGGTGGTTCTTAACCGAGACTCCATGCTCGTGACTTGCAACAAACCCTTGATTCATGGTTGATCCGTTCTTGTATATCCTTAATATCAATGGAACTTGGGTGTTGATAAGGTGTAAGCCACAATCCACAGAAATGGATGATTGATATTAAGGATGACTTGATCCATCCCGTGACCTTTGTGTGGTATGACTTGCTTGATCCTTGAGTGTGATTGTTGCATCCATGCATTCATGCATTCATTTGCATCCATATCATCAACAATGAGAAAATTTTCAGGGAACTTAAGAGATCTTTTTGCAAATTTTCAGACATGGATAAGCAAAGAAGGAATACGAAGAAGTACAGTTTCAGACAACCCGACTTGAAAGAGTTAAGGAGTGTGACATATGTTGTTATGGTTTCTATAGGTTGTGGTATATTGATAATAGGTGGTGGTGGTGGTAAATTGATAACAGGAGTTAAAATGGGTGGAGTTATTTAACTGGATAGAACAATCTCCTTTTTTTCACTGGAATTTGTCACTACTAATGACATCAACCTCAATCCTGGAAGCTTCCTAAAATTTTTTACCAAAATCTTCAAGAACGGTTAGTTTCAAGACATGTCTCTGTCGCATTACGCGAAAAACTGGCGGGAAAACGAAACAACAGAGCCGCCACCGTGCGTTATTTATCCCAAAAGAGGGAAAGGAAACGCTCGAAGTAAACCTGGAAAAGACATGGTCTCGCGACCAAAGAGAGATGGGATCGGGAGTCGGTTATACGAAGGGAAGGTATTAGCACCCCTACGCATTCGTCATACTCGACGGGATCCACGCACAAAAGAAAGGATAAAGGTTGCTAAACGCTGCTCAAACATCACACACAAGGCTGAAAAGAGACACAGAAACGACGAAAGAAACTAACTCGGCAGGATATCGCATCCTAGGCCTACGTAGTCTGTCAGGCACACACATCAGAGTCGACGTAGTTCGGGACAGGGGGAAACGTGCTCGCTAGAATGTCGCATCTTATGCATATGTATCTTCTCTAACCAAAGAAGAATCAGAGCACCCGTAGCTCGGCTAACGCACGCCAAACAAAACCACACAAGAAACCGACTGCCAATCGCCGGGCTTACGTCAAACTCCACACAAACAGGCAAACATGGAAACCGAATGCGAATCGCTGGACTTACATCAGACTCCGAACCAACAAACACACGCAGGAAACCAACTGCCAATCGCTGGACTTACGTCATACTCCACACAAACAAACACCAACAGGATACGGAATGCCAATCGCTGGTCTTACATTCATCTCCTAACACACACAAGAAGGTTAACCAACAGACAAGTTAATAGGGAGTCTGGCACTCGAGCCTAATAATTGTCAAGCAAACACACTCAAAAAGAAAAAGGGTGCCCGGAGAGATCTCGTACGATCTCCTGCCTACATACCTCATCTGGTATGAGGATCAGGGCGACATAGTTCCCCTACGCAGGGAAAAAGGACTAGCCTAACCAGATACAAAGGGAGACACAAACTACTAGGGAGACTACGACTCGAGCCTAGAAGTTGTCATGCATACGATCCCTAAGTTAAGGTTGCTATCTAACTTGCACAGGGAGCAAGCTATCCTAAACAGCACAAGCAAAGCAAACATACACACAAATAGCACACACTATATACAAATAAAGTGGGCTCACACAAGGTTAGGCTGTGAAACACAAGCCAACTGGAATCGGGTGTGATTAGCTCTTAACCCTAACATTGAGAGTTAGGGTGAAGCAGATGAAATGGGAAGTGAGGGTAAGACCTCACAGCTCTTATCCCTGGCCTGGGAGAGCTTCAGACAAATGAAAGTGTGGGAGTTCAGAAAGTAGGAACTCTTCTATCCACACATGACTGACACAACAAAGATCTTGGGTTAATATCCACAATGCATCAACACAAGGTGTGTGAGCAAAGTGGATGACACACTGAGTAGCAGGAGATGGATTGCACATCTCTTTTATCTGCCAATTGCCTCATAAAGGTCTTTTCCTGCTTGGCACAAAAGTAAACAAACACAAGCATTGCCTCTTAAGGAGGGCTTCAGACAGGTGCCTGCCCAAGTAACAAGACAGGTCTTCCAGACTACATGAAGTCAGAGAGTTATACCTCAATGGTTAAGCAACCAAGCAAAGCAAAAGCAAGTTCAAAATAACTCAAAGCAACTTAAGTACCTGAAAAAAATCTAACCCAAACAGTATACAAGTCAAACAATCAGACAGACAGTCAATCACACAATCAGACAGATAAGCAAGCAATGCAACAGTGTGCAAGGCACAAGCCAATGGGCATAACACAAACAACTTGGCATCAACCTACAAAAAAACTCAAAATTGGTCAATATCAACCACTTAATCAATCCAAATGAGTGAGCATCATCAGCTATGGACTTGGATGTGTAAACCTGAAATCAAAGCTCAACTGTGAGTCACAAACCACTAAGTCAAGGCCTAGGGTCAAAGAGGGAGAAAAAATTCAAAACAGAACATGAAATTCAACATGAATCAACCTCAATCAATTAAGAACACAATCCAAAAGGTCCCATATCAATATCGTCAACCAAATTCATTTCATGAACCAAATATGGCAAGGTATGCACGTTGTGACCACATTGTGACATCAGAATGAACAAATGCACATAAATTCAAAAATGATTCAAATAATCTTGTAAAAATTCATGAGTGAACAGAACATACAACATGATCATCACACAAATAATTAGAGGCATTGGACATCATTAGGGCTGGTAATCAAATTGCATAAGTCAAGGCAAACACAATAAAGCACATGTGTGACACCAATGGTCACACCAACTTAGCATAGGCCTAAAACAGAAATGATTCATGTTAAAAACCTCAAACCAAAGCCAAAACAACATTAAACATGTCTAGATATAGTGTGTAAAGTTTCACATTCATTGGATAAAGAACAAGCATTTCACAAACAAATGAAAATCAATGCAATTCAAAAGCTCACATATGACAATCCAGAAAGAAAAATCTCAATCAAATCAGAAATCAATCCAAAAGTTCCACCAAAAATCATGAGCATTCAGAACATCCATATCAACCATCATACAAAAAATCAAGGCATTTTGAATTCATTTGGCATGGCAAATTAATCAAACAAGTTGAACATCACAAGGTGTGACACACATTGTCACACCTAATTTCACATGCTCATAAAACAGGAATGGTGCAATATAAAAATACCAAATCAACACCATAATTTCAAGCAGTGAGTCTAGTTTCCACATGTAAAATTTCATGAGCATTGGATAAACAACCAGCATTTCACAAAGGATTGGTAAGGCAATGTACAAAATGGACATGTATACACAAACCCTAGCACCAAATATTTTCCAGCCAAGCACAATTTGCAAAATAATATTCAAAAAAAACTAGAGAGAAAATGGAATGCAATGCAAAAATCCTCATATTTTTTGGAGCATTATTTGATTATTTATGAATTTCGGAAGTTAAAGAAAAAATGAAAAAAAATGATATGAGAAGCATGGTTCATGGCATGGAGGGAAAAGAAAATAATGTGGAGCACATTTGAATTTCTGCTGAAGCCAGGAATCGAAGTGGAGCGAAATTCAAATGATGGCGCGCTTGGGATTGAAACGCTGCATTTCATTAATCCCAGTGGCAGTCAATGCTGACGCGTGCTTGGTCAAGCGAATGCGGACGAATCAAAATGCCATGCAAGCTAGGACGTGGACCAGTACATGCGTTTCATTTCACAAACACATGCAAAACGCGGATAAAGCATTTCTGAAGATCAAACACAATTCTGGAAACGAAATTCATCCCCTTCATCGTGTTCATGCATGAGCAGTACACAGCTCAAGAACAAATTTCTCAGATTTCAAAAATAAGCACATCAACATGTACATCTTTCATCACACATCAAAGATCAATGCATAGCTAAGGTTAAATCATCATGCTAAGGGAGAATCGAAGCAATCTATTTTCATGCATGAACCTTTAACTTGACCTAACTTACTCAATTCTACATGGATTTCAAAGATCTAAAGCTCAGGTTAACCAGCATCAAAAGATAAACAACAATCACATAATAATTTTGAGAAACAAGAGATTCGATTCCTGACCTCTTGGAGAAAACAGAACTGGAATTGATGGAATCAGGCCTTGCAATGCTCAAACAGATCTTCCAAAGTGCTTGTGAGGTTGATTGGATGAAGAATTGAAGCTCAACTGCACGCGATTTGGCCAGAATTTTGATTTGCCATGGATGAACTCAAGCTTCAAGCTGCTTCAAAACTGCACGAATTCCTTTGGATCTTCCTTTAAACTTGTTCACAAATGCTAACAGATGATGAATGGATCAAGAAAAAAATTTGCAAGAAAAAAGTGAGAGAAAATTTTCAAGAATTGGATCTAGATCTGAAAAAGTGATTATGGTTAGCTGAAAACAGTTATGATTTGTGTTATATACTCCCTCATAATCACTCTCTTAAGCATGTTTAAGCATTGGTAATGGGATTAGCAAGAAATGAGGTGCACATGCCAATTTGATATTTCACCTTATGCATGGAAATTATGGATGAACAATACACGAAAATGGCTTGAATTCACTTGAAATTTCATTTTAGAGCCAATAGAAGTGGTGGAATGTTCAAATAATTGACCAATTTTAAACTTCACATTTTCCCTCCAAAAATCAAGTGAAATACAAAATGTTCATGTGATCATAATTCATGAAATGCAATGCATGATTTGGTAAGTAGAGGTCAAGAGAAGAATGTACAAAAAAGAGCCACTTGAATTGGACTTTTGGTTGAGAAGTTATGCACATTTGAAGTTCAAACCACCCTTGGCCATGTTTGATCCATATCTCTTCAACCATACATGAGAAATTCATAATCTTGGACTTTTTGGAAATAGGAGAGAAAGATCTTCAACTTTCATGTTGGACAAAGTTTAATTTGAAGCTTCCTTGATGATGTAATCTTGAGTTGAAAACCTTTCCATTTTTGGCAATTTCAAATTACAGGTCACTTACTATTTTTGGAAAGTTTTGATCTGACCTCAAATTCTTCAATGTTGATGTTTGCAATGTCAAATGAGACTTGTTTACACATGAATGAGGCATCTCTAACCATCTCCCACCTCCAAATCCACAGTTGAGTTGACAGTTGACTTTTGTTGACTTCTTAGGGTTTCAGATGAATTTCACATTGACTGATGAGCTTTGAGCCTTCAATCTTTGGCCAAACCACTTCAAAATGATTCTTGAATCATGTTAACCTCATTATACCACCCCTAGGACTTTGATCTCATGGAAAATGCACTTGCTTGCTTGCACAGCTGAATCTCCTGACCAGTCTTGCCTGATGACTTGATGGACTATGCAATGAACAATGCAATGTTTATAACCTAAAATGAAAATGTATATACAAAATGGGAGGTGCAAATTTGAGGTGCTACAGCTGCCCCTATTCAATCAACTGGGAACCTGAACGGATGAGAGCAACGGCTGTCAGACCTTCAAGGTAAACAGGGATTGAATACCGAAGAACCGTAGAAATTTGCACTCTGCGGGCATCCAAGAAAGGAAAATTCACCAACGGGAGCTTCCACTGGGATCTGATGTTTGTCACTGAACCAGTCAAGATGTTTACCAATGACTCTACTGGGGATTTTGATTTGATTTTTTTTAGAAAAAAGGAATCGCATCCAGACATCGAAAGACGATGAATGGGAACGAAGAAATCACAACTAGACGCCAACGGACGACTAGGAAAAACTCGACGTTTAAGAAAACCAACGGAGAGGTGACCAGACATCAACAGATGAACTGGAGAAGACTCGACCAGAAGTCAACGGACGAACGGGAGAAGCTCGACGTTTATCGACACCAACGGAGAAGGTGACCAGACATCAACGGATGAACTGGAGAAAGGGATACAACCAGTAGACGTCAACGGACGCATAGGAAAAACTCAACGTTTACCGAAACCAACGGAGAGGTGACCAGACATCAACGGATGAATGGGAAGACTCGACCAGACGTCAACGGACGAACGGGAGAAGGTCGACGTTTATCGACACCAACGGAGAAGGTGACCAGACATCAACGGATGAATGGGTGGAAGAAATACAACCATACGTCAATCGGACGAATGGGAAAAACTCAACGTTTATCGACACCAACGGAGAGGTGACCTCTGGGGAAAAATTAACACAACCAAACGTCAACGGACGATCGGGAAAAAATCAACGTTTATCGACACCAACGGAGAGGTGACTCCTGGGGAAGGGTACAGCTATACGTCAACGGACGAATAGGAAAAACTCAACGTTTATCGACACCAACGGAGAGGAGAATTCTGCACTAGGGGAAAGATGTTACGAACATCGAAAGATGATGTTTACCGACATCAACAAAGAAGACCAGACATTAACGAATGACTAGGGATGGACTCGATGTTTACCGACACCGAAAGAATGGTGTTTACCGACACCAAAGAAATAACACACGCGGGTGTTGACATGACACTTACCGGTATCACAGGGACGACGTCTACATATGTCAGGGAAAGGCTAAACACTTGCTGGGGATCTCACGGGGAGAATCAAGCTTTCCATTCGTGGACGGGTGAGGAAATAAACGTCTCTGGGAAGTTATCAATCCTGATTGCTGTCAAAAGCAACTGTAGCAAACGTGCTGTACAGATGTTGAACAAAGATCCGCCTCTGCCGGGGATACGGTCCAATTAGGTTTGACACATGAATGCATATGTTTGAATTTTTCTATGGCGTAATGCTCCATATCAAATGGAAATGCTACGCGTTTTGAGGATGCAATTATCACTACATGCAAGATGCAAAATGATGAAAACTCCTGCTGGGGAGCACAGGATTGCTCTGCCGAGCACACAAACTGATAGATTCTCCAACTCTGTGGGGAGACTCTGTCTGAGGAATATGCTCTATGGGGAAAAAGCACCAACTTCTCACTCATACTGGGGAATAGCATCGCTGCTGGAGAAAGGATCCCAATCCACTAGGGGACTCCGCTTGGGACACAATCAAGGCGACTTCGCTGGGGAGAGCTGCCAATCCACAAGTAGGATAAACTCTGTTGGAGATAATTTACCAGACCACGCTGGGGATAGCAGTACTTCAAACCGGACTGCTGGGGAACCACTCCACAGACACCTTCGCTGGGGAGACCACATCCTTCCAACCTAGTGGGGATAAACAATCTTCAGACTCAGTTGGGAACTCGACATGGGGGTACAACCCACTCTCAGTCTTGCTGGGAATCAACCATGGCTTAAATATGCTGGGGAGACAAGCCTCGAACTTGCTTCACCTACTGGGGAATATCCACATCCTCTCATACTGCTGAGGAATCAACCGTGGCTTATCTGCTTCAGCCAAAAAATCATCAAGTAACAACCTGTAAAACAGCACAACCTACATGCCCCAGGGGTTGCATGGACAAGATACGCTCAAGTGTCCTCAACATTCAAAATGATTTTCAAATGTTTTATCTTTCTGCACGTTATTGTCTAGCCTTCATGTTTTTATATGCAATGTTTATGAAAAATTCGGACGTTTTTGCAAACAAAACAGTAAAATAAAAACAGGAGAGCAATTTATCTGAATAATGACTTTTATTGATTGAAAATAGGCCTGAAAAGGTGAATACATCGGGAAGCAATTCCTAGAAAGAGGTAATCGCGCACAAAAGGAAAAATCTATCCTAATGGCAATGTGAACACGACATCCACTATTTCCCAATTCTGTTATAACTCACGACTTCCTTGCTTTCTGAGAAGAATGACTGGACCGATCATACCCTTCGAGATGGCAGACGATGAAGCGCGATGAAATACAGATAAACTCAGACTGTAGTTTTCGCTTTAATCCCTCTTTTGCCTGGATCGCCCTTTCGGGTTTTCAATCCACCGGGATACCCATTTTTGCCTAAGCCGCCCTTACGGGTTTTCGACTTACCGGGTGTACAAATTCTTTTCATTCTTTTATCCCTAACTTTTGCCCGAACCTTTTTTTTTTTGGTTCGCCGGGATGCCCTTTGTTGCCTGGACTCTTTTATTCTTTTTGTCCAGCGGGTCAATTTATGCGAAGTATTTTTTGACTACATCTGAGTTAACAGGGGATGGGAAATCTTCACCATCCATAGTTGTAAGCATCAAGGCTCCGCCAGAGAAAACCTTCTTAACAACATATGGACCTTCATAATTAAGAGTCCATTTGCCCCTGTTATCTGTACCGGGAGGAAGGATCCTCTTCAAAACTAGATCACCAGTTTGATAACTTCGAGGACGCACTTTCTGATCAAAGGCTCTCTTCATCCTTCTCTGATACAACTGCCCATGGCACACAGCTGCTAGCCGTCTCTCCTCGATAAGGCTCAACTCGTTAAACCTTGTTCGAATCCACTCAGCTTCATCAAGCTTAACATCCAATAGGACTCTCAGAGAAGGAATCTCCACTTCAACTGGTAGGACTGCTTCTATACCATACACAAGAGAGTAAGGGGTTGCCCCGGTCGACGTACGTACTGAGGTACGGTACCCATGCAAAGCGAAATGCAGCATCTCATGCCAATCCTTGTACGTCACGACCATCTTCTGCACAATCTTCTTAATATTCTTGTTTGCCGCCTCTACAGCACCATTCATCTTCGGTCTGTAAGGAGAAGAATTGTGATGTTCAATCTTGAAATCTCTGCAAAGCTCTTTCATCATCTTGTTATTGAGATTCGAACCATTGTCAGTGATGATTCTCTCGGGAACCCCATAGCGACAGATGATTTCTTTCTTAATGAACCGGGCAACCACTTGTTTAGTAACATTAGTATCAGAAGCTGCTTCCACCCACTTGGTGAAGTAATCAATCGCAACCAGGATGAAGCGATGTCTATTAGAAGCAGTGGGCTCAATCTTCCCAATCATATCAATGCCCCACATGGCGAACGGCCAAGGCGAATTCATGACATTCAGAGGGCTTGGTGGTACATGCACCTTATCAGCATAGATCTGGCATTTATGGCACTTCCGAGCGTACTTGAAACAGTCGGATTCCATAGTCATCCAGTAATAACTGGCTCTCAACAATTTCTTGGATATTGCATGACCACCAGCATGGGTACCAAACGAACCCTCATGCACTTCTTGCATCAACATGTCTGCTTCGTGTCTATCCACGCATCTGAGCAGAACCATGTCAAAGTTCCTCTTGTACAACACATCATCCTGATTCAAATAAAAGCTTCCAGCTAGCCTCCTCAGGGTTTTCTTGTCATTCTTTGACGCACCTTCAGGATACTCCTGGCTCTTGAGGAAGTTCTTGATATCATAGTACCACGGCTTCTCATCAACAACAGACTCGGTTGCAAACACATACGCAGGCCTCTCGAGTCGATTCACCGCAACATGTGGCACATGATTCCACCCATGAACTTTGATCATAGAAGACAAAGTAGCCAAGGCATCAGCCATCTGATTCTCATCCCGGGGGACATGATACAACTTCACCTTCTTAAAGAACGTCAGTATTCTTCTGGTGTAATCTCTGTAAGGAATCAAATGCGGCTGGTTAGTATTCCAATCTCCATTGACCTGATTGATCACTAGAGCAGAATCTCCATATATGTCAAGTGTTTTGATCCTCAAATCAATGGCCTCTTCTATCCCCATGATACAAGCCTCATACTCAGCTTCGTTGTTAGTGACGTCAAAAGTCAATCTGGCAGAAAAAGGTATATGAGCCCTGTCGTACCCCAAATTTTGACCACCTTTTCATTTTTATTTTCAGCCAACACTAACACATCCAGAGCATACCAGTCATCCGGTCAAATGACCTAAAAAGTCAAAGGGAGACCATTTTAATTTTTTTAGTCCCTCTTAGGAGTTGATTTTAGTTTAGAGGTATTATTTAGAAATAATTCATAGGATTATACTAAAAAGTGGTTTATTATTATGAAAATTATTTTTTAGAAAAAAAAAGATATGATTAGTAATTATAATAGTATATCTCATTAGATTATATTATTTCAAAATATAAGTATTATATTAGGGTGCTAATTATTTAATAAAATTACTGATTAATAGTTTAGGAGGTTTTAAAAAGAAAAGGCTAAAAGCTTAGTTTTATTTGCTATGAAAATATTTTAGTATTTAAATGATTTGTTTTTTATTTAAGTAGTTGAAGGTGCTTTTTTATTTTGAATTAGTGTAATGGTCTAATGGAGGATAAGACTTTAGTAAGGAGTTGTAAGTGTAAGAGGTCATAAGTTTAAATCTTAAGATTCTCACTTTTTTGTATATCTCATTTTATGTTTTACTTTTACTAACCATTCTTTTATAATTAAAAAATTTCACTTTTTACTTTTTTATTTATTAATTTCGGATTTTTTATTATTTTATGTTTTTAATAAATATTATAAATATTCATTTTTATATTTTTAATAAAAAAATCAAAATCAAAATATATTTTTAATTATGGTAGAAAAAAAATATCATTACGTTCTTCTTCTTATTATTATAATATTAGTTATTTTATTTTTTATTTTATTTTTTGATATCTTTATCATTAGTATTCCATTATTATTATTATTATTATTATAATAGTTAATTAATTGGTTTTATCAGTAGTATTGATTATTGTATCAAAAACAAAAAGGAAAGAATTTCTTTAAATTATTGTTTTTATTCAAAAAATCTTTTGTTTTTATTACTACAATTTTAAAAAAAATAAAAAAAGTTCATAAAGTATTATTATGAGTTATTTATATTTGTTATTTGTTATTATTAGAGATCATGAGATTCTAAAATATTTCAAAATTCAAAACTCATTCCACATTTCATACGACCAAAATCAAGTCCCCATTCAGAATCAATATCTCAATACGGATATAAAATCATCCCATTCAAATCCCACTTAAAACCAAATTCAATCTCATTCAATAGCTTCTTTAAAATCAATTTGAAAAGTGAATCAAAGCAAATAATTCAGTTTAATGACATAACCGGTATAAATTGAGAGCTTTTACACACTAGGGAGACATAAGAATACACTATACACTCCACAAAAAATTACAACACAAACTTGTTACCAACAATAACAATCCAATTTTCTCTTTAAAACACTCACCAAAGACCTCCATCTTCAATCAACCTTACATCTCCATCATCACCAACATCTCTCACCAACCTTCGAAATTTCCATAATATCACCATTAAATTAAATCAACACCACCATTCATAAAGTCAATATCACCACAAACCACATAAACAAAATCAAAGCAAAAGGAAAGAGGAGCAAGATCGGATATTCGTTCCGGAAAGAATCACCACCGCGTGGAGCCTCCGACGACACCAATGTGCAAACTCCATCAAATGACTAGGTGATCTCTTGCAGACAACCGCACATTAGCTTCGTGACCATTGCCGTTATTGTCACCGTAAATGCATCATCAAAGCTCTGACATCAATCCGGTCGCATCTCGCTTGTCGTCACCATCACAAGAACAACATAGATCCGACATCCATGCTCACAATTGCATAAAGCCTCGGTGCTGGAGCAACTCCCACAACCATACGGTTTTCTCCCTCCGATCGGAACCGCCTTGCACCCCCTATTATTTTCCGGTCAGTGATCACCTCCTCGTATTTGTCCTATTTCTGTACTTTTAATGATTGTTGAGTTCTCATGTTGATTAAATTCTTTATTTATTTTCCTCTATGGAATGCTTTTGCTTTCGAATAGATTACTCTGGTTTATTGTGGTGGTGATTGTTTTGTCTCATTAGGATAACCAAATGTGTTTTATATTATTACTAATCTAATATTTATTTGTTTTTTTTATAGGGTAGAGTTTAAGTGAGTATCCCAGGAAATTGTATGCCACTAATAACAGTAGTGGGTTAGAACTTTCAGTAGTTAGAGTTTTCTATTTTTTCTTTCCCGTTTAAAATAAGAAGAGTGCATTAGGATTGTGTTAAATAAAAAATTTTTGACTAGAATTTTCTTTAAAAATAAGAGCTTAAGATTCCTATACAAGTACAACGTTAATCGTTAATCAATGTACTCAAGGATAAGTATACACACATATAGAAATTCTATTACATTAAATCAAAAAATAATAAGAAATGTTTTTAAAGCTTGCATACACTCATGCATAAATTAAAAACTTCTGTATTTAAAAAATATAAAATATCTTCCTTTTCATGCTAGTCAAAAAAAAATATATATATAGCTCTATATTAGATAATTAATAATTAGGTTATTATTATTAAAATAAAAAACAAATATATAATTAATTAGTATATATTAATTAATTAGGATTAATTAAGTTAGATCTATGGGATAAATTTAGGGATAATATTGTAAAAGGTTATGGGACAAAACCATAGGATTTTAAGGGATTAAAATTTAAGGGATAATATGGGATAAAATTTAGGGATAATTTCTAGGATTTTAAGGGATGTAAATTAGGGATAAAATTGGGATAGGGGATATATCTTATTACATTTTATTTAATTTTCTTAATTAAATTAAATTGTATTTTCAAATCAAATGGGACAAGGACAAGGGATACAAATATGGGATAAAACATGGAATAAAGTCTAGGATTTTCAAAGGATAAAGTCAGGGATACAATCGGGATAAGAGTTATATCTAATATTCTAAAATTTATTTTCTTAAAATAAATAAAATATTATCTTTACAAACAATCAAGGGATAAAATCAAATTCAACACCCTTCAAACTATAAGTCCTCTACCCTAGTGTATTGAGTCATTTTCTTAAAATCAATTACTTCTCCGCCCCCGATGCGTGAGAATCTTTAAGGGATAAAAACAATCAACAAACAACTTTTTTCTACCAGAACTACGGGACTCTGATCCTTCAATGAACTTGGAGGTACGTAGGCATAGAGTCGTAAACTCTAGCGAGTACAATAATCAAAAACATTTTTAAGTTTTTCTTTCTCAATTAATCAATTATCTTTTAAATTAATAAAACATTTTATAAATAAATAAATACTTAAACAATTAATAAATATTAAAGCAAATGTTCCTTAGAAACACACTAGCCCTATAACTAAAGAAGGATCCCATTGAGTACAATGGAGGTAAGGGGTGCCTAATACCTTCCCCTTATTTAACCGACTCCCGAACCTAGCATCTTACCCTTAGTTCATAGGTTTTATCATTATTTCCCTGTTCCTTAGGAACGAATAAAGGATGGTGGCGACTCTGTCATTTTTCCAGCCGCGACAGCTGGCGACTCTGTTGGGGAGTTCTTATACTTTCCCTAAGGAGAGTCCATCCTAACCTTGGGTTTTAGGGTTGTGCTTGTTTCTATGTCTATTTGCTTTCCTTTATTTCTGTTTATTTATTTATTTATTCACTTTATTCTTTATTATGTTATTATGCCTGTCATATCATATTGATTGGGATTTTCAAAGGTGTGAAGCCAAAACCCAGGCTTGAGAAAAAATATAAGCTTAAGTAAGGGGTCGTCCTGTCTCGGCCACCGGGGTTTTCATCCCGTGGGGTCTTTGATGACGATTCCGCCCAGAATAGATCAATTCAAAAGGGTTGTCATGAGAAGTCCAACACTTCTTCATGATAAAACTTTGAGTTCGGTCCATGACTCTGGGGACCTCTTCTAGAACCCTCTTAACTTAGGGTGACCTTATGTTATCAACCTGCAAAGGTCGTTACTAAGGTCCCTCCTAGACGAGACTTATCCCAAAGGCTTACCGTAGGAAGGATTACTCATTCTCATGGTAAAACAAGGGTATAATCCATGACTCTAGAGCTATCATCCTACAAAAACTTTATATCCTACAAGTGAGGGGATTGGGTAGTCTAAGCCTAGATCTGACATATCATAAGGAATCTACCCTTAACTAGGTCATGCTTGCATATTATCTTACATATCTCAAAATTGTTTGTGTTTCCCATGCCAATTATTATCCCTATCTATAAGGAACCTTCTTAAACAAGGTGTCCTTATATTCAACATTATCCTTAAACCCATATGTGGGTTCTATATCCATCACAATCTCTAAACTCGTGTGGGTTGTCTTATCTGTCATTATCCTAATGTGACACTTGCATTGCATCTAAAAGAAAACCTTTTAGCATACCTTCAAAGTAAAAAATAAAAAAATATTTTTGCATACCTGTGCATTTTCGTGCATTTGCATACAGACATATACATTTGCATATCCTTTCCGCTTTATCCCCTATCCAGCTAGCAAGTCTCCCGATGCTCGCAAATGAACTTGCCACATGTCTCAAGAAGAGAAAGTACCATTTAAGAGAGAAGGTAACCCTTTTCCTTGCAAGGCACCGGCCTATCCAATGCTTTAAATACAACGAACCTGGATGATGTCACCGTAACAAGGTCTGCAACAATATCTTCTTCAGCAGCAGCCCTATGTGCCTCATTAATCACAACAAAGGAAGCTTGGAAGGAAATTGGATCCTATACTAACGTCTCATGACTTAATCAGAGGTGCCCTAGTAGGACTACAACCGAATAATCTCTCTCCTGGTCTATACCCTAGAAGTCATGGCGACAATGCCTGATGTAAGCACAAAGTACAAGACCTACAATTGACTTTCGAAGAAGGAGCCCCATTGGTGAACGGTCACCCTTACTTTAACAAAGTGCAAGAACATCAAAAAGCATCCCCTAAAGACAGTGGATCAACAATGAAGCTCATCCCTGGGATCAAAAGACTCTATTAGTTCCAGTTGTAATTTCTTTTTTGCTAAGTGGTTTTTGTATTAAAAGTTGTACTCTTTGGGAAATAATTTTAGTAAAATGAGCATGCTTGTTTTTGAAATCAATCCATTCGTTTACACTCTCTTTCTTATGCCATCATGAAAATAAAAATAAAAATCAATCAAACCTTTTATTTTCACTTCTCACCTATTAACAAACTTATAAGGAGAATGAAATAAAATAACTAAATTTTGCTGACAATGCTTTTAATAGTAAGACCTGGCTGATGATGTAAGGCATTGTTTCGCTTCCCCAAACACTGGAGAAATAAGGAGTTAATCCGTAGTCAACCCCCTCGAGCCAGAAGTTGGTGTTTCTTTTTCAATTTATAAAAACCCTTAATATTAACAGGGGTAGGGTAGTTTCAATTAAGTCAATGATGCATTCTAGTCTCAAGAGAATTGTTCCATATAATCACAAGGATGATAGGTTCGAGCACATCTTATTCCTCACACCATTCAACATCGAGGAAGCAATGAAGTCAAAGCTTACAATAGCTAACATGGTAGTCACAACTTTTGAAATCAAAAGCAAAATCACAAGAGTTCTTTAAAAAAGGCCCGCTAAGTCAAAAAAAAAGGGAAACAACCAGAAATTTTTTGACTTAGGCAAAAGTTAGGGCATTATTTTGTTTTAAAAAAAAAGCCCGCTAAGTCAAAAACTAAAAAGGAGTTGACTTGGGCAAAAGTTAAGGCATCCTAATGGACCACAAATTCAAAAGAATGGTTCCATGCAAAAATAGGGATTAAAAAGAAAGAAAGAAAAAGGGAAATAATCTTGTGAGTGAAAGTCGGTGACTGCCACCTCAAGAATCTCATTAGTGCTTGAATCATTATATCCATAATCATTATTAAAATTCTCTTGCAGACTAAATGCATTGGCTGAATTAATTGGATTTAGGAATGAAGATCATCAAGGAGAAGGGGTGGGATAAAATTAAAATTTGAGCCTTATATCTTTTGTTTCATAAACCGTGAACCAGGCCACGTTATAACATTTAAAAGTCCTAATTGAAGCTAGGTTCACTATGAAAGCATACTCGGCAAAATCTTTGTTAAACTAACTCTGAATGTTTGTTATTAACCATCTTGTTCTATCATATCTTCCTTTATGCCAACCTCATGGCCATATATCATATGGATACACCATATCTATTTTCCATAACAATTTTCGATTTCAAAAGCTTGCATGAGCATGATGTTAGAATTACTTTCCAAAAAGAACATTTTTCTCACAAATCAATACTTAGCACCAAGGAAATATCAATAATGGTCTGATCAGGGGCACACCACTTCGAGACATTATGGACTAGGGGAAATTCACCTAAGGATCCTTCCAGTTAGAGGGAAAATCCTTATGATCCTAGGGACACATCATCTGAAGATCCTACTGGTTAAAGGAGAAACATTTCAATATTTGACACACCTATGTCAAATAACATCCATGACCCTCATAATCAGAGGCATACCTTTCAAGACTCTCATACTGGGGCATACCAACTCAAGGTCATAGTGAGGTCAACCACTCAAAAAAGTGATCTAATCCGGGACATACCTTTCAAAAGTTCAAATAATGGGCAATTCATATGAACGTCACATCGCAACATTGTGAGACCTAAGTCTTTTGTGATGCAACTCTTCCAGATCCTAGTGACATGGGACAAATAATTCTAAGAATTGGCCAATCACCATTTAATCAGGGGAATTCCTTGCAAGATTTAGATACTAGGGGAAGTCCTTATCAGGGTCATATCACAGCATGGTGGGATCCAAGTTCCTTCTCAGGACACTCCTCTAGACCCTAATAATATGGGGCATACTTTTCCAAGATTCAAATACTGGGGCAATTCATATAAAGGTCAGATCACAACATTATGGGATCCAAGTTCCTTCTCAGGACACTCCTCCAGACACTAATAATCAGGGACATACTTTTCAAGATTCATATACTGGGGCAATCCATATCAAAATCATACTACAACATGATGGGATCCAAGTTCCTTTTCAGGAAATACCCTCAAAGGTTCTAACAATCTGGGGCAGACCGCTGCAAAGCTTAATCAAAAGATGTCTCTTCAAAAAAATGGTTTATCTGGGGCATATCGTTCCAAAGGTAAATTAGTCAGGGGAGAATCTCTCTGATGCTCATAAAATGGTAGGCCGTCTCAAGTGCATGGTATGGGTAAGTTATATCAAAACTCATATTGGGGAGAATCTCTTCAAAGACCCAATAGACCAGAGCAACTATGGGATACTGCGGGGATAATCCCTCTTAATATTTTCAAGAAGCATATAAGCTCTGCCATACATCAACAATCATTAAGTTTGAAACGAGTATCGGGAAACCATGATAGCTCAACCCTACCACCTTTTAACAAACAACCTTGTTATACAAGCAACCTCTCTAAGCCTTAACCATTCCATTTCTCACCATAGGGGCACCGGTTAAAAGCATTCAAATCAACACATAAATCATTGTCATGCATTAATCATATCGCTACGCTCTAGAATCTAATCATGCATATCAACTCATTCATCTGGCCTATTCCCAATTCTACTTGGCACCTCATAAAACCCAATTCTACTTGGCACACCATAAAACCTCAGCACCCTACAAAAATTCCAACCTCCTTTGGCATTTACCTAAAAAGCCCAATCTTTTTTGGCATCCAACATTCTCAAAAAAAACCCAAACCCGTCCTCATTAACACTTCAAGAACCCATCCTTCAAAAGCCACTTTTCGAAGGTCCTCTTAACTTTTCACTGAAAGAAAACAAGCCCTCTTCTCTAAATTATTATATCAACCATGGATGAATCATCCACAACATCACATTCATGCATCACATCATGCATAACATATCCATGAATGTGGAGCATTACGCCATACAAACTATAAACATGCATAACATACCAGAGGCTGAGACTCAAGACTCATCGTGAGAGTGTGGATCAATCCTCAGCTAATCGGTGATAGATCTCAGTCTAAGCTTCTCCCGAGCTCTTTTTTTCATTGTACGCCTTATGGGTTAGTCTTAAGGACAATTCCCCCGCAAGTATCCTGGAACTCATTCTCCAAGCAGAAAATACTTAGCAGCATTGTCCCTAGTATGCCCTAATGGTATACAATTCCTTCACCAGATCCTTGCAGGGATTTATTAGGGATTTCTCCAACACCCGCGCTCCTCAGGGAACCTCTCCTGGAAGCATATTCCCTAGTAGACAGTCATCTTACGTGACACCAGTCTTCCCCATTAGGGACATCGAGTTCTTTTATCAATCTCCTTTTATTCACGTCTTCTCAGAGAACTCCTCAATAAGAGTTCTATTACCATTGTCACTTTGGCTCTTACACCACTGTTCACTTTGGTTCTTACACTATTGCCACTCAATCACTTCGGCTTTTACACCGTTGTCATTTACTCACTGTGGGTTTTACGTCATTTTCATCCAGTCATTTTGGTTTTTACACTGTTTATCAATTCATTTGTACGGGTTCTTATACCGTTTTTCATTTCAGTTTACGGTTCTTCTACCGTTGTTACTTCTTTTAGTTCTTATACCACTATCACTACTCTCGGGGTTTTACAACAATGATAATTTATTTAGCATTGGTTCTTATATCGAGGATGATTGAATTCTCAATCCCTAGATATACAAGTACAATTCCCAAGAAAGAATGCTTATTGGGTTTCCTCAATAAGTAACCATCTCCACAGAGCCTTTTCAGTAAAGGACTTTCCCGACAAACTCACTGACCGTGAGTCATCAAAGGAATATATCCATTAGTCTGTCATCCTGAATGATCGTTATCAAATATTGAGCGGGTCTTCACCTCTCACATCTCCAGCTTATTAACTTATCCCATACGAGGGATATGTTCCATCAAATGCACCAGGGTTTTATCAAAGGGTTACACCGGGGTTTTTCAAGGGGTTCCACCAAGGGTGTCATCAAAGAGTTTTTACCAGGAGTTCCATTAGGGGTTTCATCAAAAGTATAAAGGATTTTCATCAAGGGGTTCTATCAAGGGATTTTACCAAGGTATTTTATTAAGGGAATTTTATCAAAGGGGTTCAATCAAGGGGTTTTCATCAGAGATTATCCGTCGAGGGTTCATTAGGGTTTTACCAAGAAGTTTTAACAAAGTGTTATTATCAAGGGGTTTCATCATAGATTTATCAAAGGGTTTCACCGGAGTTTTCTATCAAAGGGTTCCGTCAGCATTTTATCAAGGGGTTTTATCAAAAGGGTTTTGTCAAGGAATTTTATCAAAAAGGGTTTATCAGGAATGTCATCGAAAGATTTCATCAAGGGGTTCTGCAAGAATTTTACCAAGGGGTTTCATCCAGAGTGATCGGGGTATCATTAGAGTGCTACCTGATTCCCGTAAAATGATTGGATGATCATGAAAATCGTTTGCAAGTTTCACCTAGAAGGGTTAAGATTGATAAAAAATGGTTTCATTAATAGGTTTCATCAAAGGTTCCATTAAGGGTTTCATCAGGGATTTTATCAGATTTTTATCAGAGGGGTTTCATCATGGTTTTATCAAAGGGTTCCACCAGGATTCCGCCAGGTTTACACTGTGGGTTTCACCAAGGATTTTATCAGGGGTTTCATCAAAGGGTTCTATCAAGGGGTTTCACCAGATTTCTATCAAGGGGTTTCATAAAGGGATTTCATCAAAAAGGTTTTATAAAGGGTTTCATCTACGGATTCTATTCGAAGTTTCATCAAAGGGTTCTATCAAGGGGTTTCACCTGATTTCTATCAAGGGGTTTCATAAAGGGATTTCATCAAAAAGGTTTTATAAAGGGTTTCATCTAGGGATTCTATTCGAAGTTTCATCAAAAGTTTCCATCAAGGGGGTCTACCAGAACTTTCTCAAGGGGTTTCACCAGAATATCACCAGAGGGGTTTCATCCAGAGTGATTGTGATATCACTAAAGTCTTACTCGACTCCAGTGACATGATCAGAGGATCATAGGCAAATATCACCCGGAGAGGTTGAAACTGATCATCAGGGATTAATCAAGGGGTTCCATCAGGAATTCGTCAAAGGGTTTCATTAGGTTTTTATCATCAAATGTTCCATTAGAAGTTGTATCAGGGGTTTCATCAAGAGTTTTGCAAAGGGTTTTATTATGAGTTTTATTAGGGGTTCTGCCAAGATTTTATCAAATAACGATCGGAGGATCGTCAAAGTCCTACCCAATTTCAATAACATGATCGGATGATTATAGGAATTGTATGCAAATTTCACTCGGATGGACTGAAATTAATCACCAGGGTATTATTGGGGTTCCATCAAAGGTTGTTCTTGATTCCATTAGAGCATCAAGGATTGTTCAATCATTGTGTACTCCCAGAATCTACTAACTACGTGGTCAAAATTAGGGTCTCTCTCTATATTTAATCATCTTCCCCCATGAGAAGATGAAGGCTCAACGTCATCATCCTCTCAGTTTGAAGTTGATTAAATAGGGGCAGCTGTCGTACCCCAAATTTTGACCACCTTTTCATTTTTATTTTCAGCCAACACTAACACATCCAGAGCATACCAGTCATCCGGTCAAATGACCTAAAAAGTCAAAGGGAGACCATTTTAATTTTTTTAGTCCCTCTTAGGAGTTGATTTTAGTTTAGAGGTATTATTTAGAAATAATTCATAGGATTATACTAAAAAGTGGTTTATTATTATGAAAATTATTTTTTAGAAAAAAAAAAGATATGATTAGTAATTATAATAGTATATCTCATTAGATTATATTATTTCAAAATATAAGTATTATATTAGGGTGCTAATTATTTAATAAAATTACTGATTAATAGTTTAGGAGGTTTTAAAAAGAAAAGGCTAAAAGCTTAGTTTTATTTGCTATGAAAATATTTTAGTATTTAAATGATTTGTTTTTTATTTAAGTAGTTGAAGGTGCTTTTTTATTTTGAATTAGTGTAATGGTCTAATGGAGGATAAGACTTTAGTAAGGAGTTGTAAGTGTAAGAGGTCATAAGTTCAAATCTTAAGATTCTCACTTTTTTGTATATCTCATTTTATGTTTTACTTTTACTAACCATTCTTTTATAATTAAAAAATTTCACTTTTTACTTTTTTATTTATTAATTTCGGATTTTTTATTATTTTATGTTTTTAATAAATATTATAAATATTCATTTTTATATTTTTAATAAAAAAATCAAAATCAAAATATATTTTTAATTATGGTAGAAAAAAAATATCATTACGTTCTTCTTCTTATTATTATAATATTAGTTATTTTATTTTTTATTTTATTTTTTGATATCTTTATCATTAGTATTCCATTATTATTATTATTATTATTATAATAGTTAATTAATTGGTTTTATCAGTAGTATTGATTATTGTATCAAAAACAAAAAGGAAAGAATTTCTTTAAATTATTGTTTTTATTAAAAAATCTTTTGTTTTTATTACTACAATTTTAAAAAAAATAAAAAAAGTTCATAAAGTATTATTATGAGTTATTTATATTTGTTATTTATTATTATTAGAGATCATGAGATTCTAAAATATTTCAAAATTCAAAACTCATTCCACATTTCATACGACCAAAATCAAGTCCCCATTCAGAATCAATATCTCAATACGGATATAAAATCATCCCATTCAAATCCCACTTAAAACCAAATTTAATCTCATTCAATAGCTTCTTTAAAATCAATTTGAAAAGTGAATCAAAGCAAATAATTCAGTTTAATGACATAACCAGTATAAATTGAGAGCTTTTACACACTAGGGAGACATAACGAATACACTATACACTCCACAAAAAATTACAACACAAACTTGTTACCAACAACAACAATCCAATGTTCTCTTTAAAACACTCAACAAAGACCTCCATCTTCAATCAACCTTACATCTCCATCATCACCAACATCTCTCACCAACCTTCGAAATTTCCATAATATCACCATTAAATTAAATCAACACCACCATTCATAAAGTCAATATCACCACAAACCACATAAACAAAATCAAATCAAAAGGAAAGAGGAGCAAGATCGGATATTCGTTCCGGAAAGAATCACCACCGCGTGGAGCCTCCGACGACACCAATGTGCAAACTCCATCAAATGACTAGGTGATCTCTTGCAGACAACCGCACATTAGCTTCGTGACCATTGCCGTTATTGTCACCGTAAATGCATCATCAAAGCTCTGACATCAATCCGGTCGCATCTCGCTTGTCGTCACCATCACAAGAACAACATAGATCCGACATCCATGCTCACAATCGCATAAAGCCTCGGTGCTGGAGCAACTCCCACAACCATACGGTTTTCTCCCTCCGATCGGAACCGCGTTGCACCCCCTATTATTTTCCGGTCAGTGATCACCTCCTCGTATTTGTCCTATTTCTGTACTTTTAATGATTGTTGAGTTCTCATGTTGATTAAATTCTTTATTTATTTTCCTCTATGGAATGCTTTTGCTTTCGAATAGATTACTCTGGTTTATTGTGGTGGTGATTGTTTTGTCTCATTAGGATAACCAAATGTGTTTTATATTATTACTAATCTAATATTTATTTGTTTTTTTTATAGGGTAGAGTTTAAGTGAGTATCCCAAGAAATTGTATGCCACTAATAACAGTAGTGGGTTAGAACTTTCAGTAGTTAGAGTTTTCTATTTTTTCTTTCCCGTTTAAAATAAGAAGAGTGCATTAGGATTGTGTTAAATAAAAAATCTTTGACTAGAATTTTCTTTAAAAATAAGAGCTTAAGATTCCTATACAAGTACAACGTTAATCGTTAATCAATGTACTCAAGGATAAGTATACACACATATAGAAATTCTATTACATTAAATCAAAAAATAATAAGAAATGTTTTTAAAGCTTGCATACACTCATGCATAAATTAAAAACTTCTGTATTTAAAAAATATAAAATATCTTCCTTTTCATGCTAGTCAAAAAAATATATATATATATATAGCTCTATATTAGATAATTAATAATTAGGTTATTATTATTAAAATAAAAAACAAATATATAATTAATTAGTATATATTAATTAATTAGGATTAATTAAGTTAGATCTATGGGATAAATTTAGGGATAATATTGTAAAAGGTTATGGGACAAAACCATAGGATTTTAAGGGATTAAAATTTAAGGGATAATATGGGATAAAATTTAGGGATAATTTCTAGGATTTTAAGGGATGTAAATTAGGGATAAAATTGGGATAGGGGATATATCTTATTACATTTTATTTAATTTTCTTAATTAAATTAAATTGTATTTTCAAATCAAATGGGACAAGGACAAGGGATACAAATATGGGATAAAACATGGAATAAAGTCTAGGATTTTCAAAGGATAAAGTCAGGGATACAATCGGGATAAGAGTTATATCTAATATTCTAAAATTTATTTTCTTAAAATAAATAAAATATTATCTTTACAAACAATCAAATGATAAAATCAAATTCAACACCCTTCAAACTATAAGTCCTCTACCCTAGTGTATTGAGTCATTTTCTTAAAATCAATTACTTCTCCGCCCCCGATGCGTGAGAATCTTTAAGGGATAAAAACAATCAACAAACAACTTTTTTCTACCAGAACTACGGGACTCTGATCCTTCAATGAACTTAGAGGTACGTAGGCATAGAGTCGTAAACTCTAGCGAGTACAATAATCAAAAACATTTTTAAGTTTTTCTTTCTCAATTAATCAATTATCTTTTAAATTAATAAAACATTTTATAAATAAATAAATACTTAAACAATTAATAAATATTAAAGCAAATGTTCCTTAGAAACACACTAGCCCTATAACTAAAGAAGGATCCCATTGAGTACAATGGAGGTAAGGGGTGCCTAATACCTTCCCCTTATTTAACCGACTCCCGAACCTAGCATCTTACCCTTAGTTCATAGGTTTTATCATTATTTCCCTGTTCCTTAGGAACGAATAAAGGATGGTGGCGACTCTGTCATATTTCCAGCCGCGACAAGCCCCTTTAGGATTGATCAGCACTGCACCAACACCATTACCATTCACATTCACAGCCCCATCAAACATCAATGTCCACTTGTCATCAGGATCCAGTCCTTCCTCGACAAGAGGCTCTTCACAGTCTTTCATCTTAAGATACATGATGTCTTCATCAGGGATTTCAAACATCATCGGCTGATAATCATCAATCGGTTGCTCGGCGAGGTAGTCTGACAGAATACTACCTTTGATGGCCTTCTGCGACGTGTACTGGATATCATACTCTGTTAAAATCATCTGCCAACGGGCAACACGTCCGGTGAGAGCCGGCTTCTCAAAGATGTATTTTACTGGATCCATCTTAGAAATCAATAAAGTGGTATGGTTCAACATATACTGCCTCAGTCGGCGAGCAGCCTTGGCCAAAGCACAATAAGTTTTCTCAAGCTGTGAATATTTGATTTCACAGTCGGTAAACTTTTTGCTAAGGGAGTATATGGCATGCTCTTTTCGACCAGACTCATCATGCTGTCCCAATACACACCCCATTGAATTCTCAGTCACTGACAGGTACATTATCAGTGGTCTCCCAGGAACTGGAGGAATAAGGATTGGAGGTTTCTGTAAATATTCTTTTATCTTGTCAAAAGCTTTCTGACAGTCATCATTCCACCTGATTGCTTGATTCTTTCTTAGCAACTTGAATATCGGTTCACACGTGGCAGTTAGGTGAGATACAAACCTTGCAATGTAGTTCAATCTCCTTAAAAACCCACAAACCTGTTTTTCTGTTTTCGGTTCAGGCATTTCTTGAATAGCTTTGACTTTCGCTGGATCAACCTCAATCCCTTTCTCACTGACAATGAAGCCTAACAGCTTCCCAGATCTCACCCCAAACATACACTTGTTTGGATTCAGCCTCAGTTTGAACTTTCTCAGCCGGTCAAACAACTTCTGCAAATTAACCAGGTGCTCCTCTTCTGTCTTCGACCTCGCAATCATATTATCCACGTACACTTCAATCTCTTTGTGCATCATGTCATGAAAGAGAGTCGTCATAGCCCTCTGATAGGTAGCACCGACATTCTTCAGCCCAAATGGCATCACCTTATAGCAGAACATGCCCCAAGGTGTAATGAATGTCGTCTTTTCCATGTCCTCTGGCGCCATCTTAATCTGATTATAACCAGAGAAACCATCCGTGAAAGAGAAAACCGAGGATTGAGCCGTGTTATCAACCAATACATCAATGTGAGGTAATGGGAAATCATCTTTCGGACTCGCCCTATTCAGATCCCGGTAATCGACACACATCCTGACTTTGCCATCCTTCTTCGGCACGGGAACGATATTGGCCACCCACGGGGGATAAGTCGTCACTGACAAGGAACCCGCATCAAACTGCTTCTGAACCTCTTCCTTGATCTTAACAGCCATATCAGGACTCGTTCTCCGAAGCTTCTGCTTGACTGAAGGACAATCTTCTCTAAGAGGTAGGCGATGCACCACAATATCGGTATCCAACCCAGGCATATCTTGATACGACCAGGTGAATATCTTCACATACTCTCTCAGCATCTCAATCAACCTGCTCTTGACATCCGCCTTCAAAGCAGCCCCGATCTTAATATCTCTTCTGGCGTCCTCAGTACCAAGATTAATAATCTCCAACTCCTCCTGATGAGGTTGGATGACCCTTTCCTCTTGCTTCAACAATCTGACCAATTCTTTAGGGAGTTCACAGTCTTCATCACTCTCCTCTTCAGCTTGGTAGATGGGATTATTGAAATCATACTGAGCCATAACAGAACTGTTCATAGTGGATTCTGTGAGATCACTTCTGCATGTTTAATGCTTTGTTTTAGAAAAAGAGTTCAAAAAAAAAGTCACAAAAAACAAAAACATTGCGATTTTTATTTTTTTGAAAAATGAAAACAAAAATAGAAAGACAAGGATCACAAAATTGTTTGCAAAATGTCCTTTATTAATGATATTATTAAAAAAACATGATGAGGCCCTACAATGAACCACTACGCCTTGGGCAGAATGTAGGGTTTTGTGCATAATGAAAAAAGAAAAGAAAATTACTCTGTTTGAAGAGTAACTTGGACCACATCTTCTGCTGTCCAGTTGTTGATCGTCTCCCCTGGTGCACACGGGCGAACCCAGTTGTCCAGATCACAATCACTGTCACAGTCTTCAGCACCGGTTGCAAAGACATCACCGTGATTCATCAGCCCAGCGCTGGTAAAGGTACTCGGACCCGTCTGCACACTCTGCTCCGCCTGCAAAGGTTGATAACCAATTCCGAACTTGTCTTCTTTGACAGGAAAATCCACCATCTTGCCCCAGCCTTTAGCTTTACCAGAGTTGACAACCTCTACTGCCTGCTTATATGATGCAATTGAGGCACTTGGCTTCTTCTGCTCAACAAAAGCCACCCTCTCAAGAGCAACAGTCTCGAATGCCTGGCATAAGGTCTCATGGATCTCGCCATCCACCTCTACATACTTGAAAGAGGATAGGTGACTCACCAGAATATCTTCTTCACCATACACGGTCACAATCTGACCGTTCCAGACATACTTCAACTTCTAGTGGAGAGTTGACGAAACTGCCCCAGCTGCATGAATCCAAGGACGTCCCAACAAACAACTGTATGCTGGTTGGATGTCCATCACATAGAAAACAATATCGAATACCTCCGGACCGATCTTCACTGGCAACGTGACTTCACCAAAAACAGACCGTTTGGATCCGTCAAATGCACGCACAATCAGATCACTCGGAGTGAGGATAACCCCTTCCACATCAATCTTACCTAGAATCTTCTTAGGCAACACATTCAGCGACAAGCCAGTGTCTACCAGCACATGTGACAACACTGTACCCTTGCACTCCATGGTGATGTGCAAGGCCTTGTTATGGTTACGTCCTTCAGGCGTCAGGTCCAAATCTGTGAACCCCAAGCCATGCCTGGTACTCACGTTAGCAATCACACCCTCCAGTTGGTTGACAGAAATCTCTTGAGGCACGTAAGCCAGATTCAGCATCTTCAACAGGGCATTACGGTGTGCCTCAGAGCACAAACGCAATGAGAGGATAGAAATCTTGGACGGAGTCTGATTCAGCTGATCTACAATCTTGTAGTCACTCTTCTTGATTATTTTCATGAACTCCTCCACGTCCTTCTCAAACGAGCCCTCAGGTGCCTCTTTCTGAGTAGGTTCTTCATCAACCACAGCCTGTTTACCTTTAGCCTTAGCAAGAGCTTCGGCATTGTTATCTCTCAACGGTTGCGGAGCAAACAGACGTCCACTTCTGGTAAACCCTCCTGGTCCTCCAACATTGTCCACAACTGGACTCACAATCACAGGAGTTCTACCAGGCACACCAATAGTCATAGGAGCTTGATTCACCGACCTAACCTGACTCTCAGCCCTTCGATTGTTGCGGTAAGCGTTGTCATACTTCCATGGCATAACCCTAATATCAACAACCCTTCTGCCTGAAGCAATGATGGTAGTTGGAGTACTGATGGTTACAGGAGCAGAGATGGTAACAGGAGTACCACTAGCTGCAGGCGCACTAACAGCCCTCTGACCACATCCCTCGGACGGTTTGAAATAGATAGTGACGGTTGACACCACCCCACGATCTCTAACAGCCCTACTGAACTGCAAACAGCCCTCGTCAATCAAACTCTATATACCAGCCCTCAACTGATCACAACCATTCTCTGACTCTGAGCAATCTACACAACCTTCACAACAGCCCGGGAATACTCCCCCATTCAACAAACGGTCCTTCACAATAAACAGTGAAGTCTGAACATCTTCAACATTGACCACCAAGTCTTCAGCTTCTCCCCCTTCGACATTGTTCACTTTGTGTGCACCATGCGGAGGCATAGGATTGTTTACAACATTCGGCACAGGAGCAAAATTGATAGTTTTAGCGTCAATTAGGTCCTGGACCTTATGATGAAAAGCCCTGCAGTTCTCAATGTGGTGCCCCGGTGCACCAGAGTGGAAATCACATCGCACGTTGGCATCATACCCAGGCGGTATTTTTGTCAACGGAGCCATGGTTCTCAACTCCACAAATCCTAATCTGAGCAACTCAGGTAGCAACTCAGCATAGGTCATCGGTAAAGGATCAAAACATCGATCAGGCATCCTCTGTCTCGGCTGATACGGACGTTGTTGTTGTTGTTGTTGTTGTAGCGGTTGTTGTTGAACCCTTTGTTGTTGCTGTTGTTGACGAGGTTGAGGTGCTGGAATTGTTACAGCAGCAACCTGGCGATACTGATTTCTGTTTACATTTCTTCGGTGTTGCACCGCATTGGTTTCACCCTCTCTCCTGCGAGGTGCCACAGCAAATGGTTTCTTCGAAGACGAGGACCCTACATCCTGAATTTTACCAGCTTTAATCAAACTCTCTGTCCTCTCACCACAAATTACCACATCTGAAAAACTTCTGAATGGGCAGCTTCCCATCCGGTCCATGAAAACACCCTGCAGTGTCCCAATGAACATATCAGTAAGTTCCCTCTCCAGCATAGGGGGTTGTACTCTTGTTGCCAACTCACGCCACCTCTGGGCGTACTCCTTGAAGCTCTCTCCAGATTTTTGACAAAGACTCTGCAACTGAGTCTGGCTCGGCGCCATGTCCATGTTATGTTTATACTGCCTCAAGAAGGCCTCACCCAGATCTTTCCAGCATCGGATAGAATCTCTCTTAAGCTCCATGTACCAATCCAAGGAAGCCCCTGACAAGCTATCCTGGAAGAAGTACATTCACATTTTCTCGTCATCTGTGTAAGCAGAGATCTTCCGATAATATGCCTGCACATGGGTGTGAGGGCAAGAAGTACCATTGTATTTATCGAATGAGGGTGCTTTGAATTTGTAAGGGATCCTCAACCCTTCCACCAAACCCATGTTGGTCACATCAAAACCCAGGGAATTCTGACATTCCATGGCCCTGATTTTCTCAGCAGGGGCATCAACTTTACGGTCCCTCTCTTCAACTCTCACCACATCACCATCATCTTCACTGAGCAGAGTGAACATGTCCTCTTGTTTGTTAACAAGCAGAGCAGGATGACGAATCGGAGCCCGGGTAACTCTGGCATTAACAGTCTCTACAGCAAGAGGCTGTCCGTTGATTCTGATCCCCCTCAATTCATCCCCTACGGCGTAGTCATTGACGGGAGCAGCAGCAACATTCTCATGAACAGGCACACCCACTGGTGACGCTCGGTTGGACGGCGGAATCACGGCTTCCTGTCTCTGGGCTAAGGCACGCAGCTCCTCTTGCCCCTGAACAACCCCTTGCATCATGGTCATGAATTGGGCCATGTTTGCCCTCATCTCAGCCAATTCTAATTGAACCTGGTCCATGTTCCTCTGATGATTCAGTCTGGTTGAGTAGCGATGCGGTCGCTGATCAGCTATCCTTCCTGACATAGGAACCAGAGTGAGAAGTCTCGATCAAGAACACCTGTAATGCAAGAATGATATGTATATGATGCGTGCGATGCGTATGCAGGTTAACTTTTCTTTTTCTTATGCATTATTTTTTTGAAAATAAACATGCTATGATGCAAATGATGGAGCCATGACTGGTCGGCTGAGTATCACGCGGCACGGAATCAAAGCTTCGGCCTGTATTCGGAACCGTAAAGTCATCTGAGACCCCAAAATCATCTGAACCCATACTTCTGAACCACACCACCATCTGAGCAAGTACCCTCAAATTCAGCCCAGGGATCCGAAATAAACGGAACCCTCTGATCAAAATCAGGGTCAAACCTCCGGCGTCCAGAAATAAAGATCCATAAATCCGGCTTAAAGTCACCAACACAGCATCACTGGCAGAAACCTGTACTTGCAAGAATTAAACCCTCCCCTCACAGGTGAATTCTAACAAGGTCATCCTAAGGCGGACAATGGTCTCGACAATCGGGCAAAGATACTCAACGGGTTTGCCCTTTCGGGTGTGCCGTTGCAGTTCTCTTAAGATCATCTAAACCAAAGATCCGGGAAAGAACGGTCACCGAAGTCAATAGCTCAGATGAGATAACCCAACCTGAGTGGAATAACTCCAAACGGAAGGACTCTCTCAAATGAACCTCGTCCGGCTGTGGTATGTCACGTCGCAACAACATGCTGATACAGCAAGTGAGGAGACGTGAGACCACGCTAATCCTAGGTGTATACTCGGGCCTGGGTTTTAGCCCCACTCAGAACACCCACCCCAAATCAGAGGAACCAACCTGTACAGAATCCAACATGATGACAGTATGATGCATGCACACAGATATGCACATATATACAACATAATAATCATAAATGCAATAAATGAAACAGCAAAAGCAACCAAACCCTATCCTAGAGAGCGCTAGGAGAGACTCGCTTAGGGAAGATGGACCAGCAAGAGGTCAACTTCTCTTTATCCCCAGCGGAGTCGCCAACTGTCGCATTACGCGAAAAACCGGCGGGAAAACGAAACAACAGAGCCGCCACCATGCGTTATTTATCCCAAAAGAGGGAAAGGAAACGCTCGAAGTAAACCTGGAAAAGACATGGTCTCGCGACCAAAGAGAGATGGGATCGGGAGTCGGTTATGCGAAGGGAAGGTATTAGCACCCCTACACATCCGTCGTACTCGACGGGATCCACGCACAAAAGAAAGGATAAAGGTTGTTAAACGCTGCTCAAACATCACACACAAGGTTGAAAAGAGACACAGAAACAACGAAAGAAACTAACTCGGCAGGATATCGCATCCTGGGCCTACGTAGTCTGTCAGGAACAGACATCAGAGTCGACGTAGTTCGGGACAGGGGGAAACGTGCTCGCTAGGATGTCGCATCCTATGCATACGTATCTTCTCTAACCAAAGAAGAATCAGAGCACCCGTAGCTCGGCTAACGCACGCCAAACAAAACCACACAGGAAACCGACTGCCAATCGCCAGGCTTACGTCAGACTCCACACAAACAGGCAAACATGGAAACCGAATGCCAATCGCTGGACTTACATCAGACTCCGAACCTACAAACACACGCAGGAAACCAACTGCCAATCGCTGGACTTACGTCAGACTCCACACAAAAAAACACCAATAGGATACGGAAGGCCAATCGCTGGTCTTACATCCATCTCCTAACACACACAAGAAGGTTAACCAACAAACAAGTTAATAGGGAGTCTGGCACTCGAGCCTAATAACTGTCAAGCAAACACACTCAAAAAGAAAAAGGGTGCCCGGAGAGATCTCGTACGATCTCCTGCCTACGTACCTCATCTGGTATGAGGATCAGGGCGACGTAGTTCCCCTACGCAGGGAAAAAGGACTAGCCTAACCAGATACAAAGGGAGACACAAACTACTAGGGAGACTACGACTCGAGCCTAGAAGTTGTCATGCATACGATCCCTAAGTTAAGGTTGCTATCTAGCTTGCACAGGGAGCAAGCTATCCTAAACAGCACAAGCAAAGCAAACATACACACAAATAGCACACACTATATACAAACAAAGTGGGCTCACACAAGGTTAGGCTGTGAAACACAAGCCAACTGGAATCGGGTGTGATTAGCTCTTAACCCTAACATTGAGAGTTAGGGTGAATCAGATGAAATGGGAAGTGAGGGTAAGACCTCACAGCTCTTATCCCTGGCCTGGGAGAGCTTCAGACAAATGAAAGTGTGGGAGTTCAGAAAGTAGGAACTCTTCTATCCACACATGATTGATACAACAAAGATCTTGGGTTAATATCCACAATGCATCAACACAAGGTGTGTGAGCAAAGTGGATGACACACTGAGTAGCAGGAGATGGATTGCACATCTCTTTTATCTGCCAATTGCCTCATAGAGGTCTTTTCCTGCTTGGCACAAAAGTAAACAAACACAAGCATTGCCTCTTAAGGAGGGCTTCAGACAGGTGCCTGCCCAAGTAACAGGACAGGTCTTCTAGACTACATGAAGTCAGAGAGTTATACCTCAATGGCTAAGCAACCAAGCAAAACAAAAGCAAGTTCAAAAGAACTCAAAGCAACTTAGGTACCTGAAAAAAATCTAACCCAATCAGTATACAAGTCAAACAATCAGACAGACAGTCAATCACACAATCAGACAGATAAGCAAGCAATGCAACAGTGTGCAAGGCACAAGCCAATGGGCATAACACAAACAACTTGGCATCAACCTACAAAACAACTCAAAATTGGTCAATATCAACCACTTAATCAATCCAAATGAGTGAGCATCATCAGCTATGGACTTGGATGTGTAAACCTGAAATCAAAGCTCAAGTGTGAGTCACAAACCACTAAGTCAAGGCCTAGGGTCAAAGAGGGAGAAAAAATTCAAAACAGAACATGAAATTCAACATGAATCAACCTCAATCAATTAAGAACACAATCCAAAAGGTCCCATATCAATATCATCAACCAAATTCATTTCATGAACCAAATATGGCAAGGTATGCAAGTTGTGACCACATTGTGACATCAGAATGAACAAATGCACATAAATTCAAAAATGATTCAAATAATCTTGTAAAAATTCATAAGTGAACAGAACATACAACATGATCATCACACAAAAAATTAGAGGCATTGGACATCATTAGGCCTGGTAATCAAATTGCATAAGTCAAGGCAAGCACAATCAAGCACATGTGTGACACCAATGGTCACACCAACTTAGCATAGGCCTAAAACAGAAATGATTCATGGTAAAAACCTCAAACCAAAGCCAAAACAATATTCAACATGTCTAGAAATAGTTTGCAAAGTTTCACATTCATTGGATAAATAACAAGCATTTCACAAACAAATGAAAATCAATGCAATTCAAAAGCTCACATATGACCATTCAGAAAGAAAAATCTCAATCAAATCAGAAATCAATCCAACAATTCCACCAAAAATCATGCGCATTCACAACATCGATATCAAGCATCATACAAAAAATCAAGGCATTTGGAATTCATTTGGCATGGCAAATTAATCAAACGAGTTGAACATCACAAGGTGTGACACTCATTGTCACACCTAACTTCACATGCTCATAAAACAGGAATGGTGCAAGATAAAAATACCAAATCAACACCATAATTTCAAGCAATGAGTCTAGTTTCCACATGTAAAATTTCATGAGCATTGGATAAACAACCAGCATTTCTCAAAGGATGTGGTTAGGCAATGTACAAAATCGACATGTTTACACAAACCCTAGCACCAAATATTTTCCAGCCAAGCACAATTTGCAAAATAATATTAAAAAAAAACTAGAGAGAAAATGGAATGCAATGCAAAAAACCTCATATTTTTTGGAGCATTATTTGATTATTTATGAATTTTGGAAGTTAAAGAAAAAATGAAAAAAATGATACGAGAAGCATGGTTCATGGCATGGAGGGAAAAGAAAATAATGTGGAGCACATTTGAATTTCTGCTGAAGCCAGGAATCGAAGTGGAGCGAAATTCAAATGATGGTGCGACTGGGATTGAAACGCTGCGTTTCATTAATCCCAGTGGCAGTCAATGCTGACGCGTGCTTGGTCAAGCGAATGCGGACGAATCAAAATGCCATGCAAGCTAGGACGTGGACCAGTACATGCGCTTCATTTCACAAAGACATGCAAAACGCGGATAAAGCATTTCTGAAGATCAAACACAATTCTGGAAATGAAATTCATCACCTTCATCGTGTTCATGCATGAACAGTACACAGCTCAAGAACAAATTTCTCAGATTTCAAAAATAAGCACATCAACATGTACATCTTTCATCACACATCAAAGATCAATGCATAGCTAAGGTTAAATCATCATGCTAAGGGAGAATCGAAGCAATCTATTTTCATGCATGAACCTTTAACTTGACCTAACTTACTCCATTCTACATGGATTTCAAAGATCTAAAGCTCAGGTTAACCAGCATCGAAAGATGAACAACAATCACATAATAATTTTGAGAAACAAGAGATTCGATTCCTGACCTCTTGGAGAAAACAGAACTGGAATTGATGGAATCAGGCCTTGCAATGCTCAAACAGATCTTCCAAAGTGCTTGTGAGGTTGATTGGCTGAAGAATTGAAGCTCAACTACACGCGATTTGGCCAGAATTTTGATTTGCCATGGATGAACTCAAGCTTCAAGCTGCTTCAAAACTGCACGAATTCCTTTGGATCTTCCTTCAAACTTGTTCACAAATTCTAACAGATGATGAATGGATCAAGAAAAATGGCTTGTGTTTGAAGAATTTGCAAGAAAAAAGTGAGAGAAAATTTTCAAGAATTGGATCTAGATCTGAAAAAGTGATTATGGTTAGCTGAAAACAGTTATGATTTATGTTATATACTCCCTCCTAATCACTCTCTTAAGCATGTTTAAGCATTGGTAATGGGATTAGCAAGAAATGAGGTGCACATGCCAATTTGATATTTCACCTTATGCATGGAAATTATGGATGAACAGTACACGAAAATGGCTTGAATTCACTTGAAATTTCATTTTAGAGCCAATAGAAGTGGTGGAATGTTCAAATAATTGACCAATTTTAAACTTCACATTTTCCCTCCAAAAATCAAGTGAAATACCAAATGTTCATGTGGTTATAATTCATGAAATGCAATGCATGATTTGGTAAGTAGAGGTCAAGAGAAGAATGTACAAAAAAGAGCCACTTGAATTGGACTTTTGGTTGAGAAGTTATGCACATTTGAAGTTCAAACCACCATTGGCCATGTTTGATCCATATCTCTTCAACCATACATGAGAAATTCATGATCTTGGACGTTTTGGAAATGGGAGAGAAAGCTCTTCAACTTTCATGTTGGACAAAATTTCATTTGAAACTTCCTTGATGATGTAATCTTGAGTTGAAAACCTTTCCAATTTTGGCAATTTCAAATTACAGGTCACTTACTATTTTTGGAAAGTTTTGATCTGACCTCAAATTCTTCAATGTTGATGTTTGCAATGTCAAATGAGACTTGTTTACACATGAATGAGGCATCTCTAACCATCTCCCACCTCCAAATCCACAGTTGAGTTGACAGTTGACTTTTGTTGACTTCTTAGGGTTTCAGATGAATTTCACATTAACTGATGAGCTTTGAGCCTTCAATCTTTGGCCAAACCACTTCAAAATGATTCTTGAATCATGTGAACCTCATTATACCACCCCTAGGACTTTGATCTCATGGAAAATGCACTTGCTTGCTTGCACAGCTGAATCTCCTGACCAGTCTTGCCTGATGACTTGATGGACTATGCAATGAACAATGCAATGTTTATTACCTAAAATGAAAATGTATATACAAAATGGGAGGTGCAAATTTGAGGTGCTACAGTCTCCCTCAACAATTGTAAATCTCCATAATGAAGATCTGAAATCAAAAAAGAGGTTTAAGATGAAAGAAATTATGTTTGCAAGAGATTTTGAGTTTTCAAGATAAAGGTTGTTGATTCTCACAAAATCACTATAAAAAATGTTATCAATTATGCGAGTTCTCTTTTTTTTGAATGAGATGACAAATAAATTTATATGTGCTTGAGGTTAAGCACAAAAATGGATGGAAAAAGTTAGTTGGATTTGAGTCGAGAACATTTCATGATTTGAATCAAAAGAGAAAGTATATTGAAACAAGGTCTCATAAAGGGGTTGTGGTGATTTAGCATATTTGATAGAAGTAGAAATGAGATAAATTCTCAAGATAAGTACAATTAATTGAGCATTTTTACGTTATGCTCAAGTTTCGACAAAAGATATTTTTGACAGGGGTAGTTAAAAGATTTAAAAGAGCAGTTCAAAATAGTTCAAATGTCAAAGACAGGTGGAAATAGACTGGAAAGCTGAAGCCCACTAAGGGAGTATGTGTTGAGTCCTTCGAAGATAACTCTTATCGACGATTAACATTATAGTAGTATATAAGACGAGTTTGGTCATGTGATCAGGGGTCAAAAAAATCATTATGCATTCTCTATAGAACTTAAGTATCCAAGTTACAGAGAGAAAACAATTTGTGAGAAGATGTATGAATCTTTGTCCTTTTTTCTTAGTCTTTAAGTTCTAAGCATTTACTTAAATGATCTTTTATATTCTTTGTTTATTTTTTATCTTCAAAGAAATTCTGCATTATTTTAGTTAGAGTTTACATTCAAACTTTCAACATTCAAACACCAATATTCAAAGCACAGACATTCTTTTCTCAAATATTTTGAACATAAAATCCAAGAATTTTTTCGAGTTTAATCCTATAGGTGAATGAAAATTTGATTTACTACAAACTAAGGTAAACAACTTCAAAGCTACCTATGAAGAATGAAATACTTAATCAATTAAAAGTCTTCCTAATCGATTAGGGGATGTTACACTTGTTTTAATTTATTAAAATGAGAAGCTTAATTGATTAGACAATATATTGTGCCTTTCTTATTGATCATAAAAACTTCTTAATCATTTAATACTTTCTTAGATTGGTTTTAAAAAGTTTTAATAAATAGACGAGGCAAGCGTAGGATCGGACAAGCTTTCAGAACTTCACAACTTTAGTTACTTTCAATTGCTTGTTTTAACTTTATTTAGCACCTTTAATTGGAACTTGAAACACTTTAAATTGAGTTTGCTTCTTGATTGATGATACTTTTGATATAATCTTTCTCGTTCAGTTGTCATCATCAAAATTAATAAAAGACATTTACCTGCACAATACATAGAACCATAATTACTAGATATATTTTTTTTAGGTCTCTTAATGAATTGGTATATGAACTAATATTCATATTTTTATTATTTCAGTTTGGTGGAAGATATTAATGTTGAAGTCAAACCTCCTTTTTGGATTATGGACGATATTTTTATTATTTCAGTTTTGGTTTATTTTTATTTGATGAGTAATGACTTTGGTTTTCTGCCTTTGGTCTAACCAGTTACAGGACCAAGACTTTGTAATTTTCTATTATGTAGTTACATGTTTTAGGTCCAATCATTTTGTAACACTTGTATAAATTCCTAGAGTACACTCTCATGTCGATGGAGTGAATGTAATGCAATGATCCTTTCTCACCCTCAATTCTCTCTCTCTCTCTCTCTCTCTCTCTCTCTCTCCTCTCAATTTTACTCTTTCACTCTACACATTTGATATTTCTCAACCATTGTTCACCAATCTTGTGGTTTAAAGTTCTAACATTTGGTATCAGAGCTTGATTAAGATCCAGAAACACCTAGTGTGCAACATGAATTATGTCTCCAATGATAGAATCCATGCAAACTTACCTATCCTTGATGAGAAGAATTACGACAAATTATGCAAGCAAATTTAAGTGTTGTTTGTTTACCAAGATATTCATGAAATGATCAAGAACGGGGTGAATCCTCATGTTGAAGGTGTAACCGCTACACAATAAGTAACTCATAAGTAAAAGAAAAAGAAAGATTTGAAGGCGTTGCTTTTAATCCATCAATGTATCCGCAGGAGTGTAATGCGTTTCGTAAGGAAAGCTCACTGGGGAGACCCAAACTTTGGGGGATAAAAGGTTATGCGTAGGTTAGGCTATGACTTAAAACTGCTGGGGGATGCGAGGGGTTTCCATGAAAATCATTGGAAAGACTCATCCGGGGAGGTACAAAGATCATCTACAGGGGGACACGGGTAGATCAGAGCAAAACTGAAATACTCAAACCAAGCAGGAACAACGATTCTATTAAGGAAATATGCACTCAAACTCGACTGGGGAAGAAAAGATCTTCAACACGGGAGGAGCAGAAATATATTATCCACTACCGGTTACTGGGTACGAAGATAACAAAATATTACAGGGAGAACATCCGTTACCGGTTAGGGTAAACATATCAAGGATGACTCGCTGAGGGCCACCAGGAGGTGTATTCATTACCGGCTACTAGGTAAGAATAGAATTGTTGGGGAAAAGCTGAAAATAGGATTCACAACTACCGGTTACTAGACAGAAGATCACAAAGGAAGAGAATATTTGTCACTGATTAAATTGAACATATCAAGGATAGACTCAAAGGAAAGAAAATTCGTCATCGGTTAAGATGAACATATCCAGGATAGACTTGCCTGGGGATGCTAAGGAGGATATATGCCACTGATTAGGATGAACATATCAAGGATAAACCATCCAAGTAAAAAAGTAGGAATTACATCTATCGAATGCTGGATAGAATACCAAAAAGAGAATATTTGTCACCAGTTAGGATGAACATATCAAGGATAGACTCCGGGGGAATAATAGGGATTACATCTATCAGTTACTGAATAGAAAACCACAAAGAGAATATCAGTCATCGATTAAAGTGAACATATCAAGGATAAACTCTGCGAAGGGGAGAAAATTAGGATTTACAACTATCGGTTACTGGGCAGAAGACCGCAAAGAGAAGGAAATCCGTCATCGATTAGGATGAACATATCAAGGATTAACTCTCAGGGGAATAACAATAGGGATTTCAACTACCTTTTTACTGGGTAGAATACTAAGAAGAGAATATCCGTCATCGGCTAGGATGAACATATCAAGGATATACTCAAAGCAAGGGAAGAAAAATATCTGTCATCGGTTAGGATGAACATATCAAGGATATTCTTCCTGGGAAATATGAAAAAAAATCCAACGGGGATAAAAAGGAGTTACTTTTGTCGGGTATTGGGCAAGAAGTAACAAACTGCAGACTAAGAAGAATACTACCAGTTATTGGGTAATAAACTCTCAGGGGACCTAAAGCATCTATCTAGGTAAGATCTAGAAAGAAACGGCCAATCATGACCCAACCCAATGAGGATATAACTCAAGGGGAATGGTTCAATCCAGATAATCAACTAGGGAGGAAGCTGAAATAATAATCATCCACGAGGAAATAACTCAATGGGAAAAGGAGAAAGGTTAAAGTTTTTCTGCTTAGGGGGATGACACTCTATAATTGAAGGAGTAGAGACACACTGAATCTGTATGGGGATAAAGTACCACCATAGAAGGGGATCAAATTTCACAAGAATGAATCACCAGGTGCAGTGATGCGATAATGAAGTTGTATGAGTGTATATGTATATATATGTAATGATTATGCTGAAAAAACAAGCACAAAGGATACAAAAAATGTCGTTGATTTGAATCATCGATGCAATTCTCGGCCAATCCACAAAAGAGGGAAACAACTGCTTGGAAAAGACCAAACATCTCAAAGGCTTAACACTAGCTGGGGAAGGAAAGACGAGATCTGCTGAGGAAACTGCTGCAAACTCGGCGGGGAATTTTAGGTAGATACCATATCAAATGGGAGACAACCCTGCAGGGGATAAACACAAATAGCTGCTCAAAAACCAGATGGAAACTCTGACTTGGAGCGAATCTGATGGAGCCTAGTGGGGAAACAAAGTTCTGTCGAAACTATGAAAATTGTTGTCATGAAATGCCTACACTCAACTGAGGAACAAACACAAACTCAGTTGGGAATAACGGCGAACTAATCGGATGGGGAAATCAACAAACACCAGGTGCTAACACTGCTGGGGATGAAAGACAGGAAACATGCCAACTGCTCTAGGGGAACCAATAATGCTCCACATTTAGGGCTTACCGCTTTTCAAACCGTTGTTGATATTCCTTTTAATGAAATCGATTGCTTAAAATTAACGCTTTTATATGTTTAAGAAAATATGGTTTTGGTTAAAATTTAATTTCAAAAGAATGATCATAATAAAATTTAAATCTATTTGGCTGAATAAAACAAGAGTAGAAACAATTGGATAAAAGCTCAACTTTATTTGATAGAATGGTAGTCTGTAACTGACAAAACTCCATAGATCTTAACAAAAGTTGAAAAATGGTAATACTTCTACCGCCTATTGATATCCAATGTGCTCTTGACTGCTACTGGCGATCAGAATCCGACAATGTGCTCAAGAAAGTCTTCAAAATTAAAGATCAGCAGGATGCAGTTACTTGCCATAATCCCTAATTTTTTCATAAATTTCCCCACGGTGGGGTACTCAGTTTATCGGGATAATTCTTTCTGTTTTATGTCTCTAATTTTTGCCTAGATTTCCCTTTCAAGTTCAATCCACCGAGACGCTCATTTTTGCCTAAGTCGCCCTTTCAGGTTTTCAACTTAGCGAGTTGTTCTTTTCTTTTTTAGGCGAAGTATTTATTGAATGCATCTATGTTTACAGGACGAGTGAACTCTTAACCATCCATAGTTATAAGAATCAAAACACCGCCATAAAAGGCTCTCTTAACAACATATGGGCCTTCATAATTAGGAGTTCATTTGCCCCTAGAATATGGTTTGAAAGATAAGATCTTCTCGAGAACAAGGTCACCTGCTCTAAATACGCGAGGTATGACCTTCTTATCAAATGCCTTCTTCATCCTTTATTGATACAACTAACTATGACACATGGCAGTTAACCTTTTCTCTTTAATCAAATTTAGCTAGTCAAACCTGGTCTGACACCATTCAGCCTCAGTTAACTTGGCTTCCATCAGAACACGCAGTGATGGGATCTCAACCTCCACGGGGAGCACATCCTCCATACCATATACAAGAGAGAAAGGGGTTGCCCCTGTTGAAATTTGGATGGATGGACGATACCCGTGCAAAGCAAATGGGAGCATCTCATGCCAATCCTTGTGCGTTACAACCATCTTCTGAATGATCTTTTTGATGTTTTTATTTGCAGCTTCAACAGCCCCATTCATCTTAGGTCTGTAGGGAGAAGAATTATGATGTGCAATATTGAAGTCTTTGCAAAGAGCTTCCACCATATTATTGTTCAAGTTCGAACCATTATCAATAATGATCTTACTTCGCACACCATAACAGCATATAATCTGATTCTTGATAAAACTTACAACAACTTGCTTGGTTATGTTCGCATACGATGCCGCTTCAACCCACTTCTTGTATTGCTTTGACCTTGGCAGGATTAACTTCAATACCCTTCTCGCTGACAATAAAGCCTAACAACTTACCAGAACGAACACCAAAATTACACTTATTGGGACACTTCAAAAATCATCATCTTATGCATATATGATCTACCATGAACCAATAAAGTCAAGAGAATTGGAATTTAGCAAGTTGGTAAAGGGTGGTTGGCCAAATGGATTCATTTGATCAAAACTAGGTCTCCCTAGACCCTATCTCCTACATTTTTCACCATATGAAAATGATTCCAAGAGAAAACTTACTCTAAATAACATTCCAAACAACTTTCATCTAGAGACCTAGAGCTAGTTTTGCTTGGGAAATTATTTTCTATGTTGAAACATTATAGGTCATTTTGTTTAAACCCTAATTTGAAAGTAAACTTTCCAAGGCCATAACTTGCTCAATTTTTATGAGATGAAAGGTTTCTAAGTGGCACAATAAAATTCAATGTGTCTACTTCAACTTTTATGTTTGGATTGGGATCTAATTCAACTTTTTTGAGCATATGATATGACGTTACATTATAGGTCACTTTTGACCTATACCATTGATCAAGTGATTTTTCCAAACTTCAAAAATGCATAACTCTATCATTTCAAATCCAAATGACATGAAATTGGTGACCATTTTTACGTTCGTTTAAATAGCTACAACTTTTATGAAGACACTTTTCTCATTTGAAACTCATATAAAAAGTTAAGCAAGGTGGAACATTGAGACATATGGCTTGACACTTAGAAAAATTTTGATATGTCAAAAATTTCCAAATTTCCACCTCAAATTTCTTCATGATACAAACTCCAAATGGAAAAGTGTTGAACATGAAAGTTATTCCTATCAATCTCACCTTTCCAAAGAGCTTAAATTCATCCATTTTGGACAAGGAATGCATAGGCTGCGCATGGCATGAACATGGTGTCATCACTTGGCAAGGATCAAACTTCAAATCTTCATGTACACTTTCCTTGCAACCCAAGTTGAATTCAGACTATCTCACACTCATTTGTGGACTTAGGGAAATGATTTTATGGGCCTATGCATGACCATGCACCCATGCATCATCAATACCAAATTTGGAAAGTGGATTTCAAGTGTGCAAAAAGCAATGGTTTCAGCTATAAATAGAGCCTCATATGCTCAGCATTTCACACATTCGCGCCAGCTTTGATCCCCTAAATCTAACCCTCACATTGCAAAGGATAATCCTGAGAAATTCACTTGAATTTGAGTTTGAATTTCCACTATTTTGAAATTCAAATCTCCATGGATCCACAACCTTTTGAGCATTCAATCCTTCTTCTGCAAGCATTTGGAGGGAGATCAAGCACGAGAAAGAGCAAGATCAGTTGAATCCAGACCTCCATTGAAGGTATTTTTCAGAAATTTTGATCTCTTCGATTCTCTATAATTCTTGCTCAATTCTGTTGATTCTTTGGTTGTCTGAAGTCCTACCAATGTAGGCAAGAAGATTGAGTTGCTTATAGGCCAAATCGAAGCAACTCAGTTCATGTACCTCAAACTTAAACTCCATGAATCTCTCAATATACTTGGAGTTAGAGTGAATTGAGGCTAGATTCGAACTCAGTGCCATTTTTACTTTGAAATCATGTCCTTGTTTTTAATTTTGGTGATGGTTATGACTGAACCAGTCTGGCGAGTTTCGCCGGAGAAGATAATCGGTCCCTGGCCGCCGGTAGTGTGTTGGATAGTTCTGAGCCATAGGATCCTTTTAAAATGATCTAATCATGAACGTTCCTTTTGAATACCAACTGCGTGGCGCGCTGACTCAAATGCACGGTGGAATGTGTGTTTTGATCCACTTGATCTGCCACCTCAATTAATGAGGGAGATCAAGTGGTCCACGTTTTTTCTGATATTTTCATTTTCATTTTTATTGCTCTATTTTTAATAATTCATATTAAATTTAATATTGATCCAAAAAATATGGGACTTTCACCAAAAAAATTAAAATATTTTCCACTTTCATATTATAAATTAAAATTATTTTTTGGATCATTATTAATATTTCTCATGAATTAATTGATTTTTCATTTGTTTTTAATTGTTTAAAAATATTTTTAAATGTCCAAAAATTATGAAATTTTTCCTCCAAGGTCCTTTGACCTTGTTTGACTTATGATAAATCTCATGGCCATTTCTTTGGTGTTTTGATGAGATTTTAGGAATTGGACAAACCATATTTAATTTAAATGCCTTATTTTAGTATTTTTTATTTGAATAAATGCCAAATAAATTTGTTGACCAATTGTGATGACTTGTTTATGTTTGACTCTTGTTGTTGGGCCTTGGTCAAGGTTGATTTGACTTTTTCAAATTAATATCATTGGATTTAGGGGATTGACGGAATTTACATTCCATCTCCCAAAATGAATGGATGATATTAATTTGGTAAAAGTCCTCTTTTGACCAATTTGTGTTTTGATCCACTCCCCTCCCACTTCATCTCATTCCCCTTCTTCATTAATTCATTACATTTGGCCTATGATATCTCAAAATCGTAAGGCTAGTTGATTGAAAAATTGACATGAGTATGAATGAGATTAGGCCACACCTTTTGTATATTCTTTTTGTGTGTGGTATGTTTCATGAGCATAGTTTACTATACTATGTCTCTAACATGCATTAACACCAAAATTTTATTACCCGACCTCAAATAGTTGTGACTTCTACTTAAGTCCAATTACGATTGCTTAACATAGCGCTAAATTTGTGACATAAAAGGCATAAGCATTCTAGTTAGTGAGATTGTAAGTATCCCCTCTTTCATGGTATTGTGTGAAAACCTGGCCTTTTTTCCTTCCTTTGGAAGATATCTTGGTTCAAGGACCCATGCTTGTGATAAGTGGGTTGAGTGCTCTCCAAAGAATGACTTCAATTAAAAAGCAAAAGCAAAGCAATACTAACTTCTAACCTATTAACTACTAACTTTTAATTTCAAGCCTTTTACTTTAATGCCATTTAATTTTTGCTTTTATTCATTTGCCATTGTTCATATCATTCTAATTGTTTATGTTAATGCAATTTTCAATTTGTCCACTTGGACCATATTGTGTGATATATTTTGTTTGTGCTTTTCTTGTTTGTGTGGTCTTTGACCATTAATGTACATAATAACAACAAAAAACCTAAAAAACGTTTGAGTGGACTGTTGGCTTGATCTTGGACAAATGGACTTAGAATCTAGGCAACACTCCTATGCTAAAGGACTTGGCCAATGCCAACTTGTTGAAAAACCAAGTGCTTGCCATTTAAAACTTCATCTGATACATCATTCAAGATCCTTTTGAGTTCATCTGCAACATGATCATTGTGAAGCTGTTATTTTGAACCCGTGACTTGTGGAATTCATCTGTTACATGGGCTATTTTGGAGACGATCATGGAATGGATAAGCTTGGATGTGGCTGTCTTTATTTGATGCCTTTCTCTTTAAGATAATATAATTGTGCATTTGTGTGTTGCTTGATTCTAAAAGTCCAAGGGAATTATGGGTTTCTGTTGACATTCTTGTCTATTGGATTGCTACCCACTTGGTCAGATCTTTTCAACTCTAAACTTTTAAATTTTGTACATAGGGTAGTCTCTTCATCTTCTCCCCATTTCTTTAATTTCAAAATCTCTTTCTCCATTTTTCAAAATCTTCTTTTTGTGAACTACTTTTGTCTAAACTTTGACCACTTTTGCAAAAAGATAGAAACTTTGGCCTTATGCCATTGCATTTTCAAACTTCTTTTCTTAAATCAAACTTGTAAATAAACTTAACTATACTTGACCTAAACTTTCAAAAATCCAAAAAGAACTAACTCATTCAAACCATTTTGGGCCTTTGTGCCTTTCAAACTTAAATTTTGTTAAAAGTAATGCATCCACTTTGAAATTTGTATTACGAACTACGAGGTTTTGATCCCTCATTTTTATGTTGGTACGTAGGAACAAGACCGAAGGTCTTGTCAAACACAAAAATATAATCAATGAATTCTTTTCTCATCCCCCCATTCTATTTGTTTGTAAACATCACTTTATACCAAGTACATATGCACACAAAAAGGGCTCCATAGGAGTACCTAGTACACTTTGGGTGCTAACACCTTCCCTCTGTGTAACCAACCCCCTTACCTGTAATCTCTGACATTTTATTAGTTTTGATTTGAAAACTTCTTACTCTTTGGGTTTTGTTCGTACTTTTTCCCTTTTCCTTTGGAAACAATAAAAGCGTGGTGGCGACTCTTGTTATTTGATCTCTAGCTTGTCAATAGCTTGATGATCATGAACTTACCGCTACAATGACAAGCTGATCAACAATCTTCTTCCAAGCGACAGAAGGTTGAGGTATACTAGAGGTAGATGAAACCTCTGGCTCTCTCTGTCTCTTTGTTACTCAGTCTTCAAGAAGCTCAATAAGTGCATCTTCGTCCTTAGACTCAAGCTGCAACACCTCATGTTTTCTAATCAAAGCATGTAAACGCTCTTCCCACATGTCTTTCTCTTGCTTCATCTTGGCGAGTGTGTCTTCCAATTCCTTTACATCTTGGTTAGGGAGAGTTAATGGCTCAACCACAACCATAAACATAGGTCTCTCACAAGCATAAGGCATCTTCAACTCCAAAGTTCTCTTCTTCACCCAAAGAGTGTAAGCTTCCAAAGCTACACAATTGCATGGACCAAGCTCGGATCTTCCTTTCCTATGCACATTATGCCAAGCATGCACAATCTTCTGCTTCAAATGTTGGGGATTTTTACCCTCTTGATAGAAAAGACCTTCTAACAAAGTGTTATTAGGTTTGTCTATCAAGGGGAACCCAAGTTGACGACGAGCCAAAGCAGGGTTGTAGTTAATTCCTCCTTGTGTACCAATGAGAGGCACATTAGAGAATTCACCACAACAATCAATAATCTCCAAGCTACTCAATGAAGAATCATACCAAACTATATCATCATTAGTGAGAGACATCAGTCTCTGAGACCACCTTAGACATTTTTTGTTCTCCACAAAAGCAGGCATCTGAGGCAAGTGCGAAATAAATCAGTTGTACGGGAGAGGAATACAGCACACAATCGTTCCTCCACCTTTAGAATTCCTCAAATGTAAAGAGAAGTACATATCTCCTAACAGAGTAGGCACATGATTTCCAATCAAGAAATTCTAATGGCGTTAATATCAACAAAACCGTCAATGTTTTGGAACAAATCCAAACCATAGATGAGCAACACAAAGATGGCTTCAAAAGCATCCACGCTACCGACTTGAGCAAAGGAATTGGCTTCCTTGATGAGGAAATCAGAAGTCAACCCAAACAATCCTCCTTTCTTCACCCAATGAGCCTCTATCTCAAACTTCTTCAAGTGAAGAGGTTCAGCAATAAGATGAGATCTGGGAATCTCTTCCAATCCAATAAAGGGCACTTTGTTAGAAACAACTATTCCCAAGAGATTGGCATACTCCTCCAACGTAGGCACAAGCTGATAATCAGGAAAAGAGAAGCAACGGTAGAGAGGGTCATAGAACTGAACCAACACACTCAAGAGTCCTTCAACCACGTCAGTAGATAGCACAGATAGAAGCTTTCTGTCATACCCCAAAATTTGCCCATTGAAATTACAAAGCATTTTCCAAGACCCTCTGACTTGTTCTGCAAGGCACTGATATCAAATGGACAAAAGCCCAGCTCACAACAGGCCTAATCCAAAGTGGCCCAAAATAGCTTGCTCGCTAGGCGAGCAATTCCTTCGCCTAGCGAATATCTCAGCATGCCACTCGCCCAGCGAAGCATCAGGTCCAGAAAAAGCCCAAACCTAGTTTGCTCGCTAGGCGAGCAATTCCTTCGCCTAGCGAAGCTTGCGAGAATTTGAAAATTTGGACCTCATTTTAAGCCCATTAGGTCACCATTACCACTACTATAAATACATGCTCTTCTGCCACGAACAAGGACACACAGAGACGGACTCACCCACACGGAGACACTCACACAGAGACCCGGAGGAAACCCTAGCACCGAAACCCTGCTGATCCAAAGAGTTCGGAAGGCGGAAACCCTGAAGGCCGCTTACCCGCTCCGAAGCTACCACCACCCAGCTCAATCCGGCTCGCCAATTCAAGGTTGCAACTCGATTTGCAAACAGGTTTGCATCATTATCATCGCTTTAGTTTCTTAATTGGCATATGATATCACTTTAGGGTATTAATTTACACATGATTATCACTTTGTATTCTGATTTTGCATGTGGTACCGCATTAGTGTCTTAATTTTCATGTGACATCGTTTTGTACTCTCATTTGGCATATGGTACCACTTCATGTTCTTAATTAGTGGAGGATATCATAATTGAATTCGTAAACATTTTGAAGCTTTGCATGAGAATTTAAATGTGCTTGAACATTGTGAAACTGAACCATATAATTATGTGTTAGAGGCCATAGGCCATGCTGCTGATTGAGGTCATAATTTCAAACCCGTGGCCGCTCGCTAGCTCATCGCTAGGCGAGCCCGCAGCGAGCCTTCGCTGAGCCTTCGCTAGGCGAAGCAGAAGCGAACAGGACAGGGGCTGCTTTGTCCCTTTGTTGCCCGTTTTATACTTACCTAATCATGACTCTGCATCATTTGGCTTAAATTCCTGGCTGTTATATTCATTTTGTGATGCAATTTCCAATTGTGTTTTATCTCAATGCTATCATCTGTGTGTTAATGGTGTAAAGGCTAGCATACTTCCGAAGAAATAACCGGCTAGGTACACCGCTTTATGCATGGGAAGACTTTCATGGAGATGGACTCTAAATCATTTCACTTTAATGTGAAAATTCATATTGGTTGCCTAACCAATTTTAATGTATTGATCCTTAATGTGTTGATTTTAATGTATCGATTCAATGCGGTATCACCATAATTACCTAATGAACTTAAAACATGGACTTTAAATAAATGATATCGGACCTCTCTCTATTACCCCACGATTACAATATTACGGTCATGTCCCGCGAATATGGGGATATCCTTAGCAAAGACCCTTCGGTAAAATCATCATAGTCCCTCGGATGTTGCCTTCGAAAATACGACTTTGTCCCTCGATGACCCTTCGGTGTAGCCTACGGTTAAATGATGATAGTCCCTTCGAATGCTAAGGTATCCTCACAACTGTTGCCTTCAATGACCAATCGATGACCCTACGATGACCCTCCTACATCCCCAGGATAAAACTACTTACTTCTCAATAGTACGGACAGTTTTACCCTCATAAGGATAGGAAATGCCCGGAAAGACCTCGGACAGGTATAACCTTAATTGCTCATTCATAACAAAAAAATATACTTTTCACCTCACACCTTTCAAACATCTTTTTGGAAAATCACCGCTTAGCATACATCCGCACTAGGATCATTGCCGAGTTATATTCTTCCAAACTATTTTCTAAATTAAAATGAGATAACCACTTTGTATACATTCATGCAAGAATCATTACAAAGTTAAATTCTCATTTTGCAAAACATTTTTTATACATTTTTCAACCACCTTTTTCAAACAAAAGAAACATGAATGATTGAGCAATTAAGAGCCCATGGATAACCATGGATACAAAGGGTGCTAATACCTTCCCTTTGTATAAAGTACCTCCCGAACCTAAGAATTTAAAATTAAGGTCTTTCCTGTTCTTTTCCACCTTTCCTTATTGGATAAAAGAAAAGTCGGTGGCGACTCTTGCTAACCGCGACATTGCGATTACAAAACCACAAAAAAGTCCAGTTCACCGTATGACAGAACTGGCGACTCTGCTGGGGACGATAAAGAGAGGTCCACCTTAAAAGTCATTTGTGTTTGAATTTGTTCTTTCGTTTAAGGGATTGTCTGAGTGAAAGATCCTACACCCGGATCTAGTGTACCTTAGGTAAGTAGCAATAGATCATCGCGACTATCCGGCGTCTACTGGAATGGTCAAAATGATGGCTACGGTTAATGTGACACTTTGGTCGTCCTGATGTTCCTCATGTTCACTTGAGGAAAAATTTGGCTTCCGCGTGGTGTCATCAAAGCATTAACCAGACCTTTAGAACCCTAATTGACTCATCCTAGCCATTAGAAAGTAGTGAGATAACTGGCTTCGGTTCCGACTGAGGTTGGTTGAGACTCGATACTACACTCTTTGAGATTGGACTTTAGGGAAGCTTCGGTCAACCACTTGGTGTTGCACTGAAGTGGACTTAAGGAAAGGTCGATGATTTGAGATCCTTCTAGAACCCGGTTACTATTCTAGGACAGGTTGAACCAACCAAACTTCAGTGGGGAGGGTACTTACCTATGGAACTCATGCAAGCCTTAAAACCTAGGAATAATTGTTGTGTGACATGCTTGTGCTTGCATAACATCATAACATCATAACATCATAACATCATGGCATTATACTAACCATTTCAAGGACTTAGGAATTTAGCTTTGCTCTGTCGAACAGGTTATGGCTTCCAGGAAGACTATCCGGATCAATCTTGTAGCAATCTCTCCTCAACTCAAGGATTTGGTGTCAGAACTCCCCGATCAGGCTCAGTTCAACAAGAAACATGGTCATCTTCTCAACTTAGTTACCACTGGTTTCAAAGAAGATATGATGAGAGTCCTATTCCAGTTCTTCGATCCTAAACATCATTGCTTCACTTTCCCAGATTATCAGTTGGTACCCACATTAGAAGAATTCTCCTAGCTGCTCGGGATACCTATCCTGGACCAAATACCTTTCAGTGGTTTAGAAAAGATGCCAAAGTCTGAAGAAGTTGCCGCAGCTTTATGCATGACAAAATCTGACATTGAGACCAATTGGGTAACAAGGAGTGGAACGAAAGGTTTACTTGCCAAATTTCTGATAAGTAAGGCCCGAGAATTCCTAAAAGTTGTGAATGTCCATGCTTTCGAAGATGTGTTAGCATTGCTAATCTATGGTTTGGTGCTATTCCCTAATCCGGACCAATTCATAGATGTGAATGCTATTAAGATATTCCTCACTCATAATCCTGTGCCTACCTTGCTTGGAGATGTCTTGCATTCCCTTCACACTCGTACTATGAGGAGGCAAGGGACTCTCATGTGCTGCGTACCTTTGTTGTCTAGGTGGTTTATTTCGCACCTCCCTCGATCAGTCTTGAAGAATGATCAAAATCTGAAATGGTCTCAAAGGATAATGGCACTCTCCCATTCAGACATCCGTTGGTGTTCCAATCTCAGAGAAAACGTCACTCTCATCGACCGTTGTGGAGAATTCCCTAATGTACCACTCCTGGGGATAAGAGGAGGTATTACTTATAATCCTACCTTAGCCCTACGTCAGTTTGGGCATGCTCGAAGAGATGGTCCACATAAAATGATTATTCAAGGTACAGTGTTTGACTATGACAATGACTCTCAAGGTCTCCGCCAAAGGTTTGCACGAGCTTGGGGCATGGTGAAAAGAAGCAATTTAGGAAAGAAAAATTCTATTCCTATGGAGCCTTATCTCAGATGGGTACGCGCCAGAGCTCACGAACTCGTCATGCCATATCTTACAGTCGGACCATTGATTGTTGAATCAGAGGCCGAAGGAGCTACTTCCCAGATCATTCCTTATCCAGATATGCCTACTGATGTTGAGGAATTGAAAAGATCCTGGACCCAGTTGAGAGAAGAGAGAGATACTTTCGAAGCTCAGTTCAATGCAGAAAGGAAGAAAGTGTTAGAGCTCACCAGTCAGCTTAATGAGGAACGAAGACTCAATGCATATCTTCGCCCAAAAAGAAGTCGCCCCTGGGAGACTTGAACTTTCATTGTATTTTATCATTATTCCTTTTGTAATGAACATTGAAAAAAAAAGTAGCAATAAAACATTTCCCTCTTGTTGGGGATTTATGCAAAGTTAAATTCCCAAAAGTCCTTGAAAACATTTCATGCATTGCATCGCATAACATAACATTGCATAACAGGTATTCCAGAGGACCATGTTCTCACGGTCTGCCTCTTAAACAGAAAAATGGATCTCGAACAGACTGTCAAAGATCTCCAGACTCAGAATGCTCAGTTCAAGGAGATGATGTTAAGCTTATCCAAAGGGCAGGAGGAGCTGAAGGCTCTTTTGGCTGAAAAGAAGAAGGACAAGAAAGCTGTGAGCTTCATTAACCCGGGCAGAAGGCGTAAAGGACAGGCTACGGGAATCAAATTTGGAATCCCGAATGGCCCAGAAGAGGGGGCGGAAAATGATTCAGAGGAGGAGAATGTTGATTTCTCTAACCCTGAGGATGATGATGAGGGGTATGAAAATGAACAATACTCTCCAAGAGATGATAAGTACAAATTGCTGGAAGAGCGCATGCTAGCCATGGAGGGTCAGAAAACACCTGGTCTGGATTTCGAAAGTTTGGGTCTGGTCTCCGATGTGACCATTCCTCGCAAATTCAAAATCCCCACTTTCACTAAGTACGATGGTGCGTCTTGTCCTCAGATGCATCTAAGGGCTTATGTGAGAAAGATCCAGCCGCATACCACTGATAAGAAACTGTGGATCCATTTCTTCCAAGAGAGTCTATCTGGCACTCAGTTGGAATGGTATTATCAGCTCGAGAGCTCTGACATCCGCACCTGGACTGATTTAGCAACGGCTTTCTACAAGCAGTACCAGTACAATTCTGAATTAGCACCTACTCGGCTGCAGTTGCAGAATATGGCCATGGGATCTAAAGAAAGTTTCAAAGAGTATGCTCAGAAATGGAGAGATTTGGCCGGCAGAGTCAAACCCCCTATGACTGACCGAGAATTAGTAGACCTGTTCATGGGTACCCTGACTGGCCCATTCTACAGCCACCTACTGGGGAGTTCTTCATCAGGTTGCACTGAACTTATACTGACAGGTGAACGGGTGGAAAGCGGCATTCGAAGTGGAAAATTACAGGCAACTACTTCTACAAGCAGTAAAAAGTCCTACCATGGGAAGAACGAATCGAATGCTGTGTATGGTCAAAAGAATCATAATAAGAAAATCGGTGACCATGCCATTGGAGCAGTGACGATCGCGGCCCCGCCAGCTCAAAACTTCCAGCAAAGACAAGACAGACCAAGAAGGCAGTTTACCAAGCTCAATATGACTTTAGCACAAGCATTGCAAAGTATGCTAAAGGTAAACCTGATCACTCTCAGAGGTCCTCCTGCAAATGCCAACACTGCTTCGCCTCGTTATAATCCCAATGCCAGGTGTGCATATCACTCCGATAGCCCCGGGCATGATACAAACGATTGTTGGCTGTTGAAGAATAAGATTCAGGACATGATCGATGCTGGGGAAATCGAGTTCGAGCCTCCGGAGACTCCTAATGTCATCAATGCACCTATGCCTAATCATGACAAGGCTGTTAATGCTCTCAATGACGATTCTCTCATCACTACTGTAGCGGACTTAACATCTCCTCTCCCGATCATAAAGCGGAATTTATCGCAAGCTGGTTTATTTCCAGGTTGTACTAAAGATTGCAATCTCTGCACACTTTGGCCCGAGGACTGCTTGAAATTGAAAAATGGCATTCAACGGCTGATGGACGACCGTACAATTCTCTTTGAAAGGGTTTCTAAAACGGAAAACCCTATTGAAGAAATATCTATGATTGCAAGGTCCAAAGTTCCGGTTAAGATTACCGCTCACAGGGTACCTGTGAAGATCATTGCTGAGCCCAAGGTAGCTCCCCGGATCATTACTGCACCTGGCCCAATACCGTACTCCTCAAGCAAGGCCATTCCGTGGAATTATGGAGGTGAGGTTTACATCCATGGCGTAAAGAAAGTTGGTGACTCTGCTAATCCTAATGACATTGTTGGGACTAGTAAAGTTACTCGAAGTGGAAGGATCTTCTCTCCAGAAATCTCACCCCCAGCTCCTGAGACTCGAGGAAAGGAACCAGTTAATCCTTCTCAGTCAGAGACACCTGTCGAAGATACTACTGAAGACGTTGCCAAACGAGAAATGGAAGAAGTGTTGAAAATCATCCGCAAGAGTGATTTTGATGTGGTAGAGCAGTTGGGGCACACTCCTTCCAAAATCTCGATGTTGTCCTTGTTGTTGTCTTCTGAATCTCATGCCAATGCCTTGATAAAATTCCTGAAGATTGCCCATGTACCTCAGGAGACCTCCGTCGATCAGTTCGAAAATTATGTTGCTAATCTGACTGTCGACGGTGGCCTAGGTTTTTCCAATGCTGACCTGACACCAGCGGGAAAGGACCATAATAAGGCTCTGCATATCTCCATTGAGTGTAAAGGGATCACCCTGTCTCATGTGCTGATCGATAATGGCTCTTCTTTGAATGTGTTACCAAAAACCGTGCTCGAGAAACTTGACTGCAAGAGCGTTGAACTGAAGCCTAGTGACATTGTGGTGCGGGCTTACGATGGTGCAAAGAGTGTTGTCCACGGTGAAGTTGTTCTCCCTATCAAGATAGGACCTCAGGTTTTCAACACTACCTTTTATGTAATGAACATTCGACCTGCCTACTCCTGCCTACTGGGGCGCCCTTGGATTCATGAGGCAGGTGCCGTGGTTTCGTCCCTCCATCAAAAGCTGAGGTATCCAATAGAGGGCAAGATCGTCACTGTGTGTGGGGAGGAAGAATACATTGTCAGTAGTGTGCATACCTTCAGATACGTTGAGATGGATGGTGAATTCTTCGAGACTCCAACTCAGTCATTTGAAATGGTTTCTCCGCCCGATCTTGTCCTTAAGCCAACTCCCTGTGTGCCCAAGGTTACTCGTGCTCCTCCTGCTATGATTTCTCTGAAAGATGCTCAAGCTGTGGTTGAAGATGGTGGCTGTACTGGCTGGGGTCAACTGATCAACGTACCGTATAAGTCTGACAAAGCTGGTCTGGGATTCAACTCTGAGAAGACGGTCAAAGATCAAATCAATGTTGTAGAAGATGCTGACAGTGATTGCGATCTGGATAGTTGGATCTACCCAACAATTGGCGACGGACTCAATAATTGGAAGGCTGAAGACACTATCCCGATCTCCTTTAGTCAGGAGTAATTGTTATTGTCTATTTAGCATTGCAAATTCTAATTGAACTTCTTAAAGCATTCTGTCTATACCCGGGGCACAATAGCTAATTTGTTAAGGGTTTTGTCATTTCATAAGCATATTTTCATATTCAATAAATCAATGGACATTTTCGCATTCAAATGTTGCGCTCTTTATTTTTCCTGTCGTCTTTCAAACAAGCTATGCTTTCTTACACACACTCACGTAACAAATTGCAGATCTGTACTCACTCTGGATCCTATTGGTAATAATTCCGCTACTGTTCATTATGACTTTGAAAATCCAATTTACCAAGCCGAAGATGGAAGTGAGGAAGATTGTGAAGTCCCTGGAGAGCTTGCCAGATTGTTACTGCAAGAGGAAAGGACTATACAGCCGCATGAAGAGTCCCTCGAAATGGTAAATCTGGGTACTGAGGTAGACAGAAAAGAAGTCAAAATAGGAGCAGGATTGGAAAGCAGTGTCAAGGAAAGATTGGTTCGGATGTTGCATGACTATGTAGAGGTTTTCGCCTGGTCTTATGAAGACATGCCTGGGTTGGATACTAATATAGTGGTGCATCGGCTGCCTACGAAGGAAGACTGCCGTCCTGTCAAGCAAAAGGTTCGCCGCATGCGTCCCGAAATGTCTGAGAAAATCAAAGCCGAGGTTATGAAACAATTCAATGCCGGTTTCCTAGCCGTTACTTCTTATCCTCAATGGGTTGCTAATGTGGTGCCAGTGCCAAAGAAGGATGGTAAGGTGCGAATGTGCGTAGATTACAGAGACCTGAATAAGGCAAGTCCCAAAGACGACTTTCCACTCCCACACATCGATGTTCTGGTAGACAATACCGCTCAACACAAAGTATTCTCCTTCATGGATGGTTTCTCGGGATATAACCAGATTAAGATGGCACCTGAGGACATGGAAAAAACTACGTTTGTGACGCAATGGGGCACTTTCTGTTACAAAGTAATGCCGTTCGGTCTAAAGAACGCCGGGGCAACATACCAGCGTGCTATGGTGGTTTTGTTCCATGACATGATTCATCATGAGATAGAAGTATATGTGGATGACATGATAGCTAGATCTCATACTGAAGAAGAGCATCTCGATCATTTATACAAACTGTTCGAGAGGCTGAAGAAGTACAAATTGAGATTGAATCCGAACAAATGCACTTTTGGAGTAAGATCCGGTAAACTCTTAGGCTTTATTGTCAGTGGTAAAGGAATTGAGGTTGACCCGGCTAAAGTGAGAGCTATTCAAGAAATGCCAGTTCCCCGTACGGAGAAAGGAGTCAGAGGTTTCTTGGGACGCTTGAACTACATTGCCCGATTTATCTCCCACTTGACCGCTACCTGCAAACCCATCTTCAAATTACTGAGGAAGAATCAAGCGATGATATGGAATGACGAATGCCAAGAAGCTTTTGACAAAATCAAGAAATATCTCCAGGAACCTCCAATTCTGATACCACCAGTTGAAGGAAGACCTCTAATCATGTATTTGACCGTGCTAGAAGGTTCAACGGGGTGCGTGTTGGGGCAACATGACGAGTCTGGTCGAAAAGAGCATGCCATATACTACCTGAGCAAAAAGTTCACTGACTGTGAAACAAGATACTCACTGCTCGAGAGAACTTGCTGTGCTTTGGCCTGGGCTGCTCGCCGACTAAGACAGTATATGTTGAATCAAACCACTTTGTTGATTTCTAGGATGGATCCCATCAAATACATGTTCGAGAAGCCTGCCCTCTCCGGAAGAATAGCGAGATGGCAGATGATCTTAACAGAGTATGATATCCAGTACACCACCCAGAAAGCCATCAAAGGAAGCGTGCTGGCTGATCATTTGGCTCATCAAGCGGTGGATGATTACCAATCTATGAATTTTGAGTTCCCAGATGAGGATGTCATGGTTGTTGCTGATAATGAAAAACCTAAACCAGATGAAGGACCCGAATGGGGATCCCGATGGACTATGGTCTTTGATGGATCTTCTAATGCATTGGGCCAGGGTGTTGGGGTTGTACTCATTTCTCCTGGAGGTTACCATACGCCTCTCACTGCTAGACTATGTTTTCATTGTACCAACAATATGGCTGAGTATGAAGCGTGTATTTTTGGACTCAAAGCTGCTATAGATTGGCGAATCAAGTTTTTGAGTGTGTACGGAGATTCGGCCTTGGTAATCAGTCAGATTAAAGGGGAATGGGAGACTAAACATCCAAATCTCATCCCTTATCGAGAGCAGGTGATGACATTAATCCCATACTTTGAAGAAATAGCATTTGAACATATTCCACGAGAGGAGAACCAGCTGGCAGACGCATTAGCTACCATGTCATCTATGTTCAGAGTCAGATGGGGCAGCGAAGCTCCCATGATTACCATTGGACGGTTAGATGAACCAGCATACTGTTATGAACTTGACACTGAGGAGGTACAGGAGAAACCTTGGTTCCACGACGTAAGAAGATATTTAGAAGCTCAGGAATACCCTGAAGGGGCATCCATTAAGGACAGGAAATTCCTGAGGAAGTTCTCCGCTAAATTCTTTCTGAGTAATGGAGTGTTATACAAACGTAATCATGATTCGACTCTGCTTCGCTGTGTGGATGGAAAGGAAGCAAAAAGGATTATGGAAGACACACATGACGGTATTTTTGGGACTCATTCTAGTGGACATACAATGGCCAAGAAGATTCTGAGATCAGGGTATTATTGGTCTACCATGGAAGCCGATTGCCACCATCATTCCAGAGCCTGTCATAAGTGTCAGATCTATGCGGACAGAGTACATGTGCCTCCTGCTCCATTGAACGTTTTGACAGCGCCTTGGCCCTTTGCAATGTGGGGCATCGATATGATTGGAGAGATTAAACCCACGGCTTCTAATGGACATCGCTTCATTCTTGTCGCTATTGATTACTTCACCAAGTGGGTAGAGGCAGCCTCATTCGCTTCTGTCACCAAGAATGTGGTGGCACGGTTCGTCAAGAATAACCTTATTTGTCGATACGGCATCCCTGAAAGGATTATCACTGACAATGGTACTAATTTGAACAACAAGATGATTACTGAACTCTGCACGCAGTTCAAAATTAAACACCATAACTCCTCTCCGTACCGGCCAAAGATGAATGGCGCCGTGGAGGCTGCTAATAAGAACATCAAGAGGATCATACAAAAGATGACAGTAACGTACAAAGACTGGCATGAGATGTTACCATTTGCTCTCCATGGTTATCGCACTTCAGTACGCACTTCGACAGGGGCAACTCCTTTCTCTTTAGTCTACGGAGCGGAGGTTGTTTTACCAGTGGAAGTCCAGATTCCTTCTATAAGAATCATGAAAGAGGCGGGCTTAGACGAGGATGAATGGATTCAGACTCGGCTCGACCAAATAAACTTGATTGATAAGAAGAGACTTGCGGCTGTTTGTCACGGGCAGATATACCAGAAGCGCGTGACCCAAGCATTTAACAAAAGGGTCAAGAGACAGGTGTATCAAGTAGGCGACTTGGTGATCAAACGTATCATTCTACCACAAGGTGACCCCAGAGGCAAGTGGACTCCCACATACGAAGGGCCATTTGTGGTTAAGAAAGTATTCTCTGGTGGAGCCATGATACTTGCTACAATGGATGGCGAAGACTTCCCACATCCTGTGAACGCGGACATAGTTAAAAAATACTACGCATAAAAGAGACCCGCTAGGTCGACGTACCTAGGCAAAAGTAAGGGCATCCCGGCGAACCAAAAGGGTTCGGGCAAAAATTAGGGATAAATATATAAAGACGTATACCCGGCAAGTCGAAAACCTGAGAAGGCGGCTTGGGCAAAAAGGGGTATCCTGGTGGACTGAAAACCTGAAAAGGCGGTCCAGGCAAAATTAGGGATTAAAGCGTATGACTATGTCCCGTTCTCTGTCAGCTTCAACCAAGTTCCAGGGACTGAACAAGCCAATCACTTCTATCCGACAGCAGGAGATGAGATGCTTGAAGACATAATGACAGTAGTGGAATCAAAATCAATAGGACTTATTCTGCATAGCTTTCTTTTTGTTGTCTTGACAACTTCCTCTTACTAGGATTTCTGTCTCCTTGTACACAAATTGCCTGTTTATAGGCCCTCTTTCAAAATCAATACAATTTCATTGCCAAAAAGATGCTTTTGTTTTTACCTTTTCTGTTTTGTTTGCGTAAACGTCCATTGATTTAACTTGAATTGACTTATGCACTTGAATATGACCCATGTTTACAAAAATGCATGCCTAAAATAGCAATAGCAATTACTACACGACTTCAGGATCGAGGAGAAGGTCTAACCACGCTTTCCAAGGAGGCTGTTACTAATTCGATTCCCCGGCAACGCCAATTATTCCCCAGAAGAGGTCGGCATCGCCCTACCGAAAGGTCATCCCTTCTATCCCCAGCCAGGCCCCGTGGGACAGAACCCAAATCCCCAGCTAAGGAGGGGCCATCCATACCAATGTCTCCGACCAGCAGACTGAGATCTATCTCCCCAGTAGAGTCCCCAAGCAGAACTTCTCATACGCATAACTCATTCATTACATCCTTTCACAGCATACGCATGCATACAACATTCACATTTATTTCAGCATAACACGAAACATCTCATGCATCATGACATTGCATGAAACTAACGTTATTTTTCAGGTTAATTATCCTCTTGATACAGTCAAAATAAAGGTCCATTCGGACGGACATCTGTATCAGTTACATTCAGGATTCAACTACACCTTTCAAATATACTCCATGTCAACATTCATTCTGACATTCTCCCAATGGTGGCATCTCTAAGCCCACCCCAGTTATTCGCTGCAAATACAACAAACAGTATCAGATACAGCCTAACGTATGGTTCATTCTAATTCAGCCCAACATATGACTCTTTCAACTCAGATACGGTCTAACGTACGATCCATTCTGACTCTCAACCACTCCAATACGGTCTAACGTACGACCCATTTGGACCTCCAACTCAGATACGGTCTAACGTACGATCCATTCTGACTCTCAACAACTCCAATACGGTCTAACGTACGACCCATTTGGATATTCAAATCCTCAGATGCTGCCTAGCGTACGGTATATTCCGGGGTGTAGTCTAGCGTACGACTACTTTCTTCTTCAGATACAGCCTAACGTACGGCTCATTCTGCGACTCCAATACGGTCTAACGTACGACCCATTTGGACCTCCAGCTCAGATACGATCTAGCGTACGATCCCTTCTGATCTTCAACAACTCAAGTATGGTTTACTGGACGACCAAGTTAAACCTTCATTTTCTCAGGTGCTACCTTCGGACAGGTACATTCCTGAATGGTAGTCTAGTATACGGCTACTCCCTTTCTCAGGTGCTACCTTCGGACGGGTACATTCCTGAATGGTAGTCTAGTATACGGCTACTCCCTTTCTCAGGTGCTACCTTCGGACAGGTACATTCCTGAATGGTAGTCTAGTATACGGCTACTCCCTTTCTCAGGTGCTACCTTCGGACAGGTACATTCCTGAATGGTAGTCTAGTATACGGCTACTCCCTTTCTCAGGTGCTACCTTCGGACAGGTACATTCCTGAATGGTAGTCTAGTATACGGCTACTCCCTTTCTCAGGTGCTACCTTCGGACGGGTACATTCCTGAATGGTAGTCTAGTATACGGCTACTCCCTTTCTCAGGTGCTACCTTCGGATAGGTACATTCCTGAATGGTAGTCTAGTATACGGCTACTCCCTTGCTCAGGTGCTACCTTCGGACAGGTACATTCCTGAATGGTAGTCTAGTATACGGCTACTCCCTTTCTCAGGTGCTACCTTCGGACAGGTACATTCCTGAATGGTAGTCTAGTATACGGCTACTCCCTTTCTCAGGTGCTACCTTCGGACAGGTACATTCCTGAATGGTGGTCTAGTATACGGCTACTCCCTTGCTCAGGTGCTACCTTCGGACAGGTACATTCCTGAATGGTAGTCTAGTATACAGCTACTCCCTTTCTCAGGTGCTACCTTCGGACAGGTACATTCCTGAATGGTGGTCTGGCATACGACTACTCCCTTTTCAGCAGATTCAACCTAGCGGACGGCCCATTCTGCAACTCAGAGACGATCTAGCATACGATCCATTCTGATCTTTCATCCCCATCAAAGTCATCCGCCTAACAAACAACTCACTCTGGTATCCAGACACAGTCTAATATACGATCCATGCTGATCCCATATCCCCAGCAGTATATAGCATACTCTGACTCCCCAGCAAAGTCGACGGCATAATGGATGACTCACCATACGGTCTGATGTACGACCCGGTGTGACACCCATGTCTCTAGATATCATCTAACGTACGACACAATCTGGAAATCTCCTCAGCAAGTTGCTTGGATGGCATCTCTAAGCCCATCTCCGTCAAGACTGATGGACAAGCGCAAATTTTCGGGGCATTATAGTGTTCAATAATCTTTCACCTCCAGACCACGAACGGCACATGCCATTCTACTCTCTCGGTGCAAGAATATTGAACAGGGGCAGCTGTCATACCCCAAAATTTGCCCATTGAAATTACAAAGCATTTTCCAAGACCCTCTGACTTGTTCTGCAAGGCACTGATATCAAATGGACAAAAGCCCAGCTCACAACAGGCCTAATCCAAAGTGGCCCAAAATAGCTTGCTCGCTAGGCGAGCAATTCCTTCGCCTAGCGAATATCTCAGCATGCCACTCGCCCAGCGAAGCATCAGGTCCAGAAAAAGCCCAAACCTAGTTTGTTCGCTAGGCGAGCAATTCCTTCGCCTAGCGAAGCTTGCGAGAATTTGAAAATTTGGACCTCATTTTAAGCCCATTAGGTCACCATTACCACTACTATAAATACATGCTCTTCTGCCACGAACAAGGACACACAGAGACGGACTCACCCACACGGAGACACTCACACAGAGACCCGGAGGAAACCCTAGCACCGAAACCCTGCTGATCCAAAGAGTTCGGAAGGCGGAAACCCTGAAGGCCGCTTACCCGCTCCGAAGCTACCACCACCCAGCTCAATCCGGCTCGCCAATTCAAGGTTGCAACTCGATTTGCAAACAGGTTTGCATCATTATCATCGCTTTAGTTTCTTAATTGGCATATGATATCACTTTAGGGTATTAATTTACACATGATTATCACTTTGTATTCTGATTTTGCATGTGGTACCGCATTAGTGTCTTAATTTGCATGTGACATCGTTTTGTACTCTCATTTGGCATATGGTACCACTTCATGTTCTTAATTAGTGGAGGATATCATAATTGAATTCGTAAACATTTTGAAGCTTTGCATGAGAATTTAAATGTGCTTGAACATTGTGAAACTGAACCATATAATTATGTGTTAGAGGCCATAGGCCATGCTGCTGATTGAGGTCATAATTTCAAACCCGTGGCCGCTCGCTAGCTCATCGCTAGGCGAGCCCGCAGCGAGCCTTCACTGAGCCTTCGCTAGGCGAAGCAGAAGCGAACAGGACAGGGGCTGCTTTGTCCCTTTGTTGCCCGTTTTATACTTACCTAATCATGACTCTGCATCATTTGCCTTAAATTCCTGGCTGTTATATTCATTTTGTGATGCAATTTCCAATTGTGTTTTATCTCAATGCTATAATCTGTGTGTTAATGGTGTAAAGGCTAGCATACTTCCGAAGAAATAACCGGCTAGGTACACCGCTTTATGCATGGGAAGACTTTCATGGAGATGGACTCTAAATCATTTCACTTTAATGTGAAAATTCATATTGGTTGCCTAACCAATTTTAATGTATTGATCCTTAATGTGTTGATTTTAATGTATCGATTCAATGCGGTATCACCATAATTACCTAATGAACTTAAAACATGGACTTTAAATAAATGATATCGGACCTCTCTCTATTACCCCACGATTACAATATTACGGTCATGTCCCGCGAATATGGGGATATCCTTAGCAAAGACCCTTCGGTAAAATCATCATAGTCCCTCGGATGTTGCCTTCGAAAATACGACTTTGTCCCTCGATGACCCTTCGGTGTAGCCTACGGTTAAATGATGATAGTCCCTTCGAATGCTAAGGTATCCTCACAACTGTTGCCTTCAATGACCAATCGATGACCCTACGATGACCCTCCTACATCCCCAGGATAAAACTACTTACTTCTCAATAGTACGGACAGTTTTACCCTCATAAGGATAGGAAATGCCCGGAAAGACCTCGGACAGGTATAACCTTAATTGCTCATTCATAACAAAAAAATATACTTTTCACCTCACACCTTTCAAACATCTTTTTGGAAAATCACCGCTTAGCATACATCCGCACTAGGATCATTGCCGAGTTATATTCTTCCAAACTATTTTCTAAATTAAAATGAGATAACCACTTTGTATACATTCATGCAAGAATCATTACAAAGTTAAATTCTCATTTTGCAAAACATTTTTTATACATTTTTCAACCACCTTTTTCAAACAAAAGAAACATGAATGATTGAGCAATTAAGAGCCCATGGATAACCATGGATACAAAGGGTGCTAATACCTTCCCTTTGTATAAAGTACCTCCCGAACCTAAGAATTTAAAATTAAGGTCTTTCCTGTTCTTTTCCACCTTTCCTTATTGGATAAAAGAAAAGTCGGTGGCGACTCTTGCTAACCGCGACATTGCGATTACAAAACCACAAAAAAGTCCAGTTCACCGTATGACACTTTCTATGACGTTGTTTGAAGTCCAAGGGATCTAATACAAAAGATGATAGCTTCCTTAACTCTTTCAAGTCAGGACATCTGAAACTGTACTTCTTAGTGTTCCTTCATCCACAATCCATGGTCTAAAAATATTTGCAAATAATACCTTAGTTCCTTGAAAAAAAAATCGTGTGATGAATGTTATGATGCGCATGAATGCATGAATGCAACAATCACAAATAAGGGATCACACACAAGTAAAACAAACAAAGGTCAAGGGATCAATCAAGTCATTGTCAAGATCAATCATCCATTTTGGTGGATTATGGTTTACATCTTATCAACACCTAAGTTCCATTGATATTGACAAGACCTTATTGGATCAACCAAGAATCAAGGGTTTGTTGTGAGTCACGAGCATGGAATCTGGGTAAGGACCATCTCAAAGGAGTGAACTAAGGATAAAACTTGTAGATCATGTTCTAAAAAGTTCGCAGAGTCTTAATTTCATCTATCGGATATTACAGGTTAGGATGACTGACTCATCAACCCATAATATTCTCAAGAGAAACTCATCTGAGTATAGTATCGCATAACAACTGTTATCAAGTCTACACTTGAACAATCTCTGCACTACGTCCTAAATAGGCCAAGAGGGGTTAAATGTTCTACGATCCTCAGCTTCTCGGACCCCATATCAGAGATAGTAATGCCTAGCCACAAATAACTTACGTGACATTCATAACTTCACAAGGGTCTCCACTGAGTAGATGGGTCTCAAGCCAACTTGTTAAGCACTAATCCACACAAGTCAAACATGACTATACCATCCTCATATCTTAATTGCACTCAAGTTCGGGTTAGAACTTATCTCACCACTTAGAGATCACCAAGCACAACAAGTAGATTATATCATATAAACAAATATACATACATCAAATATACAATTATATACATACAAAAAAGTAGGCTAAACCCACTGGAGACTAATCCCAAGTGGAGTCTCCACTTAATTTCTATAGCGGTAAATTCATGACCATCAAACTATGGATAAGCTAGACGTCAATAAAACCAGAGTCGCCACCGCGCTTTTATTGTTTCCAAGTGAAAAGGGAAAAGTACGAACAAAACCCAAAAGATAAGAAGTTTTCAAATTAAAACTAATAAAGTGTCAGAGATTACAGATAAGGGGGTTGGTTACACAGAGGGAAGGTGTTAGCACCCAAAGTGTCCTAGGTACTCCTAGGGAGCCCTTTTTTGTGTGCATGTGTATTTTTGTACAAAAGATGTTTGCAATAAATAGAGTGGAGGGATGAGAAAAGAATTCATTAGTTATATTTTTATGTTTGACAAGACCTTCGGACTTGTGCCTACGTACCAACATAAAAATGAGGGATCAAAACCTCATAGTTCGTGGTAACAATTTCAAAATAGGGGTATTGTTTTTAATAAAAATTTAAGTTTAACAAAGGCACAAAAGTCCTAAAAAGATTTGAATGGGTGTTAGTTTTTTTTGTCTTTTTAAATTTTTAAGTCAAGTATAGTTAGGTTCATTTACAAGTTTGATTAAGTGAAGAGTTTAAAAATGCAATGTCATAAAGCCAAAGTTTCTAATTTGCAATATAGTCTAAGTTAAAAAGCACAAGCAGAGACGATTTTAAAAGGAGGTGGAGATTTGAAATTAGGGAAGTGGGGAAGAGATGAAGAGACTAATCCTAAGCAAAAATTAAAAGTTAAGAGTTGAAAAGATCTTACCAATGGGCTACAATCCAATAGACAAGAATGTCATATAGAAACTCAAATTTCCCTTGGACTTTATAATCAAGCAATACCAATACATAAATAGAAAGATGAAGAGCAAGACATCAAATAAAGATAGCCACATCCAAGCTTAGCAACTCTATGATCTTCTTCAAAATCTCCATGTATCAGATGACTTCAAAGATGACATTAGACACAGGTTTAAAATAACAGCTTCAATATGATCATGTTGCAGATGAACTAAAATGAATCTTCAATATTGTAATAGATGAATGTTTACTTCACAAGCACTTGGTTCCATGAAAGTTGGCATTGGCCAAGTCCTTTTGCATAGGGAGTGTTGCCTAATTCTAAGTCCAAAGTCTCAGATCAAACCAACGGTCCACACAAAATGTATTTTATGGGTTTTTGTTGTTATTATGTACATTAAGGTCGAAAGACCACAAAACACAGACAAGTATATACAAACACAATATAAAAAAATATGGCCCAAGTGGGCAAAGTGAAAATGGCATTAAAGTAAACAAATTGAATGGTATGAATAATGGCAAATGAATAAAAGCTTAAAATTTAAAGTGCATAAAATTAAATGACTTGAAATTAAAAGTTAGTTGTTAGTTGATTAGAAGTTAGTATTGCTTTTGCTTTATTTTGTTTAAGTCATTCTTTGGAGAACACCTAACCCACTTATCACAAGCATGGATCCTTGAACCAAGACATCTTTCAAAGGAAGGAAAAAGGCCAAGTTTCCACACAATACCATGAAAGAAGGGAGACTTACAATCTCACTTACTGGAATGTTATGCCTTTTTGTGTCACAAATTTAGCGCTATGTTAAGCAATCGTAATTGGACTTATGTAGAAGTCACAACTATTTGAGGTTGGGCAATAGAATTTTGGTTTTAATGCATGTTAGAGACATAGTATAATGGACTTTGCTCGTGAGTCATACCACATAAAAAAGAATCTGCAAAGTGGTGGACCTAATCTCATCCATACTCATGTTTATTTTGCAATCAACTAGCCTTAGGATATAGAGATATCATAAGTCCATGACATGAATGAATAAAGAAGGGGAATAAGATGAAGAGGGAGAGGGAATAGAATCAACACCAATTGGTCAAAGGAGGACTTTTACCAAATTAAGATCCTTCATTCATTTCGGAAGATCAAATATACATTTCATCAATCCCCTAAATCCAATGATCTTAACCTAACAAAGTCAAATCAACCTTGACCATGGCGCAACAACACAAGTTAAACTCAACAAGTCAATTAAAATGGCTTGAAATAATTTATTTGGCATTTAATCAATTAAAAATAATTAAAATATGCATTAAATTAAATTATGGTTTGTCAATTTCCTAAAACCTCATCAAAATACCAAAGAAATGGCCATGAAATTTATCATAGGTCAAACAAGGTCAAAGGACCTTGGAGAAAAAAATTCATAATTTTTGGAAACTTAAAAGTATTTTTAAACAATTAAAAATATTCACAAATCAATAAATCATGAAAAATATTAATAATGATTCAAAAATTAATTTTAATTCAGAAAATGAAAGAGGATTTTATTTTAAAAAAATTGGTGAAACTCTCATATTTTTTGGATCAATATTAAAATTAATATGAATTAATGAAAATAACACAATTAAAATGAAATTCAAATAATCAGAAAAAACGTGAACCACTTGATCTCCCTCATTAATTGAGGTGGCGGATCAAGTGGCCACAAGCGCGCGTTCCATGTTGGACTTGAGTCAGCGCGCCACAAAGTATGTAATCAAAACCAACGCTCGTGATTAAAACAAATTGAATAGGTCATGTGGCTCTGGACCTTGCCAACTCACTATAGGAGCAAATCTCCATCACCTTCTCAGGCGAGCCTCACCGGACTGGTCCAATCATAACCATCACTAAAATAAAAAATAAGGACATGATTTTAAAGTAAAAATGGAACTGAGCACGAATCTGACCTCAATTTATCCTAACTTCGAGTATCTTGAGAGATACATAGAGTTGAAATTTGAGGTGCATGACCTGAGTTGCTTCGATTTGACCTCAAAGCAACTCAATATTCTTGCCTACATCGGTAGGACTTCAGACAACCAAGGAACCAAGAGAATTATGGAGAATTGAGTGAGAATCGAAGAGATGGAAATTTCCGGAAAATACCTTCAATGTAGGTCAGAATTTGCTTGCTCTTGCTTTGATTCGTGCTTGATCTCACTCAGGAAGCTTGCAGAAGTAGATTAGAATCAAACAAAGGCTTTGGATCCATGGAGTTTTGAATCTCAAAATAGTGAAATTCAAACTCAATTTTCAAAGAAAATTCTCAGGATTATCCTTTCAAATGGAAGGGTTTGGGGTCTTGGAGCAAAGCTGACGCGAAGAAATCCCCAATTCTGAACCTAGAGGCTTATATTTATAGCTGAGTCACATGTTATTTGCACCTTCATAGTGAATTTCCAAATTTGGAAATGGATGATGCATTCTTGCATGGGCGTGTAAAGGCCCATGAAGTTACTCCTTTAGGTGCATAATCAAGTGTGAATGAGTCTAAAATCAACTTGGAATGCAAGGCAATTGTACACAACTGTTTGAAGTTTTGATTTTGCCAAATGATGATGCCATGTTTAAGCCATGTGTAGACCATTCAGATCTTCTCCAAAATGGCTAAATTTGGACTTTTTGGAAATTTTAGATCAAGAGAAACAACTCTTATGTTGAACACTTTTCCATTTGAAGCTTGTATCATGGTGAATTTTGAGGTGGAAGTTTGGAAATTTTAACATATAAATTGTTTTCTAAGTGTCAAGCCATATCTTCACTTATTCCACCTTGGCTAACTTTTTGTGTGAGCTTCAAATGAGAAAAAGGTATTCATCAAAGTTGTAGCTCTTTCACAATCCTTCAACATGGTCACAAATTTGACCTCATTTGGATTTGATATGAAGGAGTTATGCATTTTTGAAGTTGAGGAAAATCACTTGTTCAATGGTATTGGTCCAAAATGACCTATAATGTATCCTCATATCACATGCTCATAAAAGTTGAATTATCTCTTCCTCCAAACATAAAAGTTGAATTAGGAACCTTGAATTTATTTGTGCAACTTGGAAATCTTACATCTCATAAAGATTGAGCAAGTTATGGTCTTGGGAAGTTGACCTCCAAATTAGGGTTTAGACAAAATGACCTATAATCTTTCAACATAAAAAATGACTTTCCAACAAAAACTAGCTTTAGACTTCAACACAAAATTTGTTTGTAATGTCATTTAGAGTAACAATTATCTTGGAATCATTTTCATATGATAAAAAATTGTAGGAGATAAGGTCTAGGGGACCCCAGTTTTGATCAGATGAATTCCTCTAGTCAACTACCATCAACCATCTTGCAAACTTGCAATTCTCTTGACTTTTGGGACTCATGGGAGATCATATATGCATAAGATGATGAAATTTGATGTATACCTTGAATTATTTGATTAATTGATAAAGAAGCTTGTTGACGAAGTTACACAAGATACCCAGATGAACTAGGGTTTCAAAGGCAAACCAACTCCAAACTCTTGATGATTTCTTGATCAAAATAACATGTGGAGCTCATGGGGATCCATATATGATGTCTAGAGCTATAGTAGACCAATCTTGATTGAGATCTTTGCAATGAGGGTCTCAAACCCTAGATATGAGCTTGATAGATCAAAGATGAGCACATGCTCTACCTGCAAAAGAGTTAGATTATACAAAGACATATTTTTGGTATTTTGGATAGTAAAAATGATAAAATACAAGATATAATACAATCACATTGTACTTGGTGGTCTCTTCCAATACAAACCCAATGAATGAGGGGTAAGGAGGATGCCAAGGTATGATCCCAATGCTAATGCATATGATGAAGTAGCATGAGGGATCTTAGGGTCAAAATTGGGGTCTTACAGATAGAATGATGGGGGATGATTCTGGTGAGGTGACTTCTGGTTCAAAGTCGATCATTCCTTCAGGAGTTCCTTCGGAAACATGTTCGTCATAAGCACTCCTTGCAGGAGATTTTCTAGGTGGTGTGACATATGGATTAGTTGGTTGGGGAGAAGAAACAATTAATGGTGGTGAGGTGGGTGTATTTTGTAATTATGGAGAAGATGATGGATGTGGTATAAATGAATGTTCTAAAGTAGGAATATAAACTATAGGAGTTTCTGTGACAGATGTTGTTATGGTTTTTGTAGGTTGTGGTATATTGATAGTATGTGGTGGTGGTGGTGGTAAATTTTTAATAGGAGTTGAAATGGGTGGAGTTATTTCTGGTGTGGGTAAAGAAAGTGGTTAAGACATAATAGGTTGAAATGGTTGTGTTGGAACATAAATAGAATCATAAGAGTCAATAGGAAACTTACCAGATGCTCTTAATGGTTGAACAACCCCAGACGTATCTTTCAGGATCATAGCCTTCTGGCACTCACTTAGAGGCACCTCATATTCATCTTGAAAGATAGTGACCTTTTTCTTCTTCTGAGCTCTAGAGGATCCTTCTCCTCTGAATTCCGTTTTCCTTTTATCGTGAACGTATGGGTAAGTTTCTAGAATATTTAGATGATCCACCAAAGGGTTGATTCCATACTTGAGACATCTTTCCATATAGGCCATCAGAACCTATGGGGGACTCACTTTGGTGAATATGGGATAGTCATCTATTGGATTTCTGGTACCAAAAATATCATCCTTGGACATAACGATATTTGGTCTTCTAATCTTTGAGATGAGACCCATACTCTTTAAGTTCTTACCCCATAACACTTTCCTGGCATCCTTTACCAGCTCCTCTGTTAGCCCACTGACCAGAAGGTCATCTACCACTCCACTTTCCACCAGAATGTATGAGATTAACCTTCCATTTGGGATGAATTTTATTCTGGATTTCTTGGAGGATCCACCACTTCTGGATTCTCTGATAGAATCCCTGATGAATTTGAACATAAGCGATGGCAAATCTAACTTAACTCCTTTCTCTAGAAGGAACAACATAATCTTCTGACGAGTACTGATGTAGTCATAACTATTGGTACTTGGTCTGTGATTGATACACCCCAGGATAATATTAAACCAAACTCTAAGATTGTTGGTTAAATCCTTTGCACTGGGACCCTTTTCATCAGCAAAATTGGCACCCTTTTTGAAGATCATTGGAGAGATGTCACCGTCCCTCTTAGCTGAGATGGTTGCACTATGAACTCTTTTCCATTTGCCATCAGGCCCAATGAGGTCAGCAATGGACTTTTCTGTGATGATAATTTTCCTATTCACAACATAGGAAGTGATTGTTTCTCTTTCTGCAGTGGCATGAACCCATAATTGCTTGACAAGCACAGGATAGACTGGACCTATGAGTCTCTCGAAGAGCTTGTTCCATCCTTGAAAATTTACGGTTTATGTGAAATCGAAACCACTTTCTTTGATATTTTTAAAGTCTAAGATCGTTTCACAGAGCACCGTGAGTTTATTTACTAGAGTATGTAGAGTGAGGTCAGGAATTCCTTCTAGAATAGTGTCTGTAGGATGAAGTTGTTGTTCAGCAGACTTTGCAGATTGTTAAGCCATTGAAGATTTTCGTTCAGCCATTTGAGTGATGAAGATGAAGATGGAGATGAAGAAACATTGAGAGAGAGAGACAGAGAGACAGAGAGTTTTGAGGTTGAAAAACGTGAAAGTGTAGGATAAATGTGTGCGTAGTGTGAAAATGTGAGTGATATGAGTTTAAATAGACAATTTTAAAACCAATGTGTCACGCTTTAATCACGCATGCTCAGAAATTGGGGGAAGTGTAAAGGTTTAGACCTAATTCCAAGAATTGTTAAAACCAATGTGTCACGCTTTAATCACGCATGCTCAGAAAGTGGGACAACTGTCTCCACTAAGAATCACACAAAATCAAACGACAAGACAAACATTAAATGCTTCAACTGTTCAAAATCAAGAAGACAAATCGATAAGATTGCTTCTGATTAGAACCTTTCGGATTCCTGAAAAACTTCATTGCTTCAGAAAGCTTCAAGTTTCAGAGTTAGAAAGAAAACAATCTCAGAGTCTAATCTAGAGTTATGGAGACTTTACATTCTGAATAATATCTTTTCATTCTGGACACGGTTTCGTAAATAGATTTTCCATAATGAATATGAATCTATCTTCAACAATGGGTTTTGGAAAAATATCATCGCATTGATGGTCTGTATCAACAAATTTTAAGTGAAAATTTTCCTTATGAACATAGTCACGTAAAAAATGATATTTTATTTCAATATGTTTAGCCCTAGAATGCAAGATATGATTCTTAGATAAACATATATCAGAAGTATTATCATATAGAATAGGAATGTTACTCTCAAATATCTGATAATCTTCCAGCTGACTCTTCATCCAGAGTATCTAAGTGCTGCATCTAGAAGCAGCAATGTATTCAACTTCGGCTGTTGAAAGCGCAATTGTTGATTGTCTCTTACTGGACCATGAGATTAAGTTGTCTCCCAAAATTGGCAACTTCCATAAGTCCTTTTTCTTTAAATTCTATCTCCAGCGTAGTCAACGTCACAATAGCCTACTAATTTATACTCACTTTATTTTCTATAAAATAAACCAAGATTAGTAGTACCTTTCAGATACCAAAAGATTCTCTTAACAACAGTTAAGTGAGTTTCCCTATGATCTGATTGGAAGCGAGTACATAAGCATACACTAAATAAGATGTTAGGTCTAGAAGTTGTTAGATACAGAAGAGAACCTATCATACCTCTAAAAAGCTTCTGACTTACTTTACTGTTTACCTCTTCTTTTTCCAGAATGCATGTAGGATGCATCAGAGTCTTTGATAGCTTACATTCTGATAAGTTGAGTTTCTTCAGAAGTTCCTTTGTATATTTGCTTTGATGAAGATACATGCCTTCTGGTCTTTGATCAATTTGAATTCCCAGAAAGAATTTCATTTCTCCCATCAGACTCATTTCAAATTTTGCATGCGTAGACTTAGCAAAATCCTTGCACAACGACGCATTAGCAGAACCAAAAATAATATCATCAACATATACTTGCATAACCAGAATGTCATTCTTGAAGGTTTTGCAAAAGAGAGTTGTGTCCACTTTTCCTCTGGTAAAATTATTTTCCAATAAAAAGTTTCTTAGTCTATCATACCAAGCTCTTGGTGCTTTCTTTAGACCATACAAAGACCTTTTTAGCTTAAAAAACTCAGGATTTTGATAACTTTCAAAACCAGGAGGTTGATGCACATAAATTTCTTCAGAAATATAACCATTCAGGAATACACTCTTAAAATCTATTTGATAAAGTATGATGTTATGATTGACTTTAAAGGAAATTAAAAGATGAATAGACTCTAACATGGCAACTGGAGCTAAGTTTTTTGTATAGTTTATACCTTATTGTTAGGTATAACCTTGAGCTGCCAATCGAGCTTTGTTTCTGACAACTTCGCCTTTCTCATTCAGCTTGTTTTTGAAAACCCATATGGTTCCAATGACATGGCAACCTTTTTTGTTTCTTTACAAGATCCCAAACATCATTTTTGGTGAATTGATTCAGTTCATCTTGCATGGCCAGAATGCATTCATTATCTAGAAGAGATTCATCAATGGAGGTGGGTTCTATCAGAGACACCAAACCTAGAAGAGTTTCTTCAGAAGATCTTAATGAAGATCTCGTTCTGACTAGAGCATTCTTGTCTCCTAGAATCAGTTCTTCCGAATGAGAAGTTCTTGATCTACTCTTCTTCTGATGAGTTGGATCAACAGTTGCTTCTGGTTGAGTCGATTCTTCAGACTCTTTAGCCTTGCCTTATGAGTCTTTTTCTCCATAGACAATCTCTTTAGATTCTAAAAGATTAATCTTCAGATCTGCAAATTTCTCAACTAGCTTTGACTTTTCAGGTTCAAACTTATCATTGAATATCACATGAATTGATTCTTCAACAATTTTTGTTTCTATATTAAAGATTCTATAGCCTTTAGAGCATTCAGAATATCCTAACAGTAAACACTTATGTGCCTTAGAGTCAAACTTGCCAAGATTCTTTTTAGTGTTTAACATAAAGCATTCACATCCAAAAGGATGAAAGTAAGAAATGTTGGGTTTTTTGTTCTTCCAAAATTCATAAGGAGTCTTACCTATAATAGGTGGCATGGAAATCCTGTTATGAATATAACATGCTGTGTTGACTGCTTCTGCCCAGAAATGCTTAGCCATATTAGTTTCTTGGATCATGGTGCGGGCCATTTCTTGTAAAGTCATATTCTTCCTTTTTATAACTCCATTTTGCTGTAGAGTTCTAGGACACGATAAATCATGGGAAATACCATTTGAATCAAAAAGATTTTCAAAGTGTTTATTTTCAAATTCACCACCATGATCACTTCTGACTTTGAATATTTTGCAATTTGTTTTTGTTTGCACTAGTGAGCAGAAGGTTGAGAACATAGAGTGAGACTCATCCTTGTGTTTCAAGAACTTTAATCATGTCTAACAACTATAGTCATCAACAATGACTAATCCATACTTCTTTCCATTGATAGAAGCAGTTTTCACTGGTCCAAACAAATCAATGTGTAGAAGTTCTAATGGTCTATAGGTAGAAACAACAATTTTAGCTTTGAAAGATGTTTTAGAAAACTTGTCTTTTTGACATGCTTCACAAAGATCATCTGAAGTGAACTTCAGTTTGGGTAGACCTCTGACTAATTCAAGCTTATTTAGCTAATAAATCCTTCTCATGCTAACATGACCCAAATGTCTATGCTAGACCCACTGCTCTTTGTTAACAGACATTAGACATTTTAAATTTTGATCTTCAAGATCGGAAAGTATGATTTTGTAAAAAAAACATTTCCTCTTTCCATTAAAAAGGATTGGGCCATCTTTTTTATTAACAACCTTACAAGCCTTTTGATTGAAGACAGTATCATAAATGTAGCGGTAAATTCATGACCATTAAGCTATGGATAAGCTTGACGTCAATAAAACCAGAGTCGCCACCGCACTTTTATTGTTTCCAAAGGAAAAGGGAAAAGTACGAACAAACCCCAAAAATAAGAAGTTTTCAAATCAAAACTAATAAAATGCCAGAGATTACAGGTAAGGGGGTTGGTTACACAGAGGGAAGGTGTTAGCCTCCAAAGTGTCCTAGGTAGTCCTAGGGAGCTCTTTTTTATGTGTGCATATGTGTTTGGTATAAAAGATGTTTGAGGAAAATTGAGTGTGGGGATGAGAAAAAGAATTCATTAATTATATTTTTGTGTTTTACAAGACCTTCGGACTTGTGCCTACGTACCAACATAAAAATGAGGGATCAAAACCTCGTAGTTCGTGGTAAAAATTTCAAAGTTAGTGAATTACTTTTAACAAAAGTTTAAATGAAAAGGGCACAAAGGGCCAAAATTTTGAATGAGGTTGTTAGTTCTTTTTGTCTTTTGAAATTTTAAGTCAATATGATTAAGTTTATTTACAAATTTGATTTAAGAAAAACTTTGAATATCCATTGGCATAAGGCCAAAGTTTTTATTTAAAATAAGGTGTACGTTTGAAATTTCAAGCAAAGAAAGTGTTAATTTTAAAAGGGGGAGAGATTTTTGAAATTTAAGAAGTGGGAGGAGATGAAGAGACTACCCTATGTATAAAATTAAAAGTTAAGAGTTGAAAATATCTGGCCAATGGGATGCAATCCAACAGACAAAAATGTCATATAAAAACCCACTTTCCCTTTGAACTTTGAATCAAGCAATAATCAATAAGCAATTAGCAATATCCAGACATCATTAAGATCAAGGCATCAAATAAAGATAGTCACATCCAAGCAAGCAAATCCGATAGCTAGAAATCTTCATTATCTTCTCAAGTATTAGATGAAATATTCCTTGATCAACTCAGAACAAAGCATTAGACACAAGATCAAAATATCAATTAGCACCAAGACAAAGTAGCAGATGAATTCAAACAAAACCCAAGGCTTGCATCGGATGAAGGCTCGGTTCACAATAGCTTGGTCTCAAATGTTGGCGTTGGCCAAGTTCTTTTTGCATAGGGGATGTTGCCTAATCCGAAGTCCAATAGTTCATATCAAGATCAATATTCCACCAGATATTTTTTTTTAGGGTTTTTGTTGTTATTAAGTGTTTTAAGGTCCTAAGACCATAAACAAAACCAAAATGCACAAAGAATATATACAAATCACGAGATATGGCTCAAATGAGAAAGTGAAAATGACATAAACATAAACAAGTTAAATGGAATGTAAATGGAAATGACTGAAATTTAAATTGCATAAAGTAAATGACTTGAAAGTAAAGCAATATTAACTAGAATTGGTCAAATGTTAGTCAATGGTTATTTAAGTGTTAGTGGTGTTTTTTTAATTGATTAAGTCATTCTTTGGAGGACACTCAACCATCTTTTCACAAGTATGACTCCTTAAACCACGACATCTTTCATGAGAAGGGTGCCAACTTGGATAATTGAACAAGTATGTCAGTAGCTCTCATGAAAGGAAAAAAGGTCAAGTTTCCACACAATACCATGAAGAATGGGAGACTTACAATCTCACTTACTAGAATGTTATGCCTTTAGGGTCAAATTTAGCTCTATGTTAAGCAATCGTAATTGGACTTATGTAGAAGTCACAACTATCTGAGGTCAGGTAATAAAAATTTAGGTGTTAATGCATGTTAGAGATTTGGTATGATGAACCAAACTCCTAAAACATACCACACACTTAAATAAAAAGATCAAGAGGGATGGGCATATCTCAGTCATACTTGTATTGGTTCATCTGACACAAGGTCATTGATGAACCAATTAGCCTTAAGACATTAGAGATATAATTGGTCAAATGAGGGAATTGGAAAGAATAGTGATGAAGATGAAGAAGGAGGGGAAGATAGAAACACAAATTGACCAAGGGAGGATTTTATCAAATCAAAACCATTCATTCATTTTCGAAGATGAAATGTACATTTCATCAATCCCCTAAATCCAATGGTTTTGATCCAACCAAAGTCAAATCAACCTTGACCAAGGCCCAAACAAATAGTCAAACATCACAAGACCATAAAAATGGCTCAACATAATTCATACACATTTAATCAATTAAAAATAAATTTAAAAATGAATTAAAATGCATTTTAATTTGGTCAAAACCTAAAATCTCTTCAAAACACCAAATAAATCATGATTTTGGAAAAGTCAGAAGTATTTTTAAACAATTAAAAAATATGCACAAAAATATTTAATTCATGAAAAATATCAAAATTAATCCAAAAAATAATTTTATTTTAAAATAAAGATTTTTGGTGAAAGTCCCATATTTTTTGGAGAAAAATATTTAAAGATTTTTGGTGAAAGTCCCATATTTTTTTGATTAAAAATGAAATTATTATGAATTAAACAAAAAAAAGGATTAAACATAAAATCAGAAATTTAAATAAAAATAGAAAAAACAAGGTCCATCGGATCTTCCTCATTAATTGAGGTGGCAGATCTGATGGCCACACGCGCGCGTTCGATGGTGGTCATCAATCAAAGAGATGTACACGTGGTAATCAAAAGCAATGGTTCAAATTATAACATCCAATTATGATCAGATGGTCGGGAGGTGTGCCAACACACCACTGGAGCTAGGGCTCCGGTCATCTTCTACGGTGACCTCCATCGGACCGGTCCAACTTCATCTCAATGGAAAATGAAAAACAAGGACACTATTTCAAAGAGAAAATGCTCAGGATCATGAATCTGGCCTCAATTTTCTCCAATTCCAAGTATATAAAAAGATACAGGGATTTAAATTTTGATGATCATGAACTGAGTTACTTCGATTTGACCTTAAAGCAACTCAATCTTGTTGTCTACATTGGTAGGACTTCAGCCAACCCAAAATCACAAAGAATGGTGACGAATTAAGAGAGAATCGAAGAGATGAAAATTCTGGAAAATCACCTTTGAGTGAGCTTCAAACTTGCTTGATCTTGCTTCCAATTGGCCTTAGCTTGACTTCAGAAGCTTGTAGGAGTTGAATTGGATCAAGGAAAGGCTTGGATTCTTGGAGTTTCAATCTCAAAGCAGAAGGAGATTTGAAGCTCTATTTTCAAATGAAAACCTTCAAGATTATCCTCTAATGGTGAGGGTTTGGATTGCAGATTCAAATCTTGGGCAAGGTGTGTGTCTTATTTCTGAGGCCATGAGCTTGTTTAAATAGGCAAGGGAATTCATTTTTGAACCACTTGAAAATTTGAAAAGTTAGAAACCATAGTGCATGGATTCATGGGCAATGATTTTGGTCTAAATAATGATGCAATATAACTTCAATCCGTGCCTAAAGAGTACTGAGGTCATCGCATGGAAGCATGCAAAGAGGAATGATCATTTGAATCCAAAACTTGCCAAAACAAATCCCACAAAGGATCCATGCTCAAGTCCCTCAATTTTGGTCCCAATGAGGTGATCTTGGACTTTTTGGAAAGGTGGCATCAAGGGGAACAACTTTTATGTTGAACACTTTTCCATTTGAAGCTTGGATCATGATGCACTTTGAGGTGAAAGTTTGGAAAACCAAACATATTTGAAAATTTTCGAAGTACCAAGTCAAAAGTTCACTTCTTCCACCTTGAATAACTTTTGTTATGGGCTTCAAATGGAAAACGTTTCTTCATCAAATTTGTATCTCTTTAAAAACTATTAAATTTTGTCACAAATTTGACCTCATTTGGATTTATAATGAATGAGTTATGCATTTTAGAAGTTGAGGAAAATCACTTGTTCAAAGGTAATGGCCCAAAATGACCTATAATGTTTTCTCTTGGAACATGCATTTTCAAGTTTAATTTGAAATTATTTTAAACATAAAAGTTGAAAATAAAATCTTGAATTTTATCATGGAACTTTAATGGCTTTCATCTCATAAAAATTGAGCAAGTTATGGTCCTTGGAAGTTGACCTCCTAACTAGGGTTCAAACAAAATGACCTATAATCTTTCACCATAAAAAATGACTTTCCAAGAAAAACTAGCTCTTGACTTAAACATGAAAGTTTTTTATAATGTCATAAGGAGTAAGTTTTCTCTTGGCATAATTTTCATATGACAAACATTGTAGGAGATAGGGTCTATGGAACCCCAGTTTTGACCTGTTAACTTTCTCTGGTCAACCCCCATGAACCAACTTGCAAACCTAACATTCTCTTGATATTTGGGACTCGTGGAGGATCATATATGTGCAAGATGATGTAAAATGAAGTATCCCTCGAAATATTTGATCAAATGTTGAATAAAATTGTTGAGGAAGTCACACAAGTTACTCAGAGGAATTAGGGCTTCCAAGGCAAACAAGCTTCAAACTCTTGATGAATTCTTGATCAAAATGATATGTGAAAACCATGGGGATCCATATGTGATGTATAGAGTCAATTTAAACCATCTCTTGATTGATCTCTATGCATTGAGGGTCTTAAACCCTATATATGAGCTTGATGGAGCATGGGTGAACACACACACTACCTACAAAATCAACAAACTATACATTAACATATTTTTGGTATTTTGGTTAGTGAATAATGAAAATAAAAGTATGATATAATAAAATATGCTTGGTGATCTCTCCCAAAACAAACCCAATGAATGAGGGATAAGGAGGATGCAAAGGTGTGATCCCAAAGCCAATGCATATGATGAGATAGCATGAGGGATCTTAGGGTCAAATTGGGGTCTTACGGCTGCCCCAATTTAAGGACATTCTAATTTAGGATGTGAAGGTTAAAATAATCATATCAACTTAGTAGAATGGACTTTATTAACAACATATAGAAACAAATTTTGGTCCCTAAGAGACCTCATGATGCAGATCCTGTGAAATGTTAAAAAATAATATATGTGGGGAAAATATTGCCACAAAGAAAAAGAATCCGAAGAGACCGAAAGTCTACAGGAGCATAATGCATTCCATAAGAAAAACTCACTGGGGAGACAGAGACCATATGGGGATAAGAAGTTGTGCGTAGGTCAGGACATGCCTGATCGTCGGGATTCGCAAGTGCACGAATAACGTAAAAGTAATATAAAAGAATATCGATCCCACAGAGACCAATCGTCAATCTATCGATTTCTATCGTTACGATGTTTATCTAAGGCGGTATAAAAGATATATTGGGTTTGCAAAATAACGGTAAATAATATATGCAGGTAAAGACAGGTTGAATGTAATTCATGTTAGTTAACTGGTGTTTCGATTGTCTAAATAGAACTATTTATGAGGCAATATTTTCCACTCTTGAAAAGAATCCATTTAACGGGAACTGTCGCTTTCACGTATTCAGAACCGAGTTTACCCTTAAATTAAGGCCTTTTATTGTCACTTATAAAAGGTGCGCAGAACGCTAAAGTAGTAAACCTATTTTTAAGAAATGAGACTCGTAAACTTAGTTGAAAAGTGATTTTGATTTGGAAAGTTTACCCAAGGAATTTCCTGACTTTAAACCTATCAACGCGTCCGAAAACAGTTTCAAAAATAGTTTTTTCTTAAAATGATAAAGATTCCTAGTTACTAAGCCAGGGTGCTTTCGCACTCCTCGAATAGTTAAAACTAACCAACTTTGTTTTAGAAAACTCAGGTTAAAAATCAAAACAGCCTTTAAAGTATTTCTACAAATTTCAATATGTGAAACATTACTTTAACCGCGGTCCTTACTTTCTAACCTTTAAAAGATTTAGCCAGACATGGTAACACAAACAAGCATAACGGTGTTAATCATGATGAAAAGTTTGTTTTAGAATGTGAGGCGTAGAGAACGATTAAATTGCGTAAAATAAATAAAGTAAAGCGAGTGCGAAAAATAAATAAAATAAAGCGAGTGCGAAAAATAAATAAAGTAAAGCGAGTGCGAAAAATAAATAAAATAAAGCGAGTGCGGAAAATAAATAAAATAAAAGCGATGCGGGAAATAAATAAAATAAAAGCGATGCGGGAAATAAATAAAATAAAAGCGATGCGGGAAATAAATAAAGAAAGCGATAAATAAGAACCTCCTTCAAACGGAGGCTTCGATTCTGGTACAAAAATAAACCTCCGATTTATGAAGCTAAAGACGACAGCAACCCGAAGTGACCCAACTCAATCTCACAAAGGTGCGATAACCCCCCGATTGGACGGATTATCGCTATTACAAATGATAAATATATGCTTAGTGTTGTAAAACTAAGTTGGATGCTAGAAAACCAAATGAAATGAGCTATTTATAGAGATTTTTAGCAGTTTATAAAGACCATGGTGCCCTCCAACTTCCCCGTAGTGGGGCTTAGTGAGAACGTGATTTCCAAAGGTGGCGCCCGCCATCCCTTCATGGAGCCCGCCATGTGTGTAAATGGGGTGGATCATGGAAACGTGGCGGTTACCTCCTAGTTGAGGGCTGATGACTCATGGCTTCCCCTATAACGGCCTCCATGTGCAACGCCATGTGTGTCATTGCGCCGAAAAACCTAATTTTAGGTCTTTTTGCTTCGTTTCTTCCAAAAGAGTCTGAAAGTGCTAAATATCTGAAAACAAGAGAAAAGAGAGCATAGTACAAATAAAATGATAATAAAGTCCTGATAAACATCTGAAATCCGAGTCAAAAACACGGTGTAATTCGGTGTGATCAAATTCTCCCACACTTAAACCTTTTCTTATCCTCAAGTAAAACTCTTTATAGTTTATGTAAGAAAATCAGTATCAACTAGAGTTAATTTGAGGCAAAAAGAGTTACGAGTTCATTAAAGGAGTGTATCGATAGGTACTAACTAATTGAACTAAGGGTATTATAGTGACACTTTCCGCAATAGCGGTCGTAGGCTTCGTTCCTATACAAATCAATCCACATTACCCCACCATACCTAAGCCTTCTTTTTGTTTTCCTAAAGTCATTTTCATTCAAGTGCAATCACATTAAGCCTGATATCTGTACATACTCATAGTAAAGTGACCGGTTAGTGATTATGATCTTAAGCATGAGGCTCTGGTACATAAGTTGGTGTAACCCTTTTATTCAACCTAATTTGCAGTCGTGGGGGATCGGATCATAATCCAACCTACCAAGTTCAGCACTAGATACCTCTGAACCAACCAGCAAATAGGCTTATTATTTTTATTTTTCTAAGCATTGGGGCTCCGGTACATAAGTTGGTGTAACCCCTTTATTCAATCCAATTTGCAGTTGTGGGGGATTGGATCGTAGTCCACCCTACCAAGTTCAGCTCCAGATACCTCTGAACCAACAAACAAATAGGCTTATTATTTTATTTTTTTATTTTCTTCTTCTGCATGTTCCGCATATGTTTTTATTTTGCTGGGTTAAATGACTGTGTGAGAGTCACCTAGCCCGGATTTTCATGCGGCTTGGGAACAAAGCAGGGATTTTTGTGATCATTCACTTATTTTCATCGGTCCCCTACGTAGAGCATGCTTAAGCCGGAGATGACTGCTAGGATAAACTACTTAAGGACTTATTTGGAACAAAAACTAGGGTTACATCATATGGGGTATCGGGATCGACTCTTATAATCATGAAGCCTAAGTTGTTAAGACAATACCGATTTTTAGAAAAAGTTTTCCCAAGTCTTTTACATCCTATTATAAACCTGTCTTAAAGCCTGAATGTTCGAGATGTACTGTTTTCTTGGCTAAAAATTTTTTTTGGTAAGGTTAAGGAAATGGGGGAAATAAGGATACACTTACACGGATGACTTGTCAGACACATGTTATTTTATTGAAAGGGAAAAACAAGCAACTAAAACATAAAACATACTAAAATTAAAATAAAATGGTAAAAAGTGATAAAAGTAAAGGAAAGCGATAAAAAGCAATAAAAATAAAGGAAAAATGAAAAGAGATGAAATCTCCTCCCACACTTAAACCGAACATTGTCCTCAATGTTTCGATATGAGATAGGGTAGGAGTAACCTGGAAGAGAGAGAGAGAGAGAGAGAGAGAGAGAGAGAGAGAGAGAGAGAGAGAGCTAGGGGTGAGCATCGGTACCGTCACCGTCACCGCCCTAGTCAGGATGCCTGGGTCGACGACGTCTGGATCAAGTACTAAGTCCTTCCTGCAACTGCTGAGAGCGACCTAGGAGAGATCCTTGGGTGGCCTTGATGAGAGTGAAGTGACGCTCATTAGACTGTCGCATGCGTTTCTGCTCATTAGTGATCGCAAGCAAAGACTCAGTGACAGTCTGATGTGCTCGCTCACTACGCTGCTAGGAAGCTACCATAAAACTCATATTATTTGATAGTTGTTGGTTTATGGTGTTCAGGAGGGTGTCACACCTTTCCTCACAAGCCAGGTGCTCACGCCACATCTCCTCGGTGATGTAGAAACCGGGAGTGGTACCTGTAAAAGGGTTAGAGGAAGAAGGTGTGATGTGTGCAGGTGATGCAGCAGGAATATTATGAGTCGGTGACTTGTCGCGCCGGTCATACCATCATCGGTCCCCTGCCCTTCGTCCATAGGAATGTTAGGTGGAAAAGGACCGGTAAAGGGTGGAGCATCAAGATCGTATGTCCAATTCCTTGCATGTCGCACATCTGTACGTTGAGAGCAAGGTAGGACAACACTAGGTACAGCTGCACCATGTATCATGAGGTAGAAACCACCTTCTCGCCGCACCTTGCATAATTTCATATCTTTCAAAAACTTCAAGTTAATGGTGCGGTGAGGGAGTGGTTCCAAGGTGGCTAACTCAGCGTGTAGATTCAACGCTCTAGCAATGGAGGTAATCAAACCACCTAAAGAGATGGTTCCTCCTTTCTTAAGGATGGAAAACATATGGGCCAACATGAAAGAAACAGGATTGATCCTGCGATTAGTGAGGCACCCCTGTAAAAATAGCAATTCTCGGGCATTTACTTTGTTAGAATTTTCCTGGCTAAATATAGTACATGCCAAAAGGTATCTAAAAATACGTATGGCCGGGTTATGGATATTAGAAGCCAAAATTCCTTCGAAGGAAGTGACATTCATATTAGATAATTGGTTCCAAAAGGTAAGTGCCTCGAGTTCCCATTCAGCATATAAGGGCGTCTGACAAATAGCACCATCACCATAAGGCATTCCGAGCAAACCCGCTAAAGCATCGGTAGTGTACTCGTTTTCTACATTAAACATTCTAAAATAAACGGTGCCTACCGTGCTAGCAGTGCCAGGATGGACAGTGTAAATTAGGGAACTTAAAAATTCCCTAGTGAGCCTATCGTAGGTGGGCGCTTTACTAGCAAAAATATCGTGTAATCCTAAATTTTCTAGCATGTGGAATACACTATGATATGTGCCTAGAGTGTACAAACAGTCTTCGTCGACATACTTGGTAGCAAGGATCTCCCGAGTTTGCAATCTTTGCAAAATCTTGTTTTGTCGCTCACCGGGCTTTCCTCCACGAAAAGTGATGTTGTAAAACTCCATTCTGACCATTAATGGAGGTTGTAGAGAAAAATGAGTATTTATAGAAAAGAAAAGAGAAAATGGGATTTAATGGATTTTTGGTGGATAGTTGGAGAAGTGAAGTTGGAGAATTGTAATGGCTTGTAGTGAAAATGAGAAGCTTGAAAAATTTTATGAATTTGGTGGAGTTTGGAGAAAAAGAGAATAGGGTTGGAGAGGTTGAAGAAGGTATAAATAGTGAAAAAGGTAAATCTGACAGTTACGTCATGGCGCCCGCCATGGAGCTTATGGCGCCCGCCATGTCTTCGAATACGGTTTGGATCGACTGTTGTAATGGGGGGGTGCATATAGGTATCCGCGAATGCTGTTTTTTTTTTGTTTTTGATTTTAAGCTTGATAAAATAAAATAAAATGAAATAAAAATAGAGTAAAACAAAATCAAATAAAATAAAACAAAATAAGATAAAACAAAATAAAATAGTAAAGTAAAATAAAACAAAATAAAATAAAATTATGGACATAAAAAACATAATAATTAATATATATATATATATATATATATATATATATATATATATATATATGTGTGTGTGTGTGTGTGTGTGTGTGTGTGTGTGTGTGTGTGTGTGTGTGTGTGTGTGTGTGTGTGTGTGTGTGAAGAGTCAATAATAATTCACGAGTCCAGAGATCTTAGGAAAAATAAAGCAAGCATAATGTCATAGGAAACGATAAAAATAGGTGTGAATAATAAGTACGGAAAAATAGGGAAATTCAAATGGTATTTCTCGGTCCATGATGGCATCAACGCTCAGGACATAGTGGAGTCTCCTCGACTTCGTAGCCTCGAAGCTCCGTGATCTGGCGTCGGAGATTGGCGATCTCATCATTCAACATATCAGTCTCGGTGTCGTGTGAGGCAACTACTACCTCGACCTGCAGGGCAACGTCAGCAAGCTCCTGGCGAAGCTCGGCTATCTCCATGCGATCTTAACCAATTTGGACTGCATGCTTAGAGTCTAGAGATTAGGATTATTGGTACGGACTTTAATTCTGATCGGTGCAATCTTCGGCGCATCCACTGTCTCTCCCTGCCCTTCTATGGCGTAGACCCAGTTGGCCTGATCAATAACACAAGTCACCTGAGGGTCAGGTAAAGTGAAATAGTGAATGGTCTCACCCTTAATTAACAGCCTGTATTGATCCGGATGGAAAGAGGATCTCCTCATTAGACCACGGTCCTGACAGAAATCAATGTCCATCAAGGTGTAGCTGCAATAAGGCGTCAGGTGAGATAGTCTCCTATTGAGTCCCTGGGATGAGGCTATGTGAGTCACTGTGCTTCCGACATGTATGGGGCTTGCAGCAGAGCGAGCATTAAGGTATAGGCTCTCGGTCAAGAACGCTCCACAGTCTACTGGGCGTGATTGAGTGGTACAGTACATGAAGAAGATGTCTTCAGCACTCACATGCGCATCAGGGTCACTCTTCCCCAGGAAGGTGTGGGCAATGATCATCTGGAAGTATCGGAAAGCAGGGTTGTGAATCTTGTCGGAGATCTGGGTTGAAGGGTCAGGACTACCTCCACACGTGATATCGCTCCAAAACTTTTCGACGTCTGGGCTCAGAAAGTAGCTCATGGGGAGCTCGGACTAAGCATCATAGGCAGTCTGGAAACCAAGCAAGTCGCTGAAATGCTTGTGGTTGAAGGTGTAGTATGCCCCAAACAAGCTGAAGTTAATGTATCCTCCATCACTAGCGTGGCCAACAAAAGGCTCGTAGACAAGCGAGCTCTGGAACTCCAAGGTCAGCTTCCTGTAAGTCACGTGCATAGCATCTGTATATTCATCCCACTGTAACTGATTGCATAAGTTCCTGACACTAGGCTCAATGCCCAGTGCCTCCATGCAGCTCGAGTCGGGATATCTAGTAGGCAGCATCGGGCGCTGTGAAAGCATGGTGTAACGCTGCTCTTGAACTGGGTCACGAAATATTACTGGCATAGTGTCAATGTTCTCCATTCCTGTAAAGTTAGATTAGAAACAGAGGACACCTGAAATCACAAATATTATAACTGTTAGTCTCCACATAGATATACATACATATAAAACAAATAAATATAAATTGAAAATAGTAAAAGTAAAGGAAAAGAAATCATGGGTTGCCTCCCATGGAGCGCTTGTTTAACGTCGTTAGCTTGACGATTCGAACTTTGTATGTTAGAGGTAGGAACTTGAGGGTCGGTCAGAGTAAGGTCATGACGTTCTGTGGGTATGTCACCTCCTTGGTATTTCTTCAATCTTTGTCTGTTTACCACAAATGGATTACAGGAGTTGTTCCGGATTTCAACTGCTCCAGATTTCAGGACTTTGGACACCTCAAAGGGGCCTGTCCATCTCGAACGCAGCTTATCTGGAAAAAGACGTAATCTCGAATTGAAGAGAAGAACAGAGTCTCCTATATTAAATTCCTTTTTCATGATCCTCTTGTCGTGCCAAGCTTTGGTTCTCTCCTTGTATATAACGGCACTCTCGTAAGCGTTCTAGCGAAGTTCCTCCAATTTGTGAATATCAAGGATTTGTTTCTTGCCAGATGCTAGGTAATCCAAATTTAGCGTCTTGATGGACCAATATGCCTTGTGCTTGAGTTCAAAAGGTAAGTGGCATGACTTCCCATAGACCAACTGGTACGGTGTAGTTCCAATGGGGGTCTTGTAAGCGGTTATGTAAGCCCACAATGCTTCTGCTAGCTTTTTCAGACCAATCTTTTCTAGATATTGATACAGTTTTCTCCAAGATCTGCTTAATCTCTCTGTTGGATACTTCTACTTGACCATTAGTCTGGGGGTGATATGGTGTTGCTACTCTGTGTTTCACTCTATATTTCCTTAGGAGTTTATTAAATATTTTGGATATAAAATGTGATCCACCATCGCTTATGACAAGTCATGGAACTCCAAATCTGGGAAAGATATTGTTCTTGAACATCTTGATGACTACTCTTGTGTCGTTGGTGGGTGCGGCTATAGCTTCTATCCACTTGGACACATAGTCAACTGCTACCAAAATGTACTTGTTTCCCAATGAAGATGGAAAAGGTCCCATGAAATCTATACCCCAAACGTCAAATAGTTCTACTTCTTGGATGTTCCTCAAAGGTATTTCGTCGCGTATTGAGATATTCCTAGCATGCTGGCACCGGTCACATCGTACAATATAAGCATAGACATCACGCCACAATGTCGGCCAATAAAGACCAGCTTGAATGATCTTAGCGTGTGTCTTGGATGTGCTTGAATGTCCATCATAGGGTGAAGAATGACAATGCTCTATGATGTTTCTAACTTCTTCTTCCGGGACGCAACGTCGAAATATGTTATCAGTTCCTCTTTTGAAAAGGAGTGGTTCGTCCCAATAGAAGTGTCTTATATCTTTAAAGAACTTATTCTTCTGTTGATAGTTGAGGTCAGGTGGTATGATATCAGCAGCTAGATAGTTCACAAAATTAGCGTACCATGGACTTTGCTAATCTCTAAAACTGTCCCAAGGTTGTCTCTATCAGGTTCAAGGGGAGAGGTATCTATCTTAGCTACTAGTCTGTCATAGGCGAAGTCATCATTTATAGGTAAATGATTTGGATTTAAATGCTCTAATCTGGAAAGATGGTCAGCAACTATGTTTTCTGTTCCTTTTTTATCTCTAATGTCTAAGTCGAATTGTTGTAGCAAAAGGATCCACCTGAGTAATCTAGGTTTTGCATCCTTTTTTCTCAGAAGGTAACAGATAGCTGCATGGTCTGTATAGACTATGATCTTAGATCCTACAAGATAAGACCTAAATTTATCGATTGTGAAAACTATAGCTAGGAGTTCCTTCTTTGTTGTTGTATAACTTAATTGAGAGGCATCTAGGGTTCTACTAGCGTAATATATTACGTGTAGTTTCTTATCTTTTCTTTGCCCTAAAACAGCTCCTATAGCGATATCGCTAACATCACACATTATTTCGAAGGGTTTAGTCCAATCCGGGGTTTGTAGAATGGGTGCTGAAATTAATGCTTGTTTTAACTGGTTAAAGGCTTTGATGCATTTCTCATCGAAAATTAATTTGATGTCTTTCATCAGAAGGCCGGTCAGGTGATTTGTTATTTTAGAGAAGTCTTTTATAAAGCGTCGGTAGAAACCGGCGTGTCCAAGGAAACTACAGACTTCTCTAACTGTCTTAGGAGGTTTAAGGTTTTCTATAACTTCTATTTTTGCTTTATCGACCTCAATACCTCTTTCAGATATTATATGTCCTAACATTATGCCTTCTTTGACCATAAAGTGACACTTCTCCCAGTTTAACACTAGGTTAACTTTTGCGCATCTATCTAGGATTTTCTCAAGGTTAATAAGGCAATCTTCAAAGTTTAATCCACACATCGAGAAGTCGTCCATAAATACTTCCATGATTCTGTTGAGATAATCTGCAAAGATTGACATCATACAACATTGGAAAGTAGCTGGCGCATTACAGAGTCCAAACGGCATTCGTCTGTAAGCAAACATTTTGTAGGGACAGGTAAAGGTTATTTTCTATTGATCCTCGAGGTGAATGGGTATTTGGAAAAGTCCAGAATATCCATCAAGATAACAAAAGTAAGAGTGTCTAGCAAGACGCTCAAGCATTTGATCTATGAATGGAAGGCGGAAATGGTATTTCCTAGTTGCCTTATTGAGCTTCCTATAATCTATGCATATACGCCAGCCGCCTTTTATGAGTTTAGCGACATGCTCTCCCTTTTCGTTATGCACGACTGTGATGCTTCCCTTCTTGGGTACCACATGTACAGGACTTACCAACTTACTATCAGAGATCTGATAGATTATACCAGCTTCCAGTAGTTTAAGGACTTCCTTCTTCACCACCTCGCTCATCACATGGTTAATTCGCCTCTGATGTTCTCTGGAAGGTTTTGAATCCTCCTCTAGTGAGATCTGATGCATACACACGGATGGGCTAATACCTTTTAAATCAGAGATGTTGTACCCTAAGGAAGAGGTGGATTTTCTTAAAACGTTCAAGAGTCGATTCGTCTCCTCTTGGTTTAAGGTGGCACTAACTATTACTGGGCGGTTCATATCTTCATCTAGGAACTCATATCTTAGGTTCTTGGGTTGTTCCTTAAGTTCTTGGGCTGGTTTTTGAGAATTAGTTGAAGGGTCTGGAGTAAGATCCAAACATTCGTTAGTGTGAGGTTCTGTTTCCTCTAACTCGTCATCCTTTTCATTCGGGTTTAAAAATGGTTCGATCTTAGGTTCTCCCTGATCAAATTCTCTTATGCACTCATCTATGATATCAATCGCATAACATGCGTCTCCTAGAATTGGTGCCATCAGGAATTTCGAAAGAATGAACTCGATCTTTTCGTCCCCTACTTAGAAGGTTAATTTCCCTCTTTTGACATCTATTATAGCTCCGGTTGTTGATAAGAATGGTCTACCTAAAAGGATAGGGATATCTTCGTCTTCTTTTATATCCATGACCATAAAGTCTGTTGGGATATAAAGTTGACCGATCCTAACTGGGATGTCTTCTAAAATACCTACAAGATACTTAACAGACTTATCGGCTAATTGTAGGGACATCTTAGTTGGTGGCAATTCTCCTAGGTTTAACCTCTTACATACAGCTAAGGGCATTAAACTTACACTAACGCCTAAGTCTAGGAAAGCTTTGTCGATCACATGATTTCCTAAAATGCAAGGTATAGAAAAACTACCAGGGTCTTTCTCCTTCTTAGCAAGTTTATCCTGGGAAATAAAATTGCATTCCAAGGGTTTTGGATCGTCGAGCCTACGCTTATTAGTTAAGATTTCTTTGAGAAATTTGGCGTAAGACGGAATTTGGGTGATAGCTTCGGTGGAAGGAATCTCTACATGAAGCTTTTCTATCACTTTTATAAATTTTTGATATTGGTTGTTCACTTTGGTTTGTTTAAGTCTTTGCGGATACGGGATTGGTGGTTTGTACGGGGGTGGTGGTTTGTAAGTTTTATCCTTGGCTTCACCTTCTTGGGTAGTTTGTTTCTCGGATTCCTCTAACTCGTCTTCTTGGTTGGTAGAAGTTTTGGACTCACTCATTGCTGGGTTTTGCAGCCCTTCGTAAGCGGTCCCACTTCGTAATGAGATAGCGTTAGCTTGCCCTCGAGGGTTTGGTTGAGGTTGTCCAGGAAATTGGCCTCCAGGTGTAGTTTGTGGGGCTTGGTTTTATGCTACCTATGAGATCTGGGTTTCAAGCATCTTGTTGTGAGTGATTATCTGATCAACCTTGGTTCCTAATTGCGTTATAAGTTCGTTTACGTGAATGTTTTGGTTTAGGAATTCTTTATTTTGTTGAGTCTGGCCCGATATAAAGCTTTCCATGATCTTCTCAAGGTTAGACTTCTTGGGAACAGCTTGCATAAGTTGATTTGGTTTTTGGGCTTGATAACCTTGCGGTCTCTGAGGTGCATGATTTTGGATAGGGTTCTGGTTTTTTAATAGGAGAAATTTGGATGATTCTTCCGTCTAAGGTTGTAAGTGTTTGATAATGGGTTACCTTGGGCGTAATTCACTTGGTCGGTATTTAATTCGTTCAAAAGGTTACACTCTGCCGATTCGTGTCCTTTAGATCCATAGAGTTCGCACTCAGTGTGGACTACTGCTACGGTGTTAGTGTTTGTAGACATATGTTCGATCCTAAGGGCTAAAGCGTCCATTTTCTCCTGCATCATGTCTAGAGAGCTCACTTCATGTATTCCACCTTGGGTCTCCTTTTTCTCTATTGATGCTCGTTCAGTTCCCCATTGATAATGGTTTTGGGCCATATCCTCAATTAGGTCACAAGCTTCTTGATAAGGTTTGTTCATCAGCATGCCACCTGCGGCAGCGTCGATGCTCATCTTGGTGTTATAATGGAGTCCATTGTAGAAGGTATGAATGATCAGCCATTGTTCTAGGCCATGGTGTGGGAAGACTCTTAATAGCTCTTTATATCTCTCCCAAGCTTCGAAAAGCGATTCTCCTTGGTTTTGAGCAAATCTAGTTATTTGGTTTCGAAGAACAGCAGTCTTACTAGGGGGGAAATATCTAGCAAGGAATACTCTCCTAAGGTCTTCCCAGGTAGTTATTGAATTAGCTGGAAGTGAATCTAGCCATGAATGTGCTCTATCCCTGAGGGAGAAAGGAAATAATCTTAAACGGATCGCATCTGGTGAAGCACTGTTAGATTTAAAGGTGTCGGCTAGTTGGATAAAAACTTTTAAATGTTGATTCAGGTTCTCGGTAGCGAGACCCGCGTATTGGTTCTGTTGCACTAATTGCAACAAAGACGGTTTTAGTTCAAAAAATTTAGCAGGTATAAGAGGGTTTACTATACTCGAACTAGGTTCCTCATCAGAGGGTTGGGAAAATTCCTTAAGAGGTCGCCTATCGCGATTCTCGGCCATAGCTTTCTTAATTCCGATGAGTAAGAGGCGTGTACGAGTATAACGTTTGGGTTCCGCTAAAAGATCTACTAAATTTCCGGTACTACAGGTTCTTCGCATTTACGGCTAATAATGCCTTAGTCTATACGATGTAACAACAGGGTACGAAATTTGACGAAGTTGGTCCCCGGCAACGGCGCCAAAAACTTGATCGTCGGGATTCGCAAGTGCACGAATAACGTCAAAGTAATATAAAAGAATATTGATCCCACATCGACCAATCATCAATCTATCGATTTCTATCGTTACAGTGTTTATCTAAGGCGGTATAAAAGAGATATTGGGTTTGCAAAATAACAGTAAATAATAAATGCAGGTAAAGACAGGTTGAATGTAATTCACGTCAGCTAAGTGATGTTTCGATTGTCTAAATAGAACTATTTATGAGGAAATATTTTCTACTCTTGAAAAGAATCCATTTAACGGGATCTATCGCTTTCGCGTATTCAGAACCGAGTTTACCCTTAAATTAAGGCCTTCTATTGTCACTTATAAAAGGTGCGCAGAATGCTAAAGTAGTAAACCTATTTTTAAGAAATGAGACTCGTAAACTTAGTTGAAAAGTGATTTTGATTTGGAAAGTTTACCCAAGGAACTTCCTGATTTTAAACTTATCAACGCGTCCGAAAACAGTTTCAAAAATAGTTTTTCCTTAAAGTGATAAAGATTCCTAGTTACTAAGCCAGGGTGCTTTCGCACTCCTCAAATAGTTAAAACTAACCAAGTTTGTTTTAGAAAACTCAAGTTAAAAATCAAAACAACCTTTAAAGTATTTCTACAGATCTCAATAAGTGAAACATTACTTTAAGCGTGATCCTTACATTCTCACCTTTAAAAGATTTAGCCAGACATGGTAACACAAACAAGCATAACGGTGTTAATCATGATGAAAAGTTTGTTTTAGAATGTGAGGCGTAGAGAACGAGTAAAATGCATAAAATAAATAAGGTAAAGCGAGTGCGGAAAATAAATAAAATAAAGTGAGTGCGGAAAATAAATAAAGTAAAGCGAGTGCGGAAAATAAATAAAATAAAGCGAGTGCGGAAAATAAATAAAATAAAAGCGATGTGGGAAATAAATAAAATAAAAGCGATGCGGGAAATAAATAAAATAAAAGTGATGCGGGAAATATATAAATAAAGCGATAAATAAGAACCTTCTCCAAACGGAGGCTTCGATTCTGGTACAAAAATAAACCTCTGATTCCTGAAGCTAAAGATGACAGCAACCCGAAGTGACCCAAGTCAATCTCACAAAGGTGCAATAACCCCCCGATGTGACGGGTTATTGCTATTACAAATGATAAATATATGATTAGTGTTGTAAAACCAAGTTGGATGCTAGAAAACGAAATGAAATGAGCTATTTATAGAGATTTTCAGCAGTTTGTAAAGACCATGGTGCCCTCCAACTTCCCCTTAGTGGGACTTAGTGGGAACGTTATTTCTAAAGGTGGCGCCCGCCATCCCTTCATGGCGCCCGCCATGTGTGTAAATGGGGTGGATCATGGGAACATAGCAGTTACCTCCTAGTTAAGGGATGATGACTCATGGCTTCCCCTATAGCGGCCGCCATGTGCAACGCCATGTGTGTAATTTCGCTGAAAAACCCTAATTTTATGTCTTTTTGCTTCGTTTCTTCCAAAAGAGTCTGAAAGTGCTAAATATCTGAAAACAAGAGAAAAGAGAGCATAGTACAAATAAAATGATAATAAAGTCCTAATAAACATGTGAAATCCAAGTCAAAAACACGGTGTAATTCGGTATGATCAATGTCTTGAAAATAGCTGGAGACACGAGTAGAATTTCCATGAAAATAAATCAATGAAAGGACTCGGTCGGGGATAAAGGAAAAAAATATTCAGGGGAAACGAGTAGATCAGCACGAAGTTGAAATACCTTAATCAAATTCAACTGGCGAAGAATGATCTTCATCACAGGAGTCCGAGAAATATATTATCTATTCCCGGTTACTGGGTAAGAAGATACTATACTCTGACTGAGGGACATCCGATACCGATTATATTCCTTGCTGAAATCGATTATTTTTAAAGTAATTGCTTTTATAAAAATGATTTTAATTTATTAATTCCTTTCGAAATTATCATCATAAAAATCCAATTTTATTTAACTAAAAATAAATAAGAGTAGAAACAATTGGATAAAAAGCTCGACTTTATTTAATAGGATGGTAGCCTGTAAATGACAAGACTCCATAGATCTTTACAAAAGTTGAAAATGGTAAATTACATGGAAAATGGATACATTGAATACAATGATCACTACTCTTCCTACCAACTTCAATATCTGTTGTGCTCTTGGCTTTGGTTGAGAATGATGAATCAGAACCAAACGACTTGCTCAAAAATACTCCAATGACTAGGACCAACCGAATGCAGTTACTTGCGATAATCCCTAATTTTTGCCTAGATTTCCCCAAGGTGGCGTACTCAATCTATTGGGATAAATTTTCTGTTTTATGTCTCTCACTTTTGCTTGTATCGCCCTTTTGGGTTTTCAATCCACCGAGACGTTCATTTTTGCCTAAGCCGCTCTTTTGGGTTTTCACCTTAGCGAGTTGTTCTTTTTCTTTTTTAGGAGAAGTATTTCTTGACTGAATCATCATTCATAGGGCGAGTGAATTCTTCACCATCCATAGTTATAAGAATCAAAGCACCGCCTGAAAAGGCTCTCTTCAAACCATATAGGCCTTCATAATTAGGAGTCCATTTGCCCCTAGCATCTGGTTTGAAAGCCAAAATCTTCTTGAGCACAAGGTCACCTTCTCTGAACATACGAGTCCTGACCTTCTTATCAAAATCTTTCTTCATTCTCTATTGATATAACTGACCATGACACATGGCAGTCAATCTCTTCTCTTAAATCAAATTTAACTTATCATGTCTGATCTGGCATCATTCAGCTTTTGTCAACTTGGCTTCCATCAAGATACATAATGATGGGATATCAACCTCTACTGGGAGTACAACTTCCATACCATAAACGAGAGAGAAAGGGGTTGCCCTTGTTGAAGTGCGGACGGATGTACGGTACCCATGCAAAGCAAATGGGAGCATCTCATGCCAATCTTTGTAGGTTACGACCATTTTCTGAATGATCTTCTTGATTTTCTTATTTTCAGCTTCAAAAGTCCCATTCATCTTAGGTCTGTAGAGAGAAGAATTATGATATGCAATCTTGAAGTCTTTACAAAGAGCTCCCACCATATTATTGTTCAAGTTTGATCCATTATCAGTGTTGATCTTACTTGGCACACCATAACGGCATATAATCTGATTCTTGATAAACCTCACAATAACTTGTTTGGTTACATGTGCATATGATGTCGCTTCAACCCACTTTGTGAAGTAGTCAATAGCCACTAGAATGAAACGATGTTCGTTCGAAGCTTTGGGCTCAATCATACCAATCATATCAATCCCCCACATGGAAAAGGGCCGTGCAGAGGAAATGACATTCAACAGTTTCAGAGGAACATGAATCTTATCTGCATAAATTTGACACTTGTGGCATTTCTTTACAAACTTGCAATAATCAGATTCCATTGTCAGCCAATAGTAACCCGCTCTCAACATCTTCTTAGTCATAGCATGTCCATTGGAATGAGTACCAAAGGAACCCTCATGGACTTCAGTCATCAATAAGTCTTCTTCGTGTCTATCCTCGCATCTGAGCAAAACCATATCAAAGTTTCTCTTGTAAAGCACATCACCATTCTAGTAGAAGCTGCCAGCTAATCTTCTCAAAGTCTTCTTATCTTTCAAAGATGCCCCAGACGGGTAAATCTGACTTTGGAGGAAACATTTGAAATCAAAATACCATGGATTTTCATCTTTAACTTCTTCAATATCAAACACATGAGTTGGCCTATCAAGATGCATCACAGTCAAATTGGGGACTTCATTCCAAAATTTCACCATAATCATTGAAGCCAGCGTTGCAAGAGCATATGCCATCCGGTTTTCATCTCGAGGGATATGATGAAATTCAACCTTTGTAAAGAAAGTTGAAATCCTCCCTGCATAAACTCTATATGGTATCAAACCGAGTTGATTCGTCTCCCATTCACCTTTGATCTGATTTACAACCAAAGTTGAATCTCCATAGACGTCGAGATATTTGATTATGAGATCAATCGCCTCTTCAAACACCATAATACAAGCTTCGTACTCAGCCATATTGTTTGTACATTTGAAATTCAATCTAGCTGTAAACGGAAAATGAGTGCCTTGAGGAGTAATAATCACTACCCCAATGCCATTACCATACGAATTAACAGCTCCATCAAATACCATGCCCTAACAGGAACCAGGTTTTGGCCCGTCTTCAAGCAATTGTTCATCATAATATTTCATCTTCAATTATAAGATCTCTTTATCAGGAAAATCATACTGCACTGACTGATAATATTCAACCGGTTGGTGATCCAAATGGTCAGCCAAGACACTACCTTTAATTGCTTTCTAAGATCGGTATTCAATATCATACTCAGATAACAACATCTGCCAACGGGAAATCCTCCCAGTTAAAGCAGGCTTCTCAAAGACGTACTTGATTGGATCCATTTTGGATATCAACCAAGTAGTATGATTCTAAATATATTGGTGCAGACGCTTAGCAGCCAAAGCCAGTGCGTAACACGTCTTTTCAAGCATAGAATATCGAGTCTCACATTCGGTGAACTTCTTACTGAGGTAGTAAATTGCATACTCTTTCTTCCCAGATTCATCTTGCTGACCAAGAACACAACCCATACTCCCATCAAGCACAGATACATGGTCAAGGGTCTTCCTTCAACAGGAGGAGACAAAATCCGAGGTTCAAGCAGATATTCTTTGATACTATCAAAAGCTTTCAGGCAATCCTTGGTCCAATCACAAGATTGATCTTTCCTAAAAAGCTTTCAGGCAATCCTTGCTTCTCAGTTTTGGGCGCATGCATTTCTTGTATTGCTTTGACCTTGGCAGGATCAACTTCAATACCCTTCTCACTGACAATAAAGCCCAACAACTTACTAGAACGAACACCAAAGGTAAACTTATTGGGATTCAAGCGGAGTTTGTACTTCCTCATATGCTGGAATAACTTCAATAAATGCTCAACATGTTCTTCTTCATCACTTGATTTTGCAATCATATCATCAACATAAACCTCAATCTCTTTATGTATCATATCATGAAAAAGAATGGTCATAGCTCTCTAGTATGTTGCCCCAGCGTTCTTTCAAACTGAAAGGCATCACTCTATAACATAATGTTCCCCATAGTGTAATGAATATGGTCTTTTCCATATCTTCAGGTTCCATCTTGATCTGATTATAACCGGAAAATCCATCCATAAATGAAAAGACTTTGAATTTAGTTGTATCGTCTATCAACATATCAATGTATGGCAGAGGAAAATCATCCTTTGGACTAGCTTTGTTCAAGTCTCTATAACCAACATGCATGCAGACTTTTCCATCTTTCTTAGGAACCGGTACAATATTGGCCACCCACTGCGGATACTCAGAGGTAACAAGAAAACCAGCATCAATCTGCTTATGCACTTCCTCTTTGATCTTAACTTCCATATCAGGATGAGTTCTTCTCAACTTCTGCTTGACCAGCGGGCATTCTAGCTTCAACGTTATTATATGCTCCACAATCTCATAATCCAACCCATGCATGTCGTGATAGGACCAAGCAAACATATCTGGATATTCTTGAAGAAGATCAATCAACCCCTTCTTAGCCTCTGGACACAGTTGAGAACCAATCTTGACTTCCTTCACATCATCATCGGAACCCAAGTTGACTAATTCAATCTACTCTTCAAACTGATGAATGGCTTTTTCTTCATGCTCAAGTAAATGAGATGATTCATCAGATACTTCTTCATCATCAATCTCTTCCTTAGCTTCAAACACAGGGAAATCAATGTTTGGAGAGGGAGTAGGATCATTGTACTCAATGGTTTTGAGAACCAACCTACATAATGATTTGATATTTTGATTTTAGAGAAGTGATTGTGACCAAATATTATGCAAATGGAAGATTGTTATTTATTTATGTTTTTTGTGATTACCATTTTCGGAAAAGCAAAAAGTAAAAACAAACATCATAAATCTGGATGAATAAAATTGTATTTTATTGATTATAATAGAAATGCCTAACAATGTTCACTTCTCCCTTAGGCATAGGAGAAGGATTTTTCTTTAAAATGAAAAAGAAATACTTAGAGCGATGAATAACAGTAGGAACATCAACAGAAACCCAATTGTTGCAAGTTTGGCCATGCGTCACAAAGTTGGTGCAAGTTTCGTCTTCATCATCGCTGTCTCTAATCACAACAGCTGAGTGTTTATCATTCCCATGAATGAACCTTCCACTATGGAAACTCGGTTGCACATCTTCAGTTTTAATGTTGAACGACCTTGGTTGAAATCCCAATCCAGCCCTACTCTTGTTCTTAGAAATCTCTATCATACGGCCCCACTGATCAATGATGACAGCCTCAATAACCTTTTGTGCATCCTTTAAAGAAGACATGGGTGCCCCAGCTTTCTTCTCCTCAGCAATAGATAAGGCTTGGAATAGAGTTCCCAATTTATCTGTGATGCTTCTTGATAGGCCAACTCATGTGTTTGATGTTGAAGAAGTCAAAGACGAGAAGCCATGGTATTACGACATCAGATGTTTCCTCCAAAGTCAGATTTACCCGCCTGGGGCATCTTTGAAAGATAAGAAGACTTTGAGAAGATTAGCCGATAATTTCTACTTGAACGGTGATGTACTGTACAAGAGAAACTTCGACATGGTTTTGCTCAGATGCATGGATAGACACGAAGCAGACTTGTTGATGACTGAAGTGCATGAAGGTTCCTTTGGTACTCATTCCAATGGACATGCAATGGCAAACAAGATTTTGCGAGCAGGTTACTATTGGCTGACAATGGAATCTGACTGTTGCAAATTTGTGAAGAAATGCCACAAGTTTCAAATTTATGCTGATAAGATTCATGTTCCTCCGACAGTATTGAATGTTATCTCTTCCCCATGGCCCTTCTCCATGTGGTGAACTGACATGATTGGGATGATTGAGCCCAAAGCTTCGAACGGACATCGTTTCATTCTAGTGGTAATTGACTACTTCACAAAATGGGTTGAAGCGGCATCGTATGCAAATGTAACCAAGCAACTTGTTGTAAGGTTTATCAAGAATCGGATCATATGTCGTTATGGTGTGCCGAGTAAGATCATTACTGATAATGGATAGAACTTGAATAACAATATGGTGGAAGCTCTTTGCAAAGACTTCAAGATTGCACATCATAATTCTTCTCCCTACAGACCCAAGATGAATGGGGTTGTTGAAGCTGCGAATAAGAACATTAAGAAGATTATCCAAAAGATCGTTGTCACATATAAGGATTGGCATGAGATGCTCCCATTTGCTATACATGGGTATCGTACATCCATCCGCACTTCAACAGGGGCAACCCCTTTCTCTCTCGTGTATGGTATGGAAGCAGTGCTCCCCGTAGAGGTTGAGATTCCTTCATTGCGTGTGCTTATGGAAGCCAAGTTGACTGAAGTTGAATGGTGTCAGACTAGGTTTGATCAGTTGAATTTGATTGAAGAGAAAAGATTGATTGCCATGTGTCATGGTCAGTTATATCAGCAGAGAATGGAGAACGCTTTTGATAAGAAGGTCAAACCTCAAGTGTTCAGAGAAGGTGACCTTGTGCTCAAGAAGATTTTATCATTTAAGCTAGATTCTAGAGGAAAATGGACTCCCAATTATGAAGGCCCATATGTTGTCAAGAGATCCTTTTCAGGCGGTGCATTGATTCTTACAACTATGGATAGTGAAGAGTTCACTCGTCATGTGAACACAGATGCAGTCAAGAAATACTTCGCCTAAAAAAAGAAAAGAATAGCTTGCTAAGTTGAAAACCCGAAAGGGCGGCTTAGGCAAAAAAGAACGTCTCGGTGGATTGAAAACCCGAAAGGGAGATCCAGGCAAAAATTAGAGACATAAAAACAGAAAGAAATTTCCCGATAAGTTAAGTACCCCACATTGGAGCAACTTATGCAAAAATTAGGGATTATGGCAAGTAACTGCATTCTGCTGATCTTCAGTGATTTTGAAGACTCGTTTGAGCACAAAGGTTGACATCAGTTCATCATCCCAACAGCGGTCAAGAGCATAATGGATATCAAGAGTTGGTAGAGGGGTTAAGGATAATTTGTATTCAATGTAACCTTTTCCATGTAAATTACCATTTTCAACTTTGTAAAATCTATGGAGTCTTGTCATTTACAGAGTACCATTCTATTAAATAAAGTTGAGCTTTTATCCAAATTGTTTCTACTCTTATTTACTTCTGCAAATAGTTTTAAATTCTATTATGATCATTTTGAAATTAATTTTTTAATCAAAATCAAGTTTTCTTTAATATATAAAAGCAAGAAGTTTTTCCAAAAGCAAGTAAAAGGAATATCAACCGCGTTTCAGTCAAAAGCAAGTCCTTAAGTGTGAAGCATCTGTGGTTCTCCAAGCAGTTAAGTCTTTGGGTATCCCTAGACATTTGTGTTGATTCAGTTACTCAATGGAGTGTTTAACCCCCAGTGGAGCTTCTTTCTTTATCCCCAGCTGAGTTGGTTGATTCAGATACCCTGTGGTGTGTCCTTGTCCCCAACAGAGTTTTGGCCTTGCCCAGCAGAGTTCGTATTTCCTCTGCAGGTGGATCTTCATCAGAGATGCTTGATTTTCCCCAGTAGATCGCATTGGTGTTGTAGCGGGGTATTCGTTACCATTAGAGATATTGACTAAATCCAAGGTAAATCATACAAATTGAGTCGCCACCGCACTTCTATTTATCCAAAGGAATGGTTAGAAAGCGAACAAAAACCTAAAAGTTTTAACAAAAAATAGTAAAAGAGAAACAAAGATCTGGGTAAGGGGGTTGGTTATGTAATGGGAAGGTGTTAGGCACCCAAAACATCCTAGGTACTCCTAGGGAGCCCTTTTCATACTTGTTGTAAAGGTTGTTGTTTTTTTTTGTGAAAAATTTATTTGTGAAAACATGATTGAAGAGATGAGAAAAGAATATACAAGTTTATTTACATTTTGTGTTTGGATGGATAAACCCATTGCCTACGTACCATCTTAAAAAAGTTAGGATCAAAACCTCGTAGTTCGGGGTAAAAATCTCAAAGCAGGTTGGTGAATTGATAGGTCCAAAAGCCTTGAGGTCTTTTGTTATCCAAGGGAGAAAACTCAACCTAAAACCACAAATCCACCATGTGAGGATAGCTTCAACATGCTAGTGAGGGGTTAACCCTATAATAAGCATGGAAGACTCATTGTCCATCACTAAGGATATAGGTGAGTATTATATCTACCACAAGGATAACTCAAACCTAATAGCTAAAGGTTATGGAAAATTTGATTAAGAAAGTGGCCATTGGAACCACAAAAAGACATTTGAATGGGTTATATTTACCAATTAGAAGTATATACAAAAATGGTCAAAGTTGACTTAAAGATTCAATTCAAAATAAGTGTTATGAAAAGAAGGTTTGAAAATCAAAAGCCTAAGGCTTAGGTTTCTAATCTTTGAAAATAATGGTTAAATGTTTTCACAAAAGGTTTTGGCTTGGGTTAGAGTGGAGAGAAAAAGAAGAAGGGCTAAAGTCCTAAGCAAAGCAAAAAGATGAGGGATGAAGAATCAAAACCACAATGGAGTCTCTCTCTTCAGATCATAGTGATAATCCAAGTAGCTCCCATCCTTTGGAATAAGCAATCACACAAAGCATAAGCAATCATCAAACAAGCCTCTTAAGAGATCCTCAATGTATCTTGTGCCTTTCACTTTGGATGAACATGGTAATGTTCCTCCAATTAAGCTCAAGTGGGAACCCCTAGCACAAGAATACACACATCAAAAGTTCCATGAAGTAAATCAAGAATGGACAAGAGTGAGTTTAGAGATTTGGTCCATATTCATCATTAAGGTCCTTTTACTCCAATTTTGCATAGGGAATGTCCTAGAATCTAAGTCCATTTCTCCATTCTTTGCATAGGGTATATCCTAGAATCTAAGTCCACTTCTTTGCATTTGGTTCTCAACCTTCAAAACAAAACACAAGCATACACAATTTTGTGCTCAAGTGAGCAAAAGGCAAATGACATTAACATAAACATGTGCTCAAGTGAGCAAAGAGAAAAGCAAATGGATAATATGTGCAAGAATAGTAAATTGCATAAAAGTAAAGAGCAAAAGGTAAATTTTAATTGTTAATGGTTAGTGTTAGTAGTTAGTGTGCCATAAGGCAAATTTAGCGCTATGTTAAGCAATCGTAATTGGACTTATGTAGAAGTCACAACTATCTGAGGCCGGTCAATAATAATGTAGGCAACAACACAAGTTAGAAGTCTTGATTAGTGAACCAAGTTCCAACAACTTGCCATGCCAAAAAGAAAAAAAGAGAATTGATCTTGTATTGGTTTAAGTCTTTGCATGATTTAGAAAACAACATATCCTTAATGCAAAGCCATTCACTTGATCAATTGATCAAGATGAATTAGATTTGAATCAAGGAAGATTAAGTCTCCCTAATCAATGCTAACTTATCAACCTTCAACTCATTAATCAAAAGGAAGAAAGAAGAAGAAGTAAGAAGGAGATGAAGAAAGGATAATGAAAAATGGAAAGATCAAAATGCATAATGTGAAATAAGATGTACCAATCCATATGTATTAACTAAATGACATTGAAAGTCAAAGTCAAACAATAAGAAATCAGAAATGAGATGGAGATTGGAGATCAAACAATAAGCATAATATTTTTGACATTTTTAATATTAAAATAAACTTGAATTAAAAAATAAAAGAAAGGTCAAACTTCAAAATTACTTCAAATCAACCTTGAAAGGTCCAAGTAATTTATCCCAAGTTCAACAAGGTCAAACAAAGTTTGACAAAAAATTTCAGCATTTTTAAAAGTCAGAAACTATTTTTAATCAATTAAAAATGAATAAAAATAACCTAATTGAACTAAAATCTCAAATAAATCTCAAATCTATTAAAAAATTGATAAGAATATTTTTCATGGATTCATCATCATTCAAATAGATTAGAAAAATATTTTTGTATTTTTTGAATATCAAAAACTATTTAAAATGAATTAAAAACAACCAGAAAAGAGAAAATTCATAAAAAATATCAAATGACAAAATAAAAAAAAATAAAAATCAGAAATAGAAACTAGAATTTATTTGGAGACTAATGCAATTGGTCCCATAATTTTTGGATTAAAAATGAGAGAGTTATGAATTTTTGAAATAAAATGAAATAAAAGAAATTAAATCAGAAAATTCAAAATTCAAAAAAACCAGGAGCGTCAGATCTGAGCTCATTAATTGAGCTGGCAGATCATGCGCTCCAGATGTGCGCTCCCATCATACTCTTCAGTCAATGCGTGCACACCATGTATTTAAAAAAGTCAAATAAAACAAAGGCTGAGATTAGATCGTGCACATGAGATCCAAGGGTTGTGGTTTGATCTGGCACTGGGACGGCCACTGGAGCCTCCTTCTTCTCCGGTGAGCCTCATAATTCCGGCTAGAGTTGCAGGTTTTCATACCTTCACCAATATTCACGATCCTTATACCAAAATGAAGCCGGGGTGATGTACATCACCCCTGTAACCTTGAATCACACTCAAAATTCCTATAAGTTAAGAAATCTGAGGTGGAAGATTCAGGTATGAAAAATGCAGATCAAAGAAAAATGAAATTGAAGCTACCACTAGCTTGCCTCTCAAGTGAGGACTTCAGAAAACACTTTGGTCAGGCAAATAGATCAATATATGATGAGTTTCGAAGAGAATACAAGTTGAAGAGCACACTTGAATTCTGGAGATTTGAGCTTGATTCTTTGCTTTCTTTGCCAAAACAGAAGATCAATGAGCTGAATGATGAAGGTTTAGAAGCTTTAGATCCAAGGATTCAACCAGATGTAGTTGAATTTTGGATCTGAAAAATTTGAAAGAAAGTGAGATGGCTTCTTTGGTAATGGTTATGGATTTAGTTGTGCAGCATCTCAGGCGCCATTAGGTTGAGAATTGAATGAAGAGGAGCATGTATTTATAGTTGAGCTTGAAGCAATGCAAGGCAATACTCGTGTGCGTGAGAATTGGGTCCTCCATGCATGGGCCTGTACAGGCGCATGTGAGGCCCAAAAGTTGATGCAAATGAATGTTGAACACAAACAAAGTTGAATTGGACGTGTAAATTGAATGACATTTGCTTGTGTATCAAGATTTCATGTGAATTCCATATTTGGACCTAAATGTTCCCTTCTTCGAAAGTCCCATTTGGAAAATCTAAACATAGGCATGTGAATAATGGTTGGAAAGGTTTTGATGTAAGTAACAATTGTTATGTTGGGCAAAAATCCATTTGAAGTGTGTAAATTAGTGAAGTTGGAGTTTAAAGTGTGATGTGCAAAACATGTCAAAGCAAAGTTTCTAAATTTGGCCAATGTTCAAGCCCTTCTGTTTTGATGATGCAAGCCTCAAATGAAAACACCTCCAACATCAAAGTTATGGATCTTTTCAAGACAATCAAAATGGACTTAAATTTTGCATCATTTGGATTTTTGATGAAATAGTTATGGGCACTTGAAGGTGGACTTTTTTGCCTTTTAATGCATTTGGCCCAAAATGACCTATAATGTCCTGCATTATCACATGTATTTCCTTTGAGATTATGAACTTTTGTTCAACATAACATTTGAAGTAGACATCTTCAGCTTTCCAATGCATTTCATCCCACCTAAAAATCATAAAAAATGAATGAGTTATGTCCTTGGGAAGTTGACCCATAATTAGGGTTTCAGTCAAAATGACCTGTACTGTATTGGAATGGGAGATGGCCTTCCAAGCTTCAAATCAAATTTTGATGAACATGAAAGTTGTTCATATTGTCCTTAAGAACATTGTTTCTTTTTGAACCATCTCATTTGACCAACACATAGAAAGTTAGGTCTCGGTGCATGTCAAAATAGTCAGATGAATTGACTGACCAACTTCTCAAGGCCATGACCCATATCTTGATGAATTGATGATTGAGAACACTCAAATAAGTTGAAATATGCATGAAATTATGAATTAAAGAACTTCCCTTGATTGTATTTGATCATGGGTTGAGGTTGCTTCAAGGGCAAGGCATTGTGGTGCACAGATGAATTAGGGTTTCCTTGGGGAACAAACCTCAAACCCTTTGACTTGCTTTGATCAAAGTGATGAATTGAGATGCTAGGGAGGCATATTTGATGGATGAGAGCTTTGGGAACCATTATCATGCTTGCTATCATCTCCTCTTGACCTTATCATTGCACAAAGGATCTCCTTGAAGCTCTTGACCTGGTGATTGCTCAAGCTACAAACAAAAGATGTTAGTGACATATTTTTGTGATTTTAGTTAGTAAACAAAATAAGAAAAGAAATGATATACAATTCAAGCATGCTTGGTGATCTCAAACCACTCACAAGAAGTCCCTCCCAAAGGCAAAGGGAACCAAGATGCTAATGATCCTTTAGGCAATGTAAATGCAATGTTATGATGCCATGAGGGATCTTAGGGACAAAATTAGGGTCTTACAGATGCCCCTATTTAAGGTCATTCTAGCCGGAGAAGTGAAGGTTAAAATCTTCGTCTCGACGGGGTAGAATGGGCTTAAATAATAACAAAGAGACGAATTTTGGTCCCTAAGAGACCTCATGATGCAGATGTATGCATGCAAATAGTAATACTCTGCGGGGATATGCGTCCACAAAAGAAAAAAGAAATCCGGAGAAACTAAAAATCCAAAGGAGTAATACACTCATTAGGGAGACAGAGACTCTGGGGGAGTAAAGGGTGAAAATGCGTAAGCAGGTCACGACTTGAGACTTGCTGAGAGACACGGAGAGAATCCATGAAATAAATCAATGGAAGGACTCGAGCTGACTCGAAGATGCATGTATTGGGGAATATGCCAATACATCCAAAAATTAACCGCGACGGATACTTCGGATAAAAAAACCCGGACTCAGGTGGGGATGTCCACTAAGGACTCAACTGAGGAAGATCCCAATAGAAATCTCCTGGAATGAGCAACGGGATGAGGTATTACCGATTACTGGGTAATAAGGTCGAAGAGACGTGTGATCTGAACACCGGTATAAGGGTGAGAGAACAACATGCTCGGGAAGAATGAATATCTAAGACCGGTAAAAGGGTGAGAGATATCAATCAACCAAATCATCTGAGGAAGACCTAAAAGGTATATTTCAACTCAGGGAAATCTGACTCCACAAGGGACCAAAAGTCATAATAGGGAGCAGAAGGAAGGAGCACCAGGGATACCGGTTACTGGGCATATAATAGGTGACCAACCAAAACGTGAATTGGGGAATATTCCCAAAACACTCATCATCCGAAAAGAGGGCAAAAAGCAAACTCGATTATGGGATGGGCATTCGATTCCAAAACAGGGATACGAATCTTACTCAACTGGGGAAGAACAAAAGGCTTCGACCAAAGAGTGCATGAGATATATTATCTATTACCGTCAAAACATAGATAATATACTCGCATGGAAGATTATCCACAACCGGTTACTGGGTTAATAAAGGATAGATCGACCGAGAGAGAAGGGCATCGGGATACCGAAACTAGGTATATAAGATGACCATTCAAAGGGAGCAACAAACATTACCGACAATCGGTATGAAAGATGACTTGCTGCAGATAAACTGCCTAACCAGAGCAATTATCCAAGTAAATGAGGGAATATCAACACCGAATATTGGATAATGATAACCGTCAAGGAGGGGATTACATCTACCGGATACTGGGTAGAAAACCACGGAAGAGTAACCGCCATCGATTAGGATGAACAAAAAGGTTAACTCTGCAAAGAGGAGAAAATAGGGTTTACAACTACCAGTATAAGGGTAGAAAAACCTCAGACTCCGCCGAGGATAAGATGATTGATTACCGATTACTGAGCAATTATTCATTTATACCACGGGGAAACACAGGAAAGAGTCACAAGAAGGCCAATTTAGGATCAAACCAAAGAGGCACACTGAATCAAGACTCGTCCTAGTGAGGATATAACTCAATAGGGAAACCCATCCCAATATATATATATGTGTTGGGAGGAAGCAAAAAACAACCGCCGTCCACGAGGATATAACTCAGTGGGGAATGCGGAATGAAAGATAAATACTTTCTTCTTAATGGCTGACTCTATATTGAGGGAACAGACACCGACATCTGCTTGGGGCGTGTACTACCAACTCGCAGAGAATAACAAACAAAGATATATGGCAAAGAATGCAATATGAATATCCGAATGTTTGAAAATTATATGCACACATGCGTGGTTTATGTATGATGAATGCTGACAAACAGACATTTCTTAACACAAACAGCTTCAAAGAAATAAGCACACAAACATCTGGTACTACATCCCAAGAGAGAAAGCCAGATTCCACAGAGAGTATCCAATGTGATGAGGGCAAGAGAAACCAAGAAGTAACAAAATCTCTGCAGGGGATGAATCATCAATCCTTCCAGCTGGGGACAGTAGTTTATTGCACAGAAAAAATCTGCTGCATAAGCAACTCCACTGGGGAATCTATCCAAGGGATAAAGGGATTTTGGGGATCAACCACCAAGTATCGTACCCACCAAGGAGATCACATCTGCTGAGGAGGAAAGGTTGCTACTCCGCTGAAGGGGAGAGTGGTGAATATCTCAACAAGCATTCCACTCAGTGGAATAAACCACAAAAGGCTCCGGAGGAATAAGATATAGTCATGCCAGGAATATGAACAAATGTCTTACCCTGTTGGAGATCATACCATCCTTGGGAGAGCACTGAGGATCTCCTAAGTATCTTTTCATCGTTGTGAATGTTCACTTTGTTTAAAAACAAGTTATGAAAAATTCGTTTCTTCAAAACAATGATATGTTTTTCAATTAAAACATGCGAAACGTTTGTCGAATAGAAACAAATAAGAGTGCAAATAATTGGATGAAAGGCTCAAATTTATTTGATGGAATGGTAGTCTGCAAATGGCAAGACTCCATAGATCTTTACAAATTTGAAATTGGTGATATATATTGGAAAAGGGCTACATTGAACATAATGACCATTTCTCCACCAATTCTGAATTTGATGTATTCGAAGCTTCGGTTGATGACGAATGGGCGAGAATCTCTGACAGATGATAGTTGTAGAACAAAGCCTTGTCAGGATGCATTTACTTGCCAAATCCCTAATTTTTGCCTAGATTGCCCCAGGATGAGGTACTCAATCTAGCGGGATGCCTATATTCATTTTTCATGTCTCTAACTTTTGCCTGGACCGCCCTTTCGGGTTTTCAATCCACCGAGACGCTCATTTTTGCCTAAGCCGCCCTTTCAGGTTTTCAACTTAGCGAGCTATTCTGTTTTTATTTTAGGCGAAGTATTTCTTGACTGCATCTGAATTCACATGACGAGTGAAATCCTCCCCATCCATAGTTATAAGTATCAAAGCACCACCTGAAAAGGCTTTCTTAACAACATATGGACCATTAGAGTTTGGAGTCCACTTGCCCCTGGAATCGAGAGCGAAAGACAAGACTTTCTTGAGCACAAGGTCACCTTCTCGGAACACACGAGGCTTGACCTTCTTATCAAAAGCTTTCTTCATTCTTTGTTGATATAACTGACCATGGCACATGGCAGTCAATCTCTTCTCTTCTATCAAGTTCAATTGGTCATAACGACCCTGAACCCATTCAGCGTCAGTCAACTTGACTTCCATAAAGATCCTTATTGATGGGATCTCCACCTCTACTGGGAGTATAGCCTCCATGCCATAAACAAGAGAGAAAAGGGTTTCCCCTGTTGAAGTGCGGACAGACGTACGATATCCATGTAAAGCAAATGGAAACATCTCATGCCAATCCTTATACGTGAGAACCATCTTCTGGATAATTTTCTTGATATTCTTATTAGCAGCTTCAACATCCCCATTCATCTTGGGTCTATAAGGAGAAGAATTATGATGCGCGATCTTGGACTCACTACACAGTTCTTTCATCATTTTGTTGTTCAAGTTAGATCCATTATCAGTAATGATCTTATCTGGCACACCATATCGGCATATGAGTTGATTCTTGATAAACTTCACGACCACCTGCCTGGTCACATTTGCATACGATGCCGCTTCAACCCACTTGGTGAAGTAACCAATTGCTACGAGAATAAATTTGTGTCCATTAGACGCTTTTGGCTCTATCATGTCAATTCCCCACATGGAGAAAGGCCAAGGTGATGAGATCATATTCAAAAGTGTCGGGGGAATATGAATCTTATCCGCATAAATCTGACACTTATGGCATTTCTTCACAAATTTGCAGCAATCAGACTCCATTGTCAGCCAATAGTAGCCTGCTCTCAACATCTTTCTAGCCATGGCATGTCCATTGGAATGAGTACCAAATGAACCCTCATAGACCTCAGTCATCAATAGGTCTGCTTCGTGTCTATCCACGCATCTGAGCAGAACCATGTCAAAATTTATTTTGTAAAGCACTTCGCCATTGAGGTAGAAACTGCTTGACAATCTCCTCAAAGTTTTCCTATCTTTTACAGATGCCCCAGGCGGGTAAATCTGGCTCTGAAGGAAACACTTGATATCATAATACCACGGCTTATCATCTTTTACTTCTTCTACTGCAAATACATGAGTTGGTTTGTCCAAGCGCATCACAGTGATATTGGGGACTTTATTCCACAATTTAACCACAATCATTGAAGCAAGCGTACCAAGAGCATCTGCATCTGATTCTCATCTCGAGAAATATGATGGAAGTCAACCTCAGTAAAGAACGTTGAAATCCTCCTCGCATAATCTCTGTATGGAATGAGACCAAGCTGATTTGCTTCCCATTCACCCTTAATCTGATTAACAACGAGGGCCGAATCACCATATACATGAAGATGCTTGATCCTTAGATCAATACATTCCTCCAATCCTATAATACAGGCTTCATACTCAGCCATATTATTCGTGCATTTGAAAGTTAGCCTTGCTGTAAAAGGAATATGTGTGCCCTGAGGAGTAACAATCACTGCCCCAATACCATTTCCATACTGATTTACAACGCCATCAAATACCATACTGCATCTGGAACTAGGTTCTGGCCCTTCATCGAGTGTAGGCTCGTCACAATCTTTCATTTTCAAATACAGAATCTGGAAAATCATACTGAACTGATTGATAATCCTCGATCGGCTGATGTGCCAAGTGGTCAGCAAGATACTACCTTTAATAGCCTTCTGAGCTTGATACTCAATATCATACTCAGATAACAACATCTGCCAACGGGCAATCCTCCCTGTTAAAGCAGGCTTCTCGAAGATGTACTTGATTGGATCCATTCTGGATATCAACCAAGTCGTATGATTTATCATGTACTGGCGTAAGCGCTTAGCAGCCCAAGCCAAAGCACAGCATGTCTTCTCAAGCATTGAGTATCGAGACTCACAATCAGTGAACTTCTTGCTCAGGTAGTAAATAGCATATTCTTTCTTCCCTGATTCGTCTTGCTGACCAAGGACACAACCCATTGAGTCTTCAAGAACAGTCAGATACATAATCAAAGGTCTTCCTTCCACGTGCGGAGACAGGATCGGTGGCTCAGACAGATACTCTTTAATGCTATCGAAAGCTTTCTGGTAATCCTCGGTCCAATCATGGGACTGATCTTTCCGGAGGAGCTTGAATATCGGCGCACATGTGGCAGTCATGTGGGATATGAATCTGGAAATATAAATCAAGCGGCCAAGAAACCCTCGGACTTGCTTCTCAGTTTTGGGCGCAAGCATCTCTTGTATTGCTTTGACCTTTGCAGGATCAACCTCAATACCTCTTTCACTGACAATAAAGCCCAATAACTTGCCGGAACGGACTCCAAATGTACACTTGTTGGGATTCAAACGGAGCTTATACTTTCTCAAACGCTGAAAAAGCTTCAACAAGTGCTCTACATGTTCAACTTCCGTTCTTGACTTTGCAATCATATCATCAACATATACCTCGAACTCCTTGTACATCATATCGTGAAACAAGGTGGTCATAGCTCGTTGATACATAGCTCCGGCGTTCTTCAAACCGAAGGGCATCACTCGATAACAGAATGTTCCCCAAGGTGTGATGAATGTTGTCTTCTCCATATCCTCGGGTGCCATCTTGATCTGATTATATCCGGAAAATTCGTCCATAAATGAGAAGACATTGAATTTAGTTGTATTATCAACCAACATATCAATATGTGGTAGAGGAAAATCATCTTTTGGACTAGCTTTATTCAAGTCTCTATAGTCCACACACATCCAGACTTTTCCGTCTTTCTTAGGCACAGGCACAATATTGGCCACCCATTGAGGATATGTAGAAGTCACCAGAAACCCCGCATCAATTTGCTTCTGAACCTCCTCTTTGATCTTCACTGCCATATCAGGATGAGTTCTTCTTAGTTTCTGCTTCACAGGCACGCACCCAGGCTTCAAGGGTAAGAAATGTTGCACAATATCAGTATCTAGACCGGGCATGTCTTCATATGACTAGGCAAAGACATTAACATATTCTCGTAGCAATTCAATCAACCCCTTCTTAACAGATTCTTCAAGGAGTGCCCCAATCTTCACTTCTCGCACACAACTCTCAGACCCCATGTTGACTGTTTCCAGGTTCTCAAGATGCGGCTGAATGATCTTCTCTTCATGCTCAAGTAGACGGGTAATCTCGTCAGGAATCTCTTCAACATCATCTTTTTCCGCCTCAAATACATGGAATTCAAAGTTGGGAGATGGTGTTGGGTCATTATGTTCAATAGGTTTGATCAACCTGCATAATGTTTTTGGATATGAAAAGCTTTAGAATTCAAACAAGGCAATCATTATGCAGATGAAAAGATCGATTTTATTCTATTTTTTTGGTTTTATGTGATCACCAATTTCATGCAAAAAGCAAAAAGGGAAAATAGTTGGAAAAACAAACATTTAACATGAATCTATTGAATGAAAATATCATTGTATTAATGCGCCAACAATGTCATCACTCCTCCCTTTGGCATGGGAGAAGGGTTTTTTTTAACACAATGAACATTACTTCGACTTATGGATAACTGTCTGAATATCCACAGCGACCCAATTATTGCAGATTCCCCTAGGGATGATGAAGTTGCTAGAATCCTCTACATCCTCTTCCAAAATGGCAGCAGCCTCCTCACTCTGACTGGTGTGGATGAACCCTCCACTCTTGAACAGCCCTTGCATGTTGAAAACCCCAGACGAATAACCTATGCCAGCCCGAGACTTGTTGTCTTCTAGCTCAATCATTTTCCCTAAACCAGCAGTTGCACCACACTCAATGGCCAACTTTGCATATTTATAGGAAGCAAATGAAAGAGTTCTCTTCTCAATAGGCTCAGCAATAGATAAAGCTTGGAAAGGAATTCCAACTTCATCCTCAACATCTATGTATGAGAAGGAAGACAAGTGGCTAACCAGGAGAGCCTTTTCTCCCCCTACCACCACCAGTTTCTTATTCTTCACAAATTTCAGTTTCTGGTGTAGGGTGGATGTCACGGCGCCTGCCTCGTGAATCCATGGTGTTCCAAAGAGACAGCTATATGATGGGTGAATGTCCATAACCTGGAAGGTAATCTGGAAATCACTCGGTCCGATTTTGACTGGGAGATCAACTTCCCCAATCACAGTTTTGCAAGACCCATCGAAAGCCTTCACAACTACTCCACTCTGCCTCATGGGAGGCCCTTGATATGACAGTTTCGAGAGAGTGGACATTGGCAATACGTTTAATGATGACCCAGTGTCCACCAGCACATTGGACATGGCGTCGTCTTTGCAACCCATAGATATATGTAATGCCAAGTGTCGCATCACGCGAAAAACCGGCGGGAAAAGAAAGAACAACAGAGCCGCCACCGTGCGTTATTTATCCCAAAGGAGGGAAAGGAAACGCTCAGAGTAAACCTGGAAAGCACATGGTCTCGCGACCAAAGAGTATGGGTTCGGGAGTCGGTTATGCGAAGGGAAGGTATTAGCACCCCTACGCATCCGTAGTACTCTACGGGATCCACGCACAAAAGGAAGGAAAATGGTTGCTATAACACTGCTCACACACACACACACTGGCTGAAAGAGACACAAGAAAACAGACTGAAACTGACTCGGCAGGATGTCGCATCCTGGGCCTACTTAGTCCATCAGGCATAGACATCAAAGTCGAAGTAGTTCGGACTGGGGAAACGACACATGCTCGCTAGGATATCGCATCCTATGCATACGTATCTTCTCGGA